>NC_090214.1:19630000-19949000 GCF_033026475.1 Channa argus | reverse complement strand
CCGAGACACTCAGTACTAGCTCCCTGGGTGCCCCCACTCGATTCGTATCAAGCTTGCAAAAAAATGTGTACACCAGCACTATTTTCTACATTTTGAACATGTGTGTTTTAGTATCAGTGTATGTGCCACTTGTTACTTAGATTCATTGCCAACATATCCACAATATGTTAATGAAAACTTAATTGGGTGAAGTTAGGTTCCCTAAAAAAGAAAAGTGGAATAAATTGTCATTCTAAGCATTAGTGGTCAAGATTTTATGACGTACTGTATAAACTGTAGCATGAAGGACCACATTAGCAGTGAAGCAGTGGGATCTCAGTTTCCTAGTTGCTAGGTATGTTTCTGCATTGTGCTGATCATGCACATCAGTGTTTTGCCCCTTGGCAGTCCACATGTTGTCCACCAATCTTGTTTTTACTCTCTCCTTAGCTAGTTGTGTTTTGTTGACAGTTCTACGAATGTCTATTAAAATGGTGATGTGATGGGAAAATGCCTTTTTCACTTCCCACTTGTCTTAATACATCGATGAAGTTAAGAAACCGTAGTGAGTGTACAGTGGCTCACCTACGCTTTGGTACCGAGCTGAGCTCAACATAACATGCTATAGTTAGTTATACCTGTAAAACTGAAAGAAAGTCATATTGAAGTAGAAATATCATTTGCATTGTGTTTGTGAACATAGTATGCAAGTAAAAGTCACATTTTCAGTTTTGTACTTTATGTGTATTTTTTCATCCTTTTGCATGCATGCAAATAGGTTTTATTATTATTAATATTTAAAGAAATGAAATAGGAATTACTGTCTCTGCTGTGTGGAGAGGTGTGTTTGTGCTTGTGTGACAGCAGGCAGCATGTTCGTGTTGCACTGAGATGTACACGAGACAGAACAAACTTGTGCTACGTGTCACAGTCAGACAGTTTTTTGTACTGACGTTAGGACCACACCAACACTCAAGCAGACCCCGGTGACATTTGCAGGTACATTTACATGCTGTTTATTGTGCTCCAACAGAGCAGCTAATTAGCTCTCTGACATTAGCATTGTACTTTTCCCTCAGTTGCTTTTTGGTGACACACAATGCTACAGTGCAGGACAAGATGTGGCTGGTGTCATTTAGCAGGCAGTTTTCTGTCTCCTTATGACTGGTCGCTGATAGAAGAAATGATTCTTTCAAAAGAAAACACAAAGGAAAAACCCTACAGATACTTTATTTACTGTGTTTGATGTATCTGTTCTGTTCTGTTTTTTGGGGGGAGGTTTTTGTAGTTTTAATTTGGACCTGTGTTTTTACTGTTGTATACTTGTATCCACACAGCTACAACGGACATCAACAAACATTAAACGAACTAAGCAAAAAGAATGAACTAATCTTGGAAATTTTCACCATAGCCACTACTCAGGCGAAGCATAGTCCAGTTCTTAACACTTCCAGCTACATGGACCAAACAGTCTCAATTCAACTGGCAGTTTCTTCGCTGCCCTGGTCCCGCTTTGCGACCTCCATACAGTGCCAACCAGCGGTCTTCTGGCCCTGTCGGACCACCAATGGCTAGACCTAGCATGGGCCTGCATCTCACCAGTGACACAGGAGGCCTGGATCCTGTCTAAAAGAAACCATCATCCTGGAACAGTCCACTAGACCAACTTATCTGCTGGAGAATCAGTTCACTGTGCTCGAGGTGCCTGAAAGGGCCGCTTCCTCAGTGCGGAACAGTGAAAGTGCTGCAACAGTTCCCTCCAACTGTCTGTCCTCTGACATGCCCGACGGCTTGGCCATGATCCCAGCAGGTGGCCGCTCCACCTCACACAAACACATCACGATACCATGGGCCCAGCAGTCAGGGCATGCTGCCAGGGCCTCAACAGACCAAGCGTGCCACCACCATGCCTCCAGAGAGGAATTCACATTTCGCGCACCTCTCCACTGCAACTCGCAGGTCTTCCCAGAGACAATACAAATCTGAAGTTCTTCAAGCTAAATGGTTCAAACGAGTGATAACTCTACAAGTAAAGTTCTTTTAGGGTTTGGTATAAGGAAAACATAAACCACATCGCTTTTCAGGACTATCACCTAAGTGCAAAATTCAAAATTGTTAACTATAATTTAATTCTGTGTGTTCCATTCATTTAAAAAAAATACACAGGCTCATAACCAGGGGTGATTTTACGTGGGGTGGCTAGTCATTTCTGTAGGAAACACATGGCACTTTACTGTAAAATAGTAAGTCAGAGAGTAACCAATAAGACCTATCTGAGCAGTCACAGGTGAAAATGTATGATTTATCATGATTTAAAAAAATTAGAACACAGTTGAAATAGTGAGATAAAGTCCAGTTTTGACTATTAGCAAAGCCAGTAACATCACAACTATTAGCACCAGAAGATATTCCAAAGAATCTCAATGTACCTGGACTGGAACTGAGG
Source organism: Channa argus (assembly GCF_033026475.1). NCBI lineage: Eukaryota > Metazoa > Chordata > Actinopteri > Anabantiformes > Channidae > Channa > Channa argus. The sequence goes on along the minus strand of NC_090214.1, from coordinate 19,946,575 downwards.
AAATGCTGACTTTTAACTCAGAATTATTAGTTACTAACAACAGGACTTTTTTTCATCACGACAAAGGTTTATTTTAGTCGAGAATAAGGGCCTTCGTAGATCTAACCTGTCTGTTTTCTTGAACAAAACATTTGGTACTGTACTTGTACCTCATAACCATTGACATGTTTAAAACAGTGAAGTGGTGAATCGTTTGAGCAATGTGAATTTTGGAACAAGGACGTAATTGCATAGAATTTCACAGAATGAGGTATTTGTCTGGAAGTAGCTGCCAAGGGTTGAAAAGTGACAGAGGGAAAAGACCATTTAGAGCACTGCTTTCATGGAGTCAAGATTTTGCTTTAAAAAGCTATTCAAAGGTTCAGCAATGACTGTGTCCGGGTTGTTTGGAGACGATAAAAAGCAACAAAACAGCAATCAGTGTCCAGGATGCCTAGATTGGCCTGCAGTGAACTTCTCGACTTTCCAACCTGCTTCTAAGTACACTACTGATTCTACTTTCAACTTTTACATTTGACTTAAAGCCACACAGAGCATAAACCGAATGAACTTTTTGTCATGATTTTAAGTTCAGCATAACATACACACAACTAGAAGGCACTGAAACTGTTCACATACGGTTAGATGTGGTTTAATCACCAGCATGGTCCGTTAGAGAAATTCCTCTCAATGGAAATTTGTTTAGGGAACAAAAGTCTGTGCAATAGCAGTTAGAGTTTTCAAGGGTAGCCCTTTGGAGGCGCCACTGATCAGAACATCATCCCATCACTGATTATGCTCCATACAGATGCAGACAGAAGCCTAAGTCAGCAACTGTTACTCTCTTGATGACCATGTTGTTTCCACTACACAGCTTATGATGACCGAGTGTAAGAATCAGGGCAAATTTAGGATGTTCATACATTCATTCATGCGTTATAACAAGAGATGGTTCTAAAGTTTTGGCGACCTCACTCATTTTAAATTCGGTGGCCAAAGCCACCTGTTCTTATGATGCACTCCAATACGAATCCCTGCTATGACCTCAATAATAAACACAAAATAGAATTATCACCTTTCTGACCGTTTCAAATGACGACCTTGTAAAGGTAGAATTCATGGTTTAAATGCTGTATTGGGTGGCGTTAGATTGTCCCTAAAAAAGTGGCCAGTGAGTGTAATTGTATCCTAACAAGTATGTTACTGTGTGCCCCAGTGTTGTGCACTGCCACGCAAACTCACACAAATAGCACCAAATGCGTATTAATCCACAGCTGCAAATAGTCCCCACTTAGTTTGATACCACTCACTGTGTCCAGCTATTTTAGGGAAGGAAGTTATATCTTTTTGAGCATGTAAAGGAATTAGTAAGAACCAGTAAGCCTGCAAGTGCTGAGAGGCAGACTCCTGTGTTCCGTCCTTGAGGTATTGGGTTTGATTTTCTCTTTTGTTTTTCCCTCTGTCTTTTATGCTTGTTTCTGTTGCTTTTATCCATGTATTGATGTTTAAAGTAAAGATCCGACAAACTGCCTTTTTCTGTACTATAGCTCCATTGTGAACGGTATTGGGTTTTTAAGTATAGACGGTATGCTAAATGGGAAATTTGGAGGATTTTAGGGTCACTGCTGAGCTCTTTAACCAAATGAGCTTTAGTGTGTGAACAGGCCCCATAATGAGCTACTGGGAGCATCGGTCCTAAAAAAAAATCACAGAGCAAACAGAGTCATCATGAAGGGGAGTGTGCTTGTTAAAGGCACCAGTGATACAGATTACAGCAAATAATGGGAAGAAGCAGCTGCTCTAATCGCAGCAGCTTCATCTGGACTCATGGCTCACTACTTCCCCCTGCTGACCTACACTCCCAGTGCTCCTGCTCCTCATCATCAACTCAGCATTGTCATGGTGGAGATTCCCATTTTTGTTTTAACATGTATGGAAGCATACATGATCATGCAGATTAAGATATTATATAACCTGTATACCTGTAACTTGTACAGGGCCTTGCAATAGTATTCGAAGTTGTCGAAATCTTCCACATTTTGGCATCTGAAGGGAATTCCACTGGATTTTAGTTAGTGGTATCAGAGTAAAGGGAGCTGAATACAAATGCAGGCCACACTTTTCAGATATTTATTTGTAAAAAAAAAAACATTTTAAAACCATTTATAATTTTCCTTCCGCTTCACAGTTATGTACCTCTTTGTATTGGTATATCAGATAAAATCACAATTAAAAACTTGTAATTTGCGGTTGTGACACAATGTGGACAATTTCAAGTTATATGAATACTTTTGCAAGGCACTGTATTTTACACGATTCAAGCCTAATTTTAATCCATCAGCAGGATGTAAAGCAAGTTTGTGCTTTGTTGTTCCTGGCTGAAAGTTTTAGAAGACATCACTCTAAAACCAATAAAACAAGGGCATTAGGGAGAGACAAGCCAGTCAGGACCTCACACAGAGGGAAGCTTACCAAAAGAGACAAACAGGTTTCTAGCCACTGTGTTCAATGCTCTAAAGACACTGGGGAATGATTTAAAGGGCCGTTGATCTTCTCTTTAGAAACACACACTTATTTATAATAATTATTATTATTTTTATTATGAACTCATTTATATTAATAATCGAATTTTCCATTAAATATGTAGGTCATTATCATGCCGTATTATGCACCAGCTTGGGTAAAATACAGAAACAACATTGACTAAAGTTACTGAGACTGAGAGTTTGTCTTGTTTCTGTTAAGGTCCTATGCTTTGTCACCCACCCATCCCCTCAATCAACGATATGCCAACACTGATGGACTAACACTGGCATTGCACCCGCAGGAATATATGACCTACAGTAAAAAGTTAAGAACATAAACATTATATAAATTTCTGAGAGAGGCTGAGGTAACAAAGCAGTCGCCGTTCAGGCCTCTCTATAATAGACAGCAGCACTGTCAGCAGACCTGACATTAAGTGGAAGTCTGTTCCAGTTCACAGGAGCCACTACAAAGGCTAGATGCCTGATGCCGACTGTGGGTGATTAATATAATTCTAAAATGGAGGCGAAGCCAAGATTTGCTGTAGCTGAGGTGGTCTGCTGAATTGATTTAAATGGTTAAATCTTATGGGACATTGAGAGTTTAAGATGAAAGTCACACATATGCATTATTATTATTTTAATATCGCCACCGTATTGTCATCCATTTATGTAGAGTTTTGTTTTTCTGTACACGTGCATAACAAAAATAAACATACCCAGACGTGAATTCTATCCAGAAACTAGAAAGTGTCTCACCTCACTGTCAGTAAAATCACAGTTAGGTGCAGAGGTTGTTAAACCGGGGTCCCGTGGAACAGGGCCCGGGGCTCTCAGCTAGGACAGAAACATCTACACCACCCTCACCACTGTCATCATCATTATTTCCAATCACAGAACATTTTGCTTTGTTTGTCTGCTGTGTTTTATCCTCAGCAGCTGTGACTCAGGTTGTTCTCTGCGTCTTCTGTGAGGTCATTGGTTATATTTAGCTGGTCACGTCTGGACCCATCTACTCACCAAGTCCTCATGAACCAGGTGGCTCACAGAGAATGACATTTCCTGCGAGTAACACTACACACACTTGTTTCATCAGCAGCATGAACAATACAAATGTATCAATTGGTACAGAAACTCCAGGTTCTTCACGATCAGGTAATTACAAAAGAATAAAATCAAATAAAGTGCTGGTTTTCAGTTGAGTATTCTTACTGTGCACATGAATTATACCTTCAATTGAGGTCAAATATACTTTGTTAAAATTCAATTCAACTTTATTTATTTGCACTAATTTACAACAAAAGTCATCTTGAGGCACTTTACAGAATAAAGTCAAGACCATACAGATGTATAGAGAGAACCCAACAAATCCCCTTGAGCAGCACAAGGCAACAATGGAGAGGGAACAACTCTCTTTAATGGAAGAAACCTCCAGCAGAACTCAGGCTCAGGGTGGGCAGCCATCTGCCTTGACCGGTTGGGGTGAGTGGGCAGGTTGGTAGGACCACTAGCTGCACACTGGAAAACACACAGCGCCATAGCCAGGGACATCTGCAGAAGTGGGCAGCACGGTGGAAGAGTGGTTAGTGCTGCTGCTTTACAGCTAGATGGTCTTCAGTTTGAATCCCAGCTGGCTGTGGCCTTCCTGTGTGGAATTTGTACGTTCTCCTCATGCTTGTGTGGGTTCCTCCAGGTACTCAGGTTTCCCCCCACAACCCTGAAGAGGATAAGCGGTATCAGTGTGTCAACTCATACAGAGATACAGTATCTAACTTACATGGCCAAAACTATGTGGACACCCATAGTTGAACAGGGCCATTAATCAGCTGAGCTTAGCCAGGTGAGGAAGGATCATCTCAGACCTAAAGTAGACTAAAACAAAGTGGAGATGGCTGTCCACAAATTTTGGACATGACCTGACTATAAGCATAAGAATTATTTGTTTATCTTGGTCCAGTTGTTCCTTTGATGTTTTATTGTGTGTTGCTGCCCTCTGCTGGTTAAAAAAAAGCTGTTTGCCTCTACTTCATGTGATGACCCGTGTTCTCTTGTTCACCTGAAACCACATCTTCTTCTGAGTTCATGTCCAGCTCTTTTCTGTGTGTGTGTACAAACTTCCTCTCTATAGAACTGAACAGATATTAAATTTTACACAGAAGCAGTGTAAAATAAGGTTAAGCTGTACCTATGTAGAGATATTTTAAGCTTATCTGAAGTAGGCAAATTTATACATAAGAAAATTACACATAAATATTATTATATACCAATTAAACAGAAAATTGGGCTTATAGATAACAGTTACTGTTGGACATGTTGAAAGGACACTTTTCTTCTTCTAAAGTCTGCCTGCTCTTTGGTTTTGGATTTTTGGAAACAAAAGAATTGAAAACTGGTTGCGGACACCACTAGCAGCATCACTATGCTTATTGAGAGTCTCTCCTACCAGCAGATGTGCCCAAACAAAATTTGGACTCACACTGACAGGTTTCATCAGAGCTGCATGGATTGTTCTCAAATACTGTAAGAACCAGAAAAAACCTGCTTTTGCTGAATGATTAAAGTTAATGACAGGTGACAATAATAGATGAAACATAATTGAACCTTTATATATAAGGTCTTTTTTATACTTGTAATTTATGCTACCTTTAATACATATTTAGATTCACATATCATTCACATATATTCACATATTGTTTGCATTGTAGGTAATGTCGAAGGTAATCTGACTGGTTTGGTATTTGTTTTATTTTCTAGGAGCAGGAATTTTCCCTGTTTTACCTTTGGGTGTTGTTTCTTCCGTGAAGGTCGAGTGGATCAGCAGTGCAATCAAGGAGAGTGGAGACAAGTTTGCATCCTTACGTCTCCTCAGCAGCGTGAGGCTGGATGCTACCACAAGGTAGGTAGCGTGTAGCTGAAGGAGATTAAATACACCCTAATTATTAGAATATAGAGAGGTGCAGGCACAGCCAGAGACACTTTGCGGTGTTTGCAGAAGATGAGATATCTAGTCTTTATATTTTGCCCTTTACTTGATGTAACCTGTGTATTTTGCTGTGATACACCTCACCCTGTGCTTACCTGTAGAGGTGGTAGGTTCCAATTAGGTACAAACATAAAATGCCAGGTGGTCGACCACAGGTGGCAGTTTGCTGTCAGGCTGTACATTTTAAACAATGTCTCTTTTGGGTTTTGTCATCAAAAGTTATGTTTTGTAGGAGTTTGTTTTGCCCCTTTCTAATATTTTTTTAAGAAGCACCACCTCCTCAGCTGCTTCTTAAACACCCGTTTTTCCCAGTGACAATTAACATCATCACATTTATATGAGCGGATGGTGCAACAGTGTGAATTTTACCAGCTCCCTGTAATTCAGTATGATCAGCACCTATTACAAGTAACATTTCCAGTTCAGTGTGTGTAAACATGATTGAGTTCATGAGGTTTTCTTGGCAGCAATGAGACATAAAATATGCAGTTGGTGAAAAATGTTCCCACTTAAGAACAAATACATCTTATTGATTAATTTTTTTAAATTAAAATGACAATAATAGTAGTTACACAAATAACTTAAATAAAATCAACAATATGTACACTGCATATTACATAAAGTAAGAAACAAGCTCTGTGAAAAGGTTTGAATTCTTATTTGGACAGTTTGTCTCTGCAGGCCTGTCAGCCCTGAAATACACTGACAACCTGTTCTTGGTGTTTTCCAGCCCCTTTGCTCGATGAGAGCTCCCGCTCCAATGACCCTTATCAGAATAAGCAGCTTAGAAAATAGATGGATGAATGGATGGTCTGCAATCACCACATAGAAATGGATGAATCACTGACCATGTCACGTGACCATTTACAGCGATCAAAGATAAAGCTGGAAACTGTGGATAGATAGAATAATCACTGTTTCAGGCTACAAAGACCTTTTATTGTCATCTCTGTGAGACACATATCCACACTTTTAAAATGTAGCTGATGTAGCTGAGCGTTGATAATGAATCAACGGTCAAAGAAATGCAATCTTTAATGTGTAGCTATCCAAACAGCGGCTAAAGCTCTCATCATTTGGTAGGAATTCAACTACTGGAACACGAATAAGTGATTTAAATCGAAAGCAGTCATCAGCAAATAGGCTTTTCAAAGAAAGCCTCACTGGAAACAGCATAAAGAGGTGAATGTTGTTACATTTACTTTTAAAATGTTTTTCATGTTTGGTTCCTAGTATTAGCTAAGCTTATGGAAAATCCATTTCATCATGTAGGTAGCATTATATTGTAAATAAGTTGACCTGGGCTTACTGGACATTCTCTACATATACACTTGATATGAATAAATTATCCTCAAATCTTGAAAAAACAAAATGTATGATATTAAGCCACAGGATGATCAATAAGGGTGTGAAAATAGAAATAGATGGTGTTGACACTGAAGGAGTAAATGAAAGGAAGTTTTTGGGTTTCATCATCAATAACAAGAAAGGTTGAAAACCACACATAAATTTAGTGAAGTAAACGTTTCATTATACAAAGTCTAAGATCTACAGGATTCTTCCATGCATCAGCTTTTGTGGAGAGGTTTGGGGAAATGCATGTAAAACTCACAGCAATCAAAGCTGTAAGAATTATCAATAGACGTTCTTATCGAAAACCCTCTATCTGCTTCTCAACTTTAAAATTGCTCAGATATTATATAAAGCGAGTAAACAATTGCTACCAAAGAAGATACAATTTCAATTTCAAGAGACAGAGTTGTTATAATCCCAAAGGAGCCTTTATGTTTGCAAAAATTAGAGCCGGAACAAATTTGAAAAGCAAATATGTTTCAGTCAGAGGGTGGATTTATGGGACAAACTTGAAGATGAATTCAAAATATGTGAAACTTGATTTAAGAAGATGTTTAAAAATACGTGAATGACTTTGTATCCAGGGGCATCAAACTGTCCATTGTAGGTCTCGGACAAATGCAGGTGATTACAAAGAGATGGGTTTTAAATGAGCTTTGGTTTCAGCCTCTTTAACAGGAAATTAAGTATCATATACTAGAACAGTGTAAATTGTGCAAAGATGGATAATATGCAGGGTGAATGTTCATTCGATTGTCAAGACTGTCAAATATTTTATTTTATTATTTCTCCGTATTTGTTCACATGCATTATTTTTTTTTCAATTCAATTCAACTGTATTTATGTAGCGCCAATTCACAACAAAGTCATTTCAAGGCACTTTACAGAATAAAGTCAATACTATAATGATGTATAGAGAGAACCCAACAATTCCCCCTAAAACAAGCCATAGGCAACAGTGGAGAGGAAAAACTCCCTTTAACGGAAGAAACCTCCAGCAGAACCAGGCTCAGGATTGTCATTATCATTATTACCTCATGACGCCAATATTGCAAGGTCCTGGTACAATTAGGACTATAATGGAACTTTAGGCCATCAGTTATCCTATGATTTGCAGTTAACATCCTCGGTCACTTATTCACTTGGAAACTTAACCATAAACAAGCAACTTTTTCATTTGAACAGTCTACAGACTACAAGGTTTTATTAACAGAAAACCTTTACTTTAGTTATCTGCCTGACTGCTGTAGATGAGTGTTGGTTTCATATGAATTGCTCCAACAGTTCAACGCGAGAGCTGAAGAAAATCAATAGAAAACAACAGATTGCTCATAAGTGAGGCTGAAATGGTTAAAGGCACCAAAGGGCATTAGGAAGTAGCCATGGGAATAAGAATGGGTTCAAGGGACTGATGAAGCACTGATGAAGAAGTCAATCAAGTCAATCACCTGATACACTTTTTAGTCCCCTTGTTTTCTGCAGTCTTTGCTGAGGATGCAAAATATTTGATAGACATAGAGAACATCAACGTCCTGTCCTTGTCCTCTGTGACCTACAGATACCCATAATTCCCTTCTCTACGTAAGTCAGCATTAACCTTTATGGGGCTTGACAAAGAAGTACAAATTGGCCTTAGACAGAGCAGACTCTGTTAGTCTGAACATCAGCCTGATTCAGGATCTGGAAAGGTAACGCAAAGCGTGTTAAACAAAGTTCTTTGCTTCTTAGCGTACGACAGTTTGGTTTTTGTAGAACAGTTTGAGAGTGAAAAAGAAATAACAGTTGACAGTTGTGGCAGTCATTCATTGAGTCATCATGTCTGATATAAAAAAATATATATATACTCAAAACCTCACTGATATATGTACATCTGCTTCATTCAGACCTGTTTAAAAGTGTGTGTGTGTGTGTGTGTGTGGCTGAGTGGAGCACGGCTGGCTGGTAAGGGGCCTTGGCAGGTTGTTTTGGTGTGTGGGTAGTTCTGTGAGGAACAGATGATCACGTCCCTCGATACAAACTGTTCCTCCTAACACACACACATAAATGTGCTGGGTTCCAGCCACCTGCACACAGAGACTCTGCCAAAACAGCAGCACATTCATGCGATGAACAGTCGATGGACTCTTAATCCTAGAGGCTACAGACCTCAGGTGTCTCACGACTATGTGTCCACTATGTGGATTATGTTAGGAAGAATTGTTGGACTATACAAAAACTGTCTGAGTAACGCATTTTTCAGACATGCACAGCAACTCGGAACCTCTCTACACACTACCCAGAGGAGCTGGTCATTTAATACACTTAACTCAACCAACTCCTGCTGCAAAGTCCATGTGTGAATAGAACAGGTTCATGGTCCAGTTCATTCGGCTGTAAATATAACTTTGATTCCTGCAGGGTCCTTTTTGTGTCCTCTACCACTCGTCACCTGAATCAAACACACCCGTAGCTACACACAGCAGAAATCTCTGAATATCTCTGAAAATTTTCAGTTTTCAGATCGACATTGACATTTCATTTACTTAAGACCATCAGTTACTTTACTGGAGCATTAATGATACAGCACCTGCACCAGTGAGAAATAAAGTGAAATACAAAAGATTCATATTCACACATTCAAGATGTAAATAAATGTGATAATTGTAACCATGGTGATTTTTTTATTTTTAATTTATTTTTGCTATTAGTGACAGAGGTCTTATATATTTATTGGTGCATTTGTTTGATGCTCTACACTTTCTCCCCATTATGTCAAATATTAGTTTGTTTGTTTTTTATCAAAAATATATGTGATGTAATGTTACTAATTTTAATATAGGCGTTTTTTTTTTTTTTGTTCTCTCTGGGTAGATTCTGGCTTTAGGGTGAATCCAGCCTCAGTTTCAGCTGAGCTTTCTGAGCTCGTCTGATCCTCTCCTCGAAGAAACTCTGCTGGTGCTGATTCCTCTGATTCAACCGGACCCCCCACTGCTCCCTCAGTCTGGGGACAAGAGAAAAAGAAATAAGTGAGTATTTAGGCTTAAGCAGCCGTGCAACAAATTAAAAGACGATGTTGTTGTCCTTTCAGTGACAAAAGTGGATGAAACACTACGATTCAGGAAGTTGAGACAGAGTTTGAAGCTGAGATTCAAGCTATTTTTTCTACATGGCTGATCATGAGCTACTCAGCATCTCTTGCCTTTTTTTCCCGGGGGTGGATAACGGGGGAAACCAGGCCGATTGAGACCCATCCAAACAAACTCAATGCTGAAACTGCTGCCAGTGGATAAAATGCAGCCACTCGAGTTTATATGTAAATGTCTTCCACTTAGTTTTCTCCAGAGATATTGTCTTTCAACCCACAAAGAAAGAAATCAGTGCTTGTTGGGATTCAGCCAGTGCTGTCATTATCGTCCCCAGCGGGATTCCCAACTCCCAACTCTTTGCTGTTTGAAACATGTATAAATTAGTTTCAAGGAGACTAAATTAATTTGTACTTGGCTTTGGGTCCCCAAGCGTTTCGAGGCTGAGCTGAGCTTTTGTCAGAACTTCAGAGGCCGGTGTTTACCCTGACACCATAACTCCTGGACTTAAATTAATCGTGCAGACATCCAGTGAAATCGGATCTGCAGGCATCTCTGTCAGGGATAATTGTGTTATGGAGAAACTAGGAACCATGCGTGTGTGTGTGTTGGGGGGGGGGTTCATATTGTGACAGGGACAATATTGTTGTGTCTGTGTTAGCAAATATTTGTCTGTCAGCAAACAGCATCATGTGTCTGTTAATCTGCAGCTTTCTGCTTGTCCGTCCTCAGATATTAAACGTGATCTCCAGGATTCAAACCTCTAGCCGAGCTGCCTCTAATCAAAATTCTCAGGCTACTAAGTGATGACAGAACGATGAGCTGTAAACATGAGCCAGTCATTTTCTAAACTTATCAATTTATGATGCAGAGAGAGACAGAGGTGAAAACTGAGGACAGTAATAAAGTTGTTTTGTTGTTGTTTTTTTTCAAACTAATATTAATCAACATTCTATAGTTTGCAAAGACACCAAATGTCAGGTAGAATTTAGGTGAAATGTACCTGTAAAACATAGTTCCTTCTGATGTAATAGTTCATCTATGAAAAACATGAAATCATTTTTTTTTCAATGTAAACATCATCCAGCTTTAACTACTGGAGATGGAAGATTGTGTAGTAATAAAAAAAGTATTATGACTATTATTATTACTTTTAATAAGATTATTGTTGTTTCTATAGACTCCTGGACACACACCTTCTGTGTTTTTGTATCTTTGTACTAATCATATTTCTGACAGCATCTGAACATGTTGGCTTCATGTCTGAGAGTAAACCCTACTCACTTTTCTTATTTGGTCAGACTGAGTCGTTCTATCTGAAAAGGGTTGTTTTTTTTGTTTTTTTGTTTTTTTTGATAAATAATGTTTTTGCATCTTAACATCTTGACCCTGGTGTTTCATGCTGGTGTTGGACTTTGCTGCTTAATTCTTATTTTTCTTTTGGCTCATCCTGCTTCTCTCTGGGTTCACATAGCAAATCATGTGGTCTCCTCCTAGATTTACCACAGGCTTTGGTCCACAATGTGCTGACCCTGCAGTCAATGGGTGACCACTCCATCAACTGATCCACTACCATCCCAGCTATTCATCTCTTTGAAATTTATTTATAAAGTTGTATTGTTACAGCTTCCAAACTACCTCACATATTTATTAATTTCTAACTGCAATATCTGATCCTCACATACCCTATATGGAAATACTAATCTTAGCAAGAGCAAAAAGAAGAAATTAAAAAAAAAAACTGTAAATATCATGTTTTCTATGATTCAGTATTAATTCAGTTTTTTATGAGTATGCTTTATGTTTTGCTGTGTTTTTTTCAAGTCTTTCCGGAAAGTAAGAAAACTGAGATTTCGATGAGACTTGAATTTAATATCTGCCTCTACTACTTCAGATTTGGATCAAGCTGAATGTTTATTGGGGCTTTTAGCTGTGCAATGTGCCCACAGCACATGATGTAACCAAGTGGAAACGAGGTCCTGGATGTTTAGGAAGAAAGTTCTAGCTTAACTGGGGCACTGAAGTTAGCTGGGATTGCAGTGAACAAAACTTCCTAAAGACAACAGCTGCTGTTCTGTGAGAAAACACAAACTGGTGATGATGATGATGATGATGGCTTTGAACATTTAAAAGGAGCCAGTGAATAATTCAGCTGCTGACCGTGCCAGAGCACTGCTCCTCCTGCGGCTCTCCTCCTCGTCCATGTGCTTGCTTTGCTGAAAGATCCACTTCTCCCAGAAGGACTTCAGCTTCTGTTTGTCGTGAATTCGAGCTGCGTTCATCATCTGATAACAGGAAACGCACATGGCAGTCACACGGGGCGGGAGGTTCCAGAAAGTCTGCATCCTTGGAACATTTCACATTACATTTTTCACGATGTGAGTATTTGTCTAAGTCAGTGGTTAAAGAGATGATTACTGTGACAGACGATGACAGTTCTTTAAAGCCGAACAAACAAGTCTTTGGTTACTCACTGCTCTTCTCCCTGTTTACAGACTCGCTCTTTCTTGTTCTCTCTCTCCTCTCAGCCTCCTCTTTCACTTATCTGGGATTCCTTATAATTCAATTTTACATCTTTCTATGTAAAAAAAAAAGAGATGTAAAAGATGCAAGCTCCTATTTTTCTCCCTCCTCTCGCTTTCTCTTTATATCATCTCTGTTAACTCCTCCCCTCCTCTCCCCCCTCTCTTTCATGGTCTCTATATAGACATTCACTTCTTAAACGCCCTCTTCTCCTCTTTCTGCCCTGATCCTCCTCTTTCTTACATTTTCCATTCAGTTACCACCAACTATCTTCCCCTCTTTTCTATCTCCTTCTGTGTTGCAAAGTCTGACAAAATGAGCTTCACGTTGTCATAGTGATGTCATTAGAGTTATCTTTCCACATGTTTGAGATACATAGATGTGGAGCTTGTCTGAAACTTGTCCTTCAACTTTCTTTCCCCAATTAAAATTCTCCTCCTATTGAGCACAAACGACAGACGTGAACAAAAACACGAAGAAGAAATATGAGAAATACATTTACTAAAATTTCTGGATTTAAATACAATTATGAGGTACTTGTATGTAATTTAAGTATTAAGTATTTTAACTGTATAGTACTTTTACTTGCATGATTTCTATTTATCTAGTGCTTTTGATCATTTTCAGAATCTTTGTAAAGGATATCATCAAATATAATATGATGTATTGTTATGGATCATCTGTACCTGGAAGTACAAAAAGCCCCCAGAAAATCCTATTCAGTGTTGCCTGGGCTGGAGTCTATGCAGCTGCCATTGGCTGAAAGAGACATACAGACAGACAACCATTCACACCTACATGCAATTTAGACTCACCAATTAACCTAAAATGCATGTGTTCGGCCTGTGGGAGGAAACCCAGAACACAGAAAGGCTGCAACCATCTGGGATTTGAACTGGAGACCTTGTAGCTTAGCCACTCCACCGCTGTGCTGCCCTAACTAATGGGTCAATTAGTGAACACAAGAAAGGAAATTAATGTAGATTTCTTTTTTAAATAGTAAATAGAAGTCTAGTTTTCCTTGTACACACTGCAGGACACAGCCCATATTCTTAGATATACAACAGTGAATGACGTACTCTGGAATAGTGGTTGAGTAAAAACACAAATGCACAAATAAAAATATGTACTGTTGAAAAAGTATCACACTGACATAACACTGTACTCTCGAGAGCCATAAACTAACCAGTCTGGCTGATAAGGGGCGACTGTGGTGCAGGAACGTACGGCAGTCGTCCATCAATCAGAGGGTTGTTTGTTCAAATCCCCGGCTCCTCCAGTCACATGTCGAAGTGTCCTTGAGCAAAACACTGAACCCCAACTTAGTTGCTCCCGGTGAGTGTTGGCCAGCTGCATAGCAGCTCCCCCATCGGTGTGTGAGTTTGTGTGTGTGATTGTGAGTGTGAATGGGTGAATGACAATTAGTGTAAAGTGCTTTGAGTGCCAATAGGTAGAAAAGTGCTATATAAGTGCAGAACATTTACCATTTGAGGAATAAACTGTTAAGATCCTGTTAAGCTGTTAACAGACAGGCACAACCATTAGACTCTGCATAATTGGTGAAATCGTTCCTATGATGGAGGCTGGAGGTGATACTACAGAGAAGCTGCATCATAAAGCCCATAAGTGCCGCTCTGGTCTCTAAAGGATAAAAAAATACTCCAATTTAGAACCAATCTCTCATGCACCGATGGTCCTAAATAATAAAAAATGTCACCATTGTGCACTCCAAATTTTACTTGCAAATGTCACATCTGGAAAAAAACACAATTTAGTTGAACCTAATGTGCTAAAACAAAGTTTCATAGGAATGATTTCACCAATTATGCAGAGTCTAATGGTCTGTGCTGATTGGTTTATTAAAGCAATTTCTGTCTCACTATTGATTCATTTTTATTTAAAAAAGTTCAGTATTGTGAAATGTGTAAAACAATGTGATTGTGAAGTACAGAATGTTTGAAGTACCTACAAAATCTACTTCAGCACTATTATAGCGTGCGCACACACACACAAACATGCACACTCACACAAACACACACACACACACACACACACACACACACACACACAGAGTATATAAAGACACAGAGATCACTTGGCTTAAATAAATGGCACCAAGATCTTAACAGCTTATTCCTCTTTACACTACCATTGTATCAATGTGTGTGGTGTGTGTGTGTGTGTGTGTGTGTGTGTGTTGGGGGGTCCTAAATTACTACTTTTATTATTACCACATGTGAGTTTGAGTGGATGAGATTCTTAATTACATTTTAATATGCAACGTCTTGTGGCTGCTGACACAATCTCTCTACAAGTGAGTCAGATGGAAGGCATTACAAAACTTTGATATCATGTCTCACACATACACGTGCACACACACAGTGTCCATACAAACAGCTGATCAGCATAACTGTAAGTTCCCTGCTGGGATTAAAACAGCTGATAGTTTGTGTGTGTGTGTGTGTGTGTGCACGTGCACTAATAAACCAAAATATTTTTTTAAAAGAACATATTACCGGTTGTGCTTCTCTGCCCAAAAACTAGGATTTGTCATTATTTAAACACTGTTAGTAACAGTGTTTCTATTTCTATGTTTTTGCACATTAGGTCACTACTTGAAACAAATAATGTACATACTGCATTCGTATATTTTCTAAAAGTATATTTCACACATCTTAGTTTACTTTTGAAATGCCTAATGGGAGATGCATACACACATCCCATTTATGACCGAGAACATTACATATAGTATAATTTATATATTTAATTGTTTCATGGCATGATTTTAGCTGCTATTAAAGAATAATTTAAAAAATGTTGCCCAAACTGATGTGATCACCATGATGCTGATCTCATGCGTGCACAGTTAAGCGGCTGCTGTGGCAGGAAATGCTAATTCAGAGCACTTGGGGCAACAATTGTTGAAAATGTCAGCTACCAGTATTAGAAAATCACATACAAACATTTGACTGTAGTCGTGCAGAATTTCTAGCTTAAAAAAAACAACAAAAAAAACCCAAAATCACCTTATTGTGACCTTATGCCACCTACACAACCATTACCAGGAAAAATGCTGTAGATAATGGGTGGATGGATTGTTTCAAGGACCCATATGAGGTAACAGCAAGAGGAGGGGTTATAGTAAAAGCTATTTCATTTTTTAATAAACGTAAAACAACAGGCAGAAGCTCACTCCAAAGGGAGGACTAGAGAGCACACATTCACTGTGGGCAAATCTGTGAAAGATAATTTAAATAGTGAAAACAGGACTTAAGCGGAAAACTATTAATAAGTAGTAATAATTAAACAAGAAGGGTCTGCACGTACAATAACCTTCAGGATGAAACAATAAACTAAAGAGGGCGCACATGCAGGGATCGGTCAAATATAACAAAACACACTTCCACCGGGGTCGACAGACAGGGGGAAACAGAAACTAACTGACCTAACAAATGCTTAACTAAGACAGACGGCGATAAACGAAGGACCAAACCTCAGACCGAAAAACAAGAGGCCAAACAAGAGGCATGATGTCCAGCGGCAGAGTTAACAAAACATGCAAAATGGCAAAGAACTGAGGGGAGAACTGGGTTTTTAAAAAAACAGGGGAACAGGAGAAACTAACCAAGAGTAACAAGGTGGGTAAATAAACGAAAGAGACTAATATGAAATGGGGTTAAGGTGCTGTAAAATAAAAGCCATGAACAGGAAGTGAGGGGACAAATGTCAAAAACCCAGAATCATGATTCTTTGAAGCAAAGAACGTGACCTCTACCTCCTATTGTGACCTCTGGATGTCTCTAAAGGGCTCTTACATAATACTGACAGATCATTCAGTAACATCTGTGCCTGGCAAAATGTCATTGTTGTCAGAACATGACTTACTTAAAACCAAATATAGACTTTGGGAGACTTTTCGTTGCAGTGTGTGTATCTGAGGTTTGCCAGCAGATGTCTCTGTAGAGCCTCTAACCGCCTGACTTTCTGAGGCTGTTCATCCTCATCTTCATTCCTCACATTCATTTGTTCTTATCTAATATATTCCTGGTTTAACAGTAAAGGATGCTGTCTGTTTGTGGGCTGTACTATGTTCCAGTAAGTAAAGGTTTTTAACAGGGACACCAAGTTACCACTTATTACCTTTAATAAACCCTCTTTCATTAATGTTATATTCTTCAGATTTTGTTCAAACTGTTTAAGATGTTGAACCAACTGACGGTAGTTTGTGCTGCTGTAGTTTCTGTTGCCTTATACAAAGACATTTGGTGGAAGCAGTTAAAGGCTTGTTCTTACATTCTGTCTTACATGTGTCTTTACCTCCTGTCTGCTGGATGGACCCCCACATGGATCCCAAACATTTGTGTGTTTGGGTTGAAACCAACACAGCCTCTAATCACAAGGAATATACCTGACAGTGTGAAGCCTAGATTAGCTTGTTCATCGGTGCCGTAGACCAATGTTGTTGTCTAAAAACTTGACCCTCTCATGTTCTCACCCCGCAATTGTCACCACTGTATGACATTAACTCTGTGTGTTCTCTCCCGTAGTTGTCTTTGTCCTTCTCTGTCCCCCTCTCTCTGTCCCTTTCTGCAGGCTTTGGAGCTGTGTGTCTTCCAGCGTGCAGCTACTGGTCCTACCAACCTGCCCAATGTTTTGTTGTTGCTTTCTGTTGCTCTGTTCTTTTCTCTCTTCACTTTCCACTCAACCCAACCGGTCGAGGCAGATGTCCGTCCACCCTGAGCCTGGTTCTGCTGGAGGTTTCTTCCGTTAAAGGGAGTTTTTCCTCTCCACTGTTGCCTATGGCTTGCTCCAGGGGGAATTGTTGGGTTCTCTCTATACATCTTTATAATCTTGACTTTATTCTGTAAAGTGCCCTGAGATGACTTTGTTGTGAATTGGCGCTATATAAATAAACTTGAATTGAATTGAATTAAAAACTCTTAAAAACATGTCGGCTCCACAGGATGACATGATTTTTCAATCCCAAACATTTACTTGTAAACCTGTGAGTTTACAAGAAAGTGAGCATCAACCCCTTTCGAAACACTGTGGTGACAACTAGTTGTTGCTTGGTTTTAGTCACATACTGCACCCTACTGTGTAATTTCAGTGTAAATGTAATTTCTCCAGCGTGATCCACTCGTCCTTTTGCCTGTTGTTAGGCATCGTAATCACATACAGACACAGACACACCAGTATAACCAATCACTGTGGCATTGGCCACTTGCACAGCCTGAGTCACAGGATCTGCAAGGATTCAACAAAGAAGGGTATGAATACAAACAGGTGTGTGCGTGTGTGTGTGTGTGTGTGTGTGTTGATGGAGGATGTCTGCAGTGTGTTCTCTCTGATTGCTGCTAACAGTAAACTAAGTCATTACTTGAAGTATCTGAGGAGCCTAGAAAGATAAGAAGCACACACATCGTTTCCTCCTCATCATATTTGTTTGGAGTCAAACGTCCACAGAGATTAAGTGCACTACATTTTTCTGAACTTTATCAGATAGAGTTGGAGTTAAATGTACTCTGGTACATATGTTTCCACTTCTCTCTGTTTTCTTTATCAGCGCTGACAGTGGACATGGAAATGTTGGATAAAATCATTTAACATTCTCGCCGACATTCACATCTTGTGTAATCCCTTTAAATCTGCCCTGATGTCCTGCTGCTGCTCCTCTGTTCAGACTCTCAAAGCTGGTCCGTCTCCACCTGCAGTTCTGTAAATCTCCTTTAACTTCTTCGAGCAGCAGAGATTTCGGGGAGCAGCAGACATTATGGCTCTAAGCGGAGAGTTTTGAATTGTTTCATCAGAAGCTGAAAGTAGAAGGGACAGCAGGACATTTTTAAAGATGTCTTATAAGGAAGCTATCTGTCCAATTACAAGAAGCAACTCAAACAAGGTGTTAGCCTGTAGGATTGGCTGCGTAACAAAGAAGAGATTAGAGTCTGATTATTGTGTAAGGAACTACCCCCCCCCACCCCCCTTTATTCTGTAAAGTGCCTTGAGATGACTTTGTCATGAATTGGCACTATATAAATAAAGTTGAATTGAATTGAATTGAATTTAAATAGCCTCAGTTCTGCAATTAAAACTCCTGTTGCTACTAAAGCAGAGTAAAAGGAAAAAACCAGATTAAGAGGAGAAAGGATTAAAGTTAAGGCTTGTGTAAGGAAACTACACCCCCCCCCCCCCCCAGTTACTTTGTTAAAGCATTAACTTTAATCCTTTCTTCTCTTAATCTGGTTTTTTCCTTTTACTCTGCTTTAGTAGCAACAGGAGTTTTTAATTGCAGAACTGAGGCTATTTAAATTCAATTCAATTCAATTCAACTTTATTTATATAGCGCCAATTCACAACAAGGTCATCTCAAGGCACTTTACAGAATAAAGTCGAGACTAGGCAACAGTGGAGAGGAAAAACTCCCTTTAACGGAAGAACCAAGCTCAGGGTGGACGGCCATCTGATTTGACTGGTTGGGGTGAGTGGAAATGCAGATAGCGAGACAGGATACGGGAGATCCTGTGAATGTGTTTCAGGTGACTGTAGTACAAATACACCTGGATCTGGAAAGTCCAGTCCAAGCAACTTATTCACGACCCATCCCCATAAATCAGGGGATGGGTGAACATCTCTTGGATTACTGTTAAATGCATCAGTAAGAAATGCAAGGAACATGGCAGAAATAACTCTGGCTAAAGCAGGCTGTCCACAAACTTTTGTCTCTATGGTGTAGTTGTAGTAACTGGGCCTTCCAACTACCAAACCACTGCACTTTGGTGGTCTCCATTTTACATATTGTGTGACTTCTTAAATTAACCAGTGATATATGAGGTGAGTTTACAGAGGGTGACTTCTTAAATTCAGTTTTATATTTTTTATTACTTTAGATGGGATTGATACAAATCGACATTCATACATTGTCAGAAACGTTGAATTAAATTGACAACTATTGAGTGTTTTACTAAAAACAGGGGAAAACTTTTATAAGCACTGTTAAATCTCAATGGACATTTTGGTTAATCATAAAAATACTACACAAAACAACCACAACATGAGCATCCGTTAAAAGAAAGAGTTACCCTTTAATGATTTAATGACGTTTATTTAAACTTTCAGTTAATTGACTGTTATTTTGCAGCTCTGCTTGTTAATTATAAAACTGTGAGATCTAGCAGCCTGCTGGCTGAGAGACTGCAGAACAGCAGCTGATGTGTTTGTTTAAGATAAGAGAACAACTGATAATCAATTTAAAACCTCATCAATAAACCGTGGAGATAAGACACACGGGGAGGACAGGCCTCAACTGCAAATACCTACAGATAAGGCAGGAAAGAGACTTTTGTTTCCTACTTAATAATTACAGTATTCACTAAAGTAAATGTAGTATTTTTTGCCATATACAGGTGTTTTCTGTTAAGCTACTCCCAGTATTTCTTTTTCCCAATATATGAAAAAAAAAATCTTAATCTAGAGACAATTTCACAAACACAGGTTACAATTCAATAAAAATCTTTAATATTCACATATTGCATACATGTTTGTGTTTAAGGACAAAAGGTCACTACAGTTTAGAGTTTGTGCAAACACAGAAGGCATTTAAAAAAAAAAAAAAAAAAAAAACTAACTCTGCATCTTCTTTTACAAAGAAAATCAAATGGACAAGTTTCATCTACAGATACTTATGTAAAAACAAAAGACATGTTTTTCATAAAAATCTTATGTACAACTTCCTTCATAAACATTGTATTCAATATCATTTACATCACAGACAAGGTTCCACTGGAAGGTTTTTTTTTTTTAGGAATTGGAGGACACAGACTTTGGACAAAACGCGTTTCCCACTGTTAAACTCTCATTTACACATTTACGATGAGGAGAGAGACTACGTAGGTAGATTCTACGTCTGTTGTCTTCCAAGGCCTTATTCAAAGTTAATCCAAAAATTTAAATCTGCAGAAGAGTCAGACTTCTAGTATAATTAAGATATTCACACCATGTTGTACTTATTTCTTGAAAGAAAGGCTACTCCACGGTGACACAGCAGAATGATGTAAAATATACTATCTGAACCGTTTTTCCTTTTTTTGGATGATATTTTCAAGAACACAACAAACAAAAGGTTGAAGTACATTCAGCCTTCATTCCTCATGTATTTCAGCAGGTCATCCTTTAAAAATTTTAAAGCCCAAAACAGGATGCAGCTTAGTTTTATATTCATTTCCCCTGAACCACAATAGTTCAACTACATGCATTAAAGCCTTATTAAGAACAACTGAAAGCAGCCTGTCTTCACTTATGAAGGCACCACTTCGGATTTCTAAATACAATATTCTACCCATGATGTCTTGAACCAAAAGGCAATAAATAACTATTTACAGTTTTTGAAGGTCAGATCTAGAAACATAAGCTGGAGAAAATGTCCAGAGTCCACAGTTCAGTGTGTCCTATGGATCGTGGAGATGCTTTACAGATGTTGTGGTTGTTAAACCATTAAAGGAAGCGGAGCAGAGAAAGAAGCAGTGTCACATACAGGAAGCACTCGGTCCGAATCGTCCTGACAGCTGATGAACGATACCAACGCACCTCCTCCTCCGAGTCATCTGGAAAGAAGAGACAGAAATATTCATTAAAGAAAAGCTGATTCTTAATTCACTTAGTTTGTCTGCAAAGTATTTGCTATATTCTAGGTTATTATCATCGTTTCTATGATGCATGTGTGTATTTACAGCCTTGCATTTTTGTGTTTCTATGCTTTATTTTAGCAACTGCTACTCACTATGTAAATGCTGTTCTACATTCTTAAGTTTACGTATTTATACTACACATTTGTTACATACTTCTGTAACACTCCACATTTCCCAGTATGGTTTCAGTAAATGTTTATTTTATCTAAACTTGCACTTATTCATGGATTTTACTAGTTGTGATAATGTGTGAATAAATACACAATACAGAACAGGAAACCCTGCTCCAACCCACAGTACCACAGGATCCCTAAAGTCTAACCCTCCCTGACTTGAGTAGAAACCAGGATGTGACCACATGTGCAAAAAGCGACTTACCACAGTCTTTATGGAAGACATGGGGGAAGCAGTGCAGGACTCCGTAACCACAGCGACAATAGGAGCATCCTTTCTGCACCCACTCACCATGTGGAATCATACCACAGGTCCTACAGAGACACGGACAACATGCAAGTTACAAACAGTCCAACATTTCCTCCTGAACATGTGTAATTTGCTGAGCTGCTGTTCATGTTGAGCTCTGACAAAGTGATTTTGTTCTTTCAAACAACATGGAAACGGACTTCAGGCTTCTGGCTACGGAACGGTGTATCCTGCTTGTGGTTTCTTTGGTCTGGGCGAACGAAAGAGTCCTCATTACATCACTACATTTGCACTTTGTCCAATATGAACATTTAGGACACAGTGTTTCATATGGGATTCATTTGTTTGTTGAATCCAAATGTGGTCCAGCACACAAGTTGTATACACCAGCGTTCCCATCATGCTTTGGGTGATGTTAGCTTAGTGGTGTTTTTCTTACGTACAGGATGCTCAGAAGGGAACAGTATGTTACTCTGATCTCAGCAGTGTCTGTATGAGTGTGTACAAGCAGTGATCTTAGCACAATCTCACTAAAAACGTAAGAACTGAAGTGTAAAAAACAGGAGTGCTGAGTTGTTGTGAACAGGAGTTTGATCCACCAACTGAACTGAATAAGGCCTCTGATCTCAGCACCGTTCAGAGCTGTATACATTTGTGATTCTGGTTTCTTTCTGTTTACCTGATGCGTTTGTCATATTCACAGTTCCTTCCGGTGAAGAAAGGAGGGCAGGCGCAGAAACTGCCCAAGATGCACGTTCCTCCGTTCTTACAGCAGCTACGACTCTGCTCAGCACCTTCAAGAACACACACACACATTAAAACTGCAAAACAAACAAAAAAATCTTTTTCTTTGTCATTTAACTCCAGGCTGCAGAGTCACACTCGCCAAGTGTTTTCACATCCAACTCAAACACTGGCTGCCACTTTTCAGACATGGATTTTGTTTAGTGAAATTCACTTCCTAGGTCGTTTTACAATGAGCAGCAGCAGTGAGGTCAAAGGTCAGAGAGAGTTACATGATGACTTCCCAGCTATGTAACAGTGTCTTGTACAAAAAGGTTACATTTCATTTTACACTTTGATTTAATCAGTTTTCTGATATTAATCAGCATTTTTTAATTTGTTATTCTTGATTTAGTTCATTTGATTTTGGGATTATTACTCATTATAGTGGTCATAATTTGTTGATCAGAGGCTTTGAGGTCCCTGCTGGACACTTCAAGTTGAGCCTCTCTCTCCCTGTATCTGTATCTGTGAGATAAACCAGACTCTCCATCTGGCAGCACATTCCTGTTGTCCTCTGCTTCACATCAGCAGACAAACACTGAGAGTCAGAGCAAACATCTGAAAATAACAGAAAAACACTAAAACTTAACTGATGACGCACTGAAACATTCAGAGACTCTGAGTCTTCAGCTGCTTGTTTTAGGAAGCCGTTTCTCTCTGTGACAGAGAACTGAAACACTGCTTGATATTCTAACGTTGAAGGTAAAAATTTTAAGCTTTTTTGTACAATTCCTCTTGAATTGGAACAGCAGCATGTCCCAGAGCTGCTCTGCAGGTGGATCAAAACCTTTGCTTCTCTGCCTGAAATGATTTTAGCCGTGAAATATTGTTCACGTCTAGAACTGTGAGTTTCAACCGTCCACAACCTGAAATTCTTGACACAGTCACTCATTTTCCAAATACCACTTACTGCCCGTGAGACCGATGAAGGGCAGGACAGCACTGGCATCCCGGTGTTTACGGTCCCCGCTGTTTGGGGAGCTCACCTGGGTCAACTGACCCAGGAAGTCCTGTGCAAGCTGCCGGGACTTCACCATGGAAGAAGACGACAAAGTCACAGAAGGAGAAACAGAAGTAGGAGTAGAAGAAGAAGACGTTTGACCTCTGTCGCATTTTTCTCCCTCACAACCTGAAAAATAAAAAGCAGATGTTTTCTTAAAAACCAGCAGTGTGTGATGACACGTTCCTCACACAAACACAATGTAAAGATGTAAACAGTGTCTCACTAATGTCTGTGTTAAGTTTGGACACGAGCAAAACTGAAGTCAGTAAAATTTACAGTCCAGCCTCATTTTAATTTATATGTGAACACAACTGCAAAATAGTTTTTATGTGTCAATGTGTGAAAGTAAAGATGTGGAAAAATAGACAATATGGATTTAAATGTACATCAGCTGCTGCTCTGATGTTGTAAATTCCACTGGTGTCTTGTTTCCACGTCAATAATCTGATATTTAATGCAAACAAGTAGTTTGACTTCAAGTCTCATCACATCACTACAGCTTCAAATGATACAAATAAACTAATTTTTACAGTTTTTATGGTGTGCTATTTTATTTTAGAGAGATTTTAAAGATTCAAAAATAGAAGCAAAATGAGAAACTGACGTAATTCAGGCAGAGGAGCAACGAAGTGGAGACAACTCAGTGCGCACAGCACAATCCTGCAAACAGAAACACAAACACACATTTTAACAAACGATGTCACTAGACATTTGCACATTAATATTTCGTTGCTGAACATCGAACAACATCGTGTGGATGAAGATTCGTGTTTTCTCTGTTTCTGTTGGTCTCCACACTCACCTGAGCAGGTGAGTCCAGCTCATTTTCTCCACACAGGGAAAAGAATAATCTAAAACACTTTTTCAGAGTGGAAATTAAAATTGTAGAAGATAAAAAAAAAGCCCTTCAGAAAAACTCGAGCTGAAAAAATATTTCCAAATCTCTGTTTCGTGTCCCACAAATCAGAAGCTGGTCAAACTGTCTCCAAATAAAATCCCTTAACTGAGTTGTTTCTTTATCCAGACACGGATTTTTTAAAAAAACTTCAAAGTTAGAAAAAGTTCTCCTCAGGTTGGAGAAACAGAGATGGAATAAAATCCTCGTCCAATTAGTCCAGCAGCGTGTCCCTGTGTGTCTCCGCAGGAGAAATCAGCTGCTTCTTCTCTGCAGGTGACTCTCATACGGGGGAGGGGCTCCGGAAACCACGCCCCTTTCCCTTCTGGCGGGAGTCTTCAGGTGAATCACCTCTAACGGGAACTGATTTTGCAGCTAAAAAGGGCAGAAAAAACAAGAAACGTACATCTCCAGAACAGGAAATGCGATTTTCAGATATTCTGTGATATTTCTGAAAAACGTATCAAACCTTTGAAGACAAATCTAAATTTGTACATTTTTGTGCGTGAACACTGGACATTACAATGATAAACAAGAGCATTGAAGTTTTCTTTCTCATTTCATTTCTATCCCCTGTGTTCACACCCACCCCCACACTATCTCTCTCACTGACCCCCCCCCTCCTCCAACCTATTCACCTCACTCACCATCCAGTTCTGCCTTCATGTGTTAATGAACCTGTAGACACCACAAAGAAACCGAATTGTGTTTATTTTTTGTGTATTTTTGCATTATGCGTGATTCATGCTTCATCATATCTAGTATCTCGTACATTGTGCAAAATGACAAAGCTCCTCTCTCACATTTCCTTCATTGTCCTATTCTCATCTATTTGTATACACAAATTACTTAGCAAAAAAACCTTGTTGAACCTTGAACCTCTGAGGTCACGTCTTCAGTGTGTATAGTTCCAAACATGCTGGACATTTTACAACTTGATTACAATATTTCTGACTGTCTGAACAGGAAGAAATATGCCGGCGTGTAAAACCCCCGTGAGTGTCAGCATGAAGACATCACTGCTGTTTTAAGACTTAAAAAGATTTTTAAAAGTGTCAACGTGTCCTTCAATGTGACGGTTTTTAGAACAAGAAAATAACAACATTTCAAATAAAATGCACTTGATCTTTTATGTAGGACAATTAAAGAAACACTTACTGTGAACACTGCAGCTCAGTAGTTTTCGAATTATTTCAAATAGTTTCGAATGTATAAGCACCTATTTCTTTAAAAGAAATTTTAAAACAAAAAATATATTTAAAAATTTTAGTCTACAGATTTCCAGTCTCATACACTGTGAATCATTTCAGACACAAATGTTTGATGTACTATTTGTGATTTTTAATAACTCATCTATAATTATGACAGAAAACTTTAGGGTGTCAGTTTTTAAAAAGACAACAAAGTATTTGAAATATTTTTACATGTATTGTCTTATTATTGTATTATTTACAAGTAATTATCAACTTTTCAATGTATTTTATCTTTTGATTTCTTTGTCCTTTGTTGTTTAAAACTGCTTTTCCTGTTTGCTGCTTTTCCATTTGAATCCAATAAACTTTTATCTGGTAGATGGTGATAAACAGGTTCTTCAGTAGTTTGGTAAAGAGAGAGAGGAGCGAGACAGTGACCCCTCCCCCCTCCTTCAGCTCTGCTAATCAATCTCTGCTTTGACCACACAAGGACAATCAGAGGTGGAAATGGGTATTTTGTAATGTGTTCAGCATCACAATGCAGTCTGATCTCATGCGAATACACAGCAGGAGAGTGGGCAGCAGGGGGGTCAAACCTGATCTGAACACAACAGGAAATCTGCAAGTAAAAGCTCAAAGACTGCTGCAAGACTCAGAGGGGCAGGGAAGCACACCCTCATTCTCTGATGCGAGTCCCCCTGACTGCTGTTGGCACTCGTGATCTTGGAGGCCATGGCCCCACCTGCAGCCTCAGTCTTTTCTTCCTTAGTCAGTCAGCGTCTCTCTCTAGTGGTGGACATGAATCCCATTAACATGAAATAGATGGGAGAAGCTAAAGAGTCACTTTAATGTTTTTAACCTGGATCTCACTAACAGGTTGCTTTCCAATGCAATTAACTAAGAGACTGTTTAAAGAAAAGTAAAATACATCTTTAAAACTTTGTATTTTGTTAGTTTAGTCATGTGATCTGGACTTTATTCATCATAGTATGTTTCACTGTTCATCTAAGAAAAGTAGGGTAGGACACCCAGGTATGTGCTTCACAACGGCCTCTGTTTCTCACCTGACCTGAATAGGCCCGTTAGGTGGACAATGGATGAGTTGGGGGGGTCACAAGTCATACTATCCTTTGAAACCCCTGCGGGATAGTTAATTTCCTGTTACGGTCATTACGCTCACAAATTGTGACATCAACACACAAGCAAAACCATTGATATTAGCTGCAGGTGCTGCTGCTTAGAAAACATGTCTGCAGAAGTAATATTCAGAAAATGCTTCCTGTGAACATGGCTAAGATGGTTTTGCAAACGAGGTCCTGTGTCTGTAATTACTTAAAAATGATCAGGGTGCACACTTCTCCTCAAAGATGGTGTGTGTGTACATACACACTGGAGATCTGTGTCAATCTTATTAGAAGCTACTGCATTTACCTGAACAATCTACTGAACACACACAGGAATCTGATTTCAAATCTTAAAACTCCTTTTAGAATAAGCAAACATTTAGTCAAACTTTTGTTTTTCAAAGTCAAAGTTAACTTTATTGTCAAGCCCTCATACTAAACAATACAATACAAGAACACAATACAATAACAATCAGAAATTGGAAAAGGCATTTCTGAGGAAAGCTGTTAAGCCGCAGGAGACACTGATCAATCAAAAGCTGCAGAGAGTTGACAAGTTTGCACATTTAGTGTAGATACTGTTTACATAGTAACTGAGCCTGAGGGGCAAAGCATTGATTATCTAGTTCCAGGTGATTTTAAAAAACAAGTTATATTGACTTTTTGTTGATCTTATTATACAGCAGCCATCCACCCACTCCCTGCCATGCAAGGTGCTCACCTGACACACTGGGAACAACTCAGTGTCCAACAGTGAGCAAGCGCAATGTCTCAGTTCTCAGAAAAGTAAAGAGATAAATGTGTCTATAGTGTATTTCTGCTGAAAATGTACAACAGGGTTTTCAACATAATACAGCATCTGCACCAGCAGTTGTAGCAGGGCCTTATGTGCAGAAGGTAAATCAAGGTGAATGTGGTTCTTCAGGTACCAAAACCTTCTTATGCTGACTGATGTCACAGCGATGATGCAGCTGGGTCTTTGAATGGACAGCAGGTAAACAGAGGTCAAAGTGATGCTTCAAGTTCACCAAAAGTGTCTTTGCTGCTACAGCAAACACAGAACATCACAGTCTTGTTCACTGTGTAGAAGGGTCTTCACATGCTCATGTGAACCTGGGAGATCAGCCTTTTGTAACAGATTATGTGCATCTCACAGGTAGATGACCATCTCTGAAATCCAGAAGTACCAGAAATTACTAGTGTACCTGTAACTGTAACCTGTAACTCAGAATGTGGAAATGTGGTTAGAAAATTTCAACAAAAACTGTTTTGGTTCATTTCCTCATGGACATAGTTTTTCTCCACACCTGCTCAAGATTTCATTGAGCTTCTCTCTGGCCAGGAACCTCGAGTCCTTCCTAATCTCCCTCAGAGCGCCCTTGAACTCCTTCTTGTATTTGTGCTTCAGTCTTTCCTTCTCTCTCTCCTCTCGAGTGCTGCCACGCTTCTTTCCATAGTCCAACCTGAAACATATTTTTAAAAGATGCGTAAAACTGATGCAACACAAGCACATAAGAGTCTGGATGGGACAATTAGTTCAAGTATTTGCAGCATAATTACTACTTACACTTCAACAATCTTAGGTGTGAGCAGCTTCAAAGGAATGGGCTTCTTCTTTTCAAACACCAGTCGACTCTGAGACACAGGAGCACTGCTGATGGTCTCCAGGATCTCATTGTGAAGCTCCTGCAATAACAACAAACAATATAATTATGATAAAACATAAAAATAAAAGTTACCATGAGACCTGATAACACAGAAAGAGACAGACAGATTTGACTGTACACAATAAAGCTGACCTGTAAAGGTTTTGGTAATGTTGGTGCTAAAAGATGTCTGGAAAGCAGCGATCTGATTGGCTGCATGATGTGCGGAAAGGATGTGAGGTCTTTGTAGAGCAGGCAGCACCGCTTCACCAAGTCCAGACAGGTAGACAAACACATCAACCTGCGGGGGAAACAAATAAAATGCATCCTCACTTTTTATTGTTTGCAATTTGTCTCATGATTATTAGCCCCTGATTTGTGAAACACACTGAAATGATCCCAAGAGGAAATAAGTTTGGTGATAAGTATTTACAGTATGTGTTTCTTGTAAAACATTAAAAATATTGTCATAATATTGTCAACCAAGTCTTGGTCTCACTTTTCACCCAGAAGAATTAAATAAGTCTAATAACATTTTAAAAGAGGTAAAGAATGAAGCAACAGCATATTTAGATGCTTCTCATGCTATCGTGTGTTTATATAGTCATAACGTAGTGGATATTCTTTTTCTATGAGATCATTTAAATGTTAACTTTTTATGAAAAGTCAGAGGATCACCACAAATTACTGTGTATCCTGAGGACACGAATGTGTATTTTCCAAGGAAATCCATCAAAAACTATTTTTGGTACTATGATCTGCTACTTTGGTACCACAGCTATTAAAAACAGCGGCCGGTTTGTTTGTGTGTGTGTGTCTGTTCCATTTTTCAACTTCATTCTCTGGGTGATACTGAACATAAGCAGCTACATGAAGACAAAAGGTTTCTCTCACACCTTCTCTCCAGAACTGTGTTACGTGGCTTTGTTTCTCAGGCTAAAACACACACATACAGAAAAAACTCTTTTTTAGAGAACTAATACACAGAATCAAAACTGTGTATATGTCATGAAATAGAAGTCAAATTTATTTTAAAGGTTTGCAAATTCTACTTTCAGAGGCAAAAAGTTGTAGCTTAAAATCAACATCCGGGACAATGCAACAGTAAACGGCGTCCTGGGCCTCAGGGGAAGTGTGTGAGCTCTGTATGACATTTCTAACATTTTACTTTCACTCACAGATTTCACATCTGCTGCATGCCAGGCAAAACCCTGGATGGTCATCCAGTGAAAATTACACGTTGCCAACACACAGCTCACACACACATTTCCATCTTTACACCAGATAATGAAACACAATCACTGCATATTGTCTTGTTTTAATCAGCTGGACTTAGACACGAAATTAAAATTGTTTTGTTTTGTGTAGGGCAAAAATAGGAAGAGGCAAAGATGGGAGGCTCCGACAGCTGCTGAATGTAAGCAAATATTTATGTGCATCACATGTAAAATGGGATGAAAACTAAATGACATGTGACCACATCATGTTTGATTTGTAACATGAAAGCCGACCATCACAAATGAGGAATTCATTTTTCCCTATTATAACACGGAGTCAATACGTTGCCCTATTATTTCAAATCTTCCATAAAGGGATTTGCTCGTGCATGTGGACGCAGCGTTTTGGACCAGTCTATAAAAGTTCCAGGCTCCTGTAGAATTCGTGCCAACCGCTAGAGGCGCTGTCGGCTTTTTCATACCGGAAGTTTGTCTTGTCCGCTTCTTTGCTTTGAACTTTGACTTGATGCTGTGCACGCTGGAGTGGAAATTCGCTGAAACAACGTGGACACAAAATTATTAAAGCGCTATTAATCAGCTTTGGTAGAGCGTTTATGGTCCCATGTCGTCTGAATTGAATAACTCATCTTGCTGAGGCTGCTAAAAGGTAAACACTTCCGGAGTCGTATTGCATTAGTTTGTTTACAAACGGACGACTGTTCATTGTAAAGCTGCTTAACTTGCTACAACATGCTCCCAGCGTTTCCGTTTATTAGTTGTTTTATTAGGCCTGACACACAATCATTTGCTGCATTCAGACATACACCTCAGTCTTCACCTAAAATACCTTAAAAGCTAAGCTAACGTTTACCTAATGTTGGTCAGGCTAAGAAGAGATCACAGTACCTGTATAATATATGAGTAGGTCACACAAAGTATTTGTACATATGACAACAGTGTGTGTTTGGTACCAACACAAACAATAGATAATGTAATAAATCCATCCCCTGTCCCATCACAGATAAATATGAAAATACATTGTACAATTCTGATGTCATGTCATTACTGTTAGCTCATCAGTCCTGCACTCTGTTACAGATGGGGAAGACACCTAAGAAGAGTAGTCTTGCAGACAAGGTCCGAAAGACCAAAACCTCTACTGCGATCAAAAACAACCCTTTTGAGGTGAAAATCAACAGGAAGAAATTTGAAGTTTTGGGGAGAAAAACCAAGCATGATGTGGGTCTTCCAGGTGTGTCTCGCTCCAAAGCCATTAATAAGGTAAGAGAAAACATTTAATGTTGTTACTCCCCAACCTTCACCAAACTGCGATCTCTGTGAGCAAGATTATACTAGATTATAGTATAGAGTGGCTACTACTTACTCCAAAATGCCTAAAACTCAAACATTCTTAATCTGGGATTAAAGTCCTTCTTATTAATGAAAGTATAACTGAATACAATTTGAATACACAATTTTAGTTTGTTTTTATCAAAATTATTGTGGCCCGATCCAGATGACAATACAAAATATTAAATGATAGTTGGCCCTGTTTCTAAGGATGTCATCACAGTTCATCTATACACAGAAGCACAAGGCACACATCATTATTTAACAAAATAGATTTATTGAACAATTATTAGTTAGTTTTATAAATGGTCACAGACTTCATCAATGAATAGACTCAGTCTAGCATCACACATCTGCATGTTGACAGTGTGAATCCTTCCAGTTTTCCTAACATATCTCACCTCAAATTGTATGGATGTTTGGACTCAGGATGTTTGTTAATTTGGATCCCTGTTCTTTGACCAAACACTATGAGAACTACAGCTGTGAAGAGAAACCATAAATGTGGAAAACCAATTTGGGAAGTGTAGCAGAATAAAAAGACCACAGAATACACTGGATCCTGCAGGCTGATAAAGTGAAAAATACAGAATAAAATCTTCAGCTGTTGTGTTCTATCTGTGGAAACCATGGATCAAAGTTCATCGTGCACCAGTGCTGTGATGCCTGATGTTCACGGCATCATGCTGGGAGCTACAATGATAAGAGCTTAATGAGAATAGTGAACAAAAAAAGTTAAAGTGTTGGCAAAAGTAGAATTTGCAAACTTGACTAAATTTTACTTCTATTTCATGACATATACACAGTTTTGATTCTGTGTATTAGTTCTCTAAAAAAGTGTTTTGTGTGTGTGTGTGTGTGTGTGTGTGTGTGTGTGTGTGATAGCCTGAGAGAGTGCACAGCAATCATATCCAGTGCTGCTAATTTTTTTTCTGACTTGTAGAGAAAAGAGACTCTCCTGAAGGAACATCAGCAGAAGAACAAGTCCAGCAAATTCATAGACAGGCGGTTTGGCGAGTATGACACCAACATGGCACCAGAAGACAAAATTCTTCAGAGGTTTGCGATGGAGAGACTGGTGAGTGTAATCGTTTTGTTTTACAATAGTTCCATTGCTGTTTGAGGCACTGTGTATCCCTGGTTTGCAGATGGGTTTTAGTAGTTCATCATCTATGCTATAGCTTGTCCTCCCATTTTTACAGGCAATACAAAATAAATAAAGCGGAAAACAGTGAACGTAAAGCTATAGTATGTGATTGAAAAAAAACTTGTTTTGCAATATTTTGCTCTATATCTTATTTAAATGTGGAGAGGTGAGGATGTGGACTCACAGAACAGCTCTGGTAGAGCTGTACTCCATTCCAAAGTTTTTTTAGCAAGGCTCATCCTTCTAACCAGACTATTCATCTAGGAAAGTGACTAAAGCCTCTTTTCAAAAATGTTTCTACCTGAGACATGTAGTTTTAACTAAAAAATATCGACTTTGCTTAACCTCTTAGCGTGTCCATGATAAGAAAGATTTGTACAACCTGAACGAAGAGGAGGAGCTGACTCATTACGGACAGTCTTTGGCTGAAATGGAGAAGTTTAACGATGTTGTGAATAGTGATGATGAATCAGAAGAGAAAGGACTTCTGTCAGGTGAGTTTTTCCAGGTCTAAATGCCAAATTATCAGTGTTTTTGTATTCAGTGCCTACTGTAAAATAAACTGTAAAATACGAAATTATTTCCACCATGAAAGTTCTGCATTTGTTCTTATTTGGTGTGTATTCCTTCCATTACCATGTTCTTAAAATGTCATTTATTTTTACCAATCTTCCGTTTTCACAAACATTGTGGCTTGTAGTAGGGTTATGATTCCCACCTTGGAACAGGATTTGCTATTTCAAGTCATATTGCAGTTATAAAGTTGATACATAATAATAACAACAATATTTGTGTTTCCCAAATAGCTGAGTTGACTGCTTCCCACTTTGGAGGAGGAGGTGGCCTCCTCAGAAAAAAAGCATCAGGGGAGAAGCAGCAGCAGGAGGAGGAGGAAGGAAGCCAGAGAGCCAAGTCCAGACAGGAGCTCATTGAAGAGCTCATCCAGAAGTCCAAGCAGGAGAAGGTGAGCCAGAAACACTCGAGACTTCGGATTGTCCGGATTTGGATCCACAGTGACCATTTCACTATATTATTTTATGTTAACAAGTGCCATAACTACAGGAGATGTGGCTTGTAGTTTCAATGAGTAACTTCTGTGTTCTATCCCAGCGGGAACGACAGGTTCAGAGGGAAGAGGCCCAGGAGCTGACTGAGAAGCTGGATCAAGAGTGGAAGAACATCCAGGCCCTTCTGGTGAAAAAGACCCCGAAAGCAGAGAATGCAGAGAAACAGGAAGAAAAGCCAAAGGTAGAGATGCACCAGTCTATCAGCAAGATGTTGATCATCCATTTCATCCATCCATTTTTCCAAAGCGATAACGTTTGATCATTCTTTGTTCTCTGTCTTCTTCCTCTGTGGCTTTCAGCTGGATAAGTATGACATGATGGTCAGAGAGCTTGGTTTTGAGATGAAGGCTCAGCCCTCAGAGAAGATGAAAACCCCAGAGGAGCTTGCCAGGGAGGAGAGGGAGAAGCTGCAGAAACTCGAGGTATAGTCAGAGTGAAGGGAAGCTGCTGACCATTTTTATCTTCATGCAAACACCTTCTTGCTATCATTGGATGCAATTTCTGTTTTAATTTCTGTGATATAGATTTTACTTTGTGCTTTCTTCAAGGCCGACCGTCTGAGGAGGATGATGGGGGATGAAGTGGGGCATAGTGCACCTGCTCAAGGCCACATATCTGCCGATGACCTCAATGATGGCTTTATCCTGGATAAAGATGACAAAAAGACCTTGGCTTATCAGGTAAGAGGACACATGTTATTTATGGTTTGTGTTTTTATTTTCATGTTGTAATGTGGATCGGAATAAGTTTTGTTCATTTATCTTTTTTGTCTAGGATGGAAAATGGAACATTGGAGAGAAGTCTGAGGGAGATGGGGATGAAAATTCAGA
Organism: Channa argus; assembly: GCF_033026475.1. Lineage (NCBI taxonomy): Eukaryota > Metazoa > Chordata > Actinopteri > Anabantiformes > Channidae > Channa > Channa argus. The sequence continues at coordinate 19,912,785 of NC_090214.1, read as the reverse complement.
AGAGGATGAGAGTGATGAAGAGCAGGAATCTGAGACAGAGGAGGAAGATGGACAAGATGATGATGAAGTTGAGGAGGAGGAGGAGGAAGGAGAGGGCAGCAGTGAAGAAGTAGAAGAAGATGAAGGAGAAGAAGACGGTCACTCTGACCTTGACTCTGAGCAAGAAAGCGAGGATGAGGAGAGGAAACAAGAAGATAAGCAGACCAGTGCTAAACCGAAGACGAGTCTGAGCAAAGAGGAGATGAAGGCCCAGCAAGATGCAGCCAAAGCTGAGCTCCCCTACACATTTAATGGTAACTATATTTTGCTTTGGCTTTGCCTTGAGTTTTCTTGTGAGCGTTATCTTAATGAGACACTGTAGAGAGATGAGATTAGATATTCTGTTTTCCATCTCTCGTAGCTCCAGAGTGCTTCAGTGACTTGAAAGATTTGCTCCATGGTCACACCCCTGACAACCAGCGCCTCATCGTGGCCAGAACACAGAAATGCAACCACCCTAGTTTGGCCATAGGCAATAAGCTCAAACTGCAGGTATAGTATAAAATTGCTTGCAATTACACGAGTGTGGTCCTTTTGTCACTGTAACCAGTTTTAGGTTACATTTAATGCTGTATGAACTTGTAACATATTATCTCTTTGTGTCAGAAACTGGTTGGTTTTCTGTTGGAGTATATTGGAGAACTGGCCACCAGAAGTCCACCCGAACTCACTGTCATAGATAAACTTATACCGTGAGTTCATGAAGTGGCTTTTCTCTCAGGTTTATCTATGGATTTAAATATGTCGTCCCCAAAACCTTTTTTTATTTTGTTTCTTTGTGCAGAGAGTTATATACTCTGTGTCAGATGTTTCCAGAAGCAGCCTGTAGGTCCATGCAGAGCATCCTCGGAGATGCTGGGCATAGCATGGAGGAGGTGCTCGAGGTCAAAGGACATGCAACGTTTCCAGCTCTAGACACGGTAAGGATTGGTTTCAGTGAACACCATTAACCGGTGAAATGTTCATCATTTTACTGCTCTTCTCATACATGTGCCCACTCAGACATTCCCTGCACTTTGTACCTGATGCTGCAGGATAAAATCTGCTTTCTGTTCCATTCTCTCATGCAGCTCCTCCAGGTAACATGTAGAGAAGTTCAGGTTTGCAGTGATAGGAGTTTGTATGAGGGAGAAGAGATGTGAGTGAGGTCATTGCTAATTTAGTCTTCTGTGAATGACAAAAACATTTGCTCTCTGTGCATTTTTTTTTTTTTATTTCAAGCTGGTCTATCTGAAGGTGACAGCCCTGCTGTTTCCTACGTCTGACTTCAGGCACCCAGTCACAACTCCTGCACTGCTTTACATTGGCCAAGCTCTCACCAAGGTACAAACAGCAAACACTTTATGATTAGTTAAGTAGAAGAGATTCTTGGCTGATGTTTGGTTTTCAGTACTATTTCTTAATCTTGCTTGTGTGTGATTCGTCCCTGATTTGTGCCGCCTCCAGTGTCCAGTGAGATCATTGCAGGATGTAACATCAGGTTTAGTGCTGTGCTGTTTGGCAGTGGATTATGTCTCTTTGTCAAAGCGCTTTCTCCCGGAGCTCATCAATTTCCTGGCTGGAACGCTGCACCTGGCCGTGCAAGACAAAACATCCCTAGGTAAATCATGTTTCAGAGCAGCGTACACCAAAGTGCCACTTTGCCACAAAGTACAAAGTATCTTGTATCTATGTGTTATTGTAGCATCTGTAAGAATAAAACTAAACTGGCAGACTGTGACCTTGTGTTGCAGGTTACTCTGTGGTGTCGCCCTTTAGGCCATCAGGAAAGCACAGTGATCTGCTGGTGTTGTCAGACTCAGAGTCCTTCAAATATTGGCGCAAGAAGAACCTGCCACTGTCTGCTGCCCAACACCTAGACTTCAAAAATGACCTTGACAGAGACAACCACAGGTCAGACTGCTGGCATGGATTACTTGGTCAAAACCAATACATTACATACTTATATGATTTTATTTCAATCAGCTGGCAAAAAATGGACTAATTGCCCTCAAGAGAGAAATGGGACCTTCTACTATAAAACGAAGTAGCCAAGAATGTGAATGTCAGCTGACACAAGAAGCTGCCACTAGCTCTCTGTGCAGTGATGTTCAGTACAAACATTTTTTTTAGTGTCTTCAGTTTAAAGAAATAGCTTCCAAATATTGGGAAATACCTGTATGTCTACTTGCTTTTGATGAATGTTAGGAAGAAGTGATGGATACCACACTCATTACTGTATGATAAACGAGAAGAGATTAGAAACTGGAAACATCTTTTATTCCCAAAAAAATAAGTCTGCGTATGAGCACTCAAGCTCACTGTTTTTTATGTTGGATTTTGTTTAATATGGACAAAGAAAAGTCAAGAAATACACCTGTAACACCACAACTTGTCATTTATATCCTCAGTGGTTGTAGATATAAGCTCACAATTAACTTTGCCTTTAAGATTTTCTTTCCTAAATGCAACACACTTTTTTTCCAGTCATGTTTGGCCAATGGCAAACTTTGATTACAGGATAGGTTTGACTTTTGGTATTAACTTATAATGTTCGAATGCACATGTGATTAATTTGAGCTTGACTTGAAATATTTACATATTTCAGCTAGTTGTATATGTTCACTACTTCACAACCAAACCTAAAATCTTAAGACCCCCTGTATCCACCGCTGGCAACCAGAGACATATTAATAAGAAATTTGGACCCAATAAATCTCACAATGACTTAGTTTTTTCTTCAGAACTGAGTATTAAACAAAGCCCTTTAACACAGTTCTGGAGAGAAAGTGTGAGAGAAACCTTTTGTCTTCATGTAGCTGCTTATGTTCAGTATCACCCAGAGAATGAAGTTGAAAAATGGAACAGACACACACACACAAACAAACCGGCCGCTGTTTTTAATAGCTGTGGTACCAAAGTAGCAGATCATAGTACCAAAAATAGTTTTTGATGGATTTCCTTGGAAAATACACATTCGTGTCCTCAGGATACACAGTAATTTGTGGTGCTCCTCTGACTTTTCATAAAAAGTTAACATTTAAATGATCTCATAGAAAAAGAATATCCACTACGTCATGACTATATAAACACACGGTAGCATGAGAAGCATCTAAATATGCTGTTGCTTCATTCTTTACCTCTTTTAAAATGTTATTAGACTTATTTGATTCTTCTGGGTGAAAAGTGAAACCAAGACTTTGAAAAGATGACAACATTTTTAATGTCTTACAAGAAACACATACTGTAAATACTTTTCACCAAACTTTCCTGCTGCAGTTGGCAACATGAGAACATTATTTCCTACTGGGATCATTTTAATGTGTTTCACAAATCAGGGGCTAATAATCATGAGACAAATTGCAAACAATAAAAAGTGAGGATGCATTTTATTTGTTTCCCCCGCAGGTTGATGTGTTTGTCTACCTGTCTGGACTTGGTGAAGCGGTGCTGCCTGCTCTACAAAGACCTCACATCCTTTCCGCACATCATGCAGCCAATCAGATCGCTGCTTTCCAGACATCTTTTAGCACCAACATTACCAAAACCTTTACAGGTCAGCTTTATTGTGTACAGTCAAATCTGTCTGTCTCTTTCTGTGTTATCAGGTCTCATGGTAACTTTTATTTTTATGTTTTATCATAATTATATTGTTTGTTGTTATTGCAGGAGCTTCACAATGAGATCCTGGAGACCATCAGCAGTGCTCCTGTGTCTCACAGTCGACTGGTGTTTGAAAAGAAGAAGCCCATTCCTTTGAAGCTGCTCACACCTAAGATTGTTGAAGTGTAAGTAGTAATTATGCTGCAAATACTTGAACTAATTGTCCCATCCAGACTCTTATGTGCTTGTGTTGCATCAGTTTTACGCATCTTTTAAAAATATGTTTCAGGTTGGACTATGGAAAGAAGCGTGGCAGCACTCGAGAGGAGAGAGAGAAGGAAAGACTGAAGCACAAATACAAGAAGGAGTTCAAGGGCGCTCTGAGGGAGATTAGGAAGGACTCGAGGTTCCTGGCCAGAGAGAAGCTCAATGAAATCTTGAGCAGGTGTGGAGAAAAACTATGTCCATGAGGAAATGAACCAAAACAGTTTTTGTTGAAATTTTCTAACCACATTTCCACATTCTGTGTTCCAGAGATGCTGAGAGAAAGAAGAAGGTAAAGGAGCTCTTTGGCAGCTTAGCCACTCAGGAGGGAGAATGGAAGGCTCTGAAGAGGAAGAAGAGGAAGTAAATCACAGAATTGCCCCCATTGCTTCTCTCCAGTACCTGCTTTTTTTTCCCAGCTGTGGGTTAGGGAACTGTAAACTATGTTATTTTTAAATTGTGGGGACAACTCAACTTCCTTGTTGTAGCAAACATTTTGTGCTGTCAAAAATGCACATGGACTATAAATAAACATTCAAATGTGTTGGTACAGAAGGAATTTGTAATAAAACATCTGTTTGTGGTTTTGGTTTTTTATTATTTCCTGACCAGACAAAAAAACCATAGTCATTGTCTTATTTCACTACCCTCACCCCCACGTCCATTTGTTCTTTCCAAATATTAAAAACAATTGTGTTAAGAAATAGATAGAAACAGCTGGACACATTCAGTTTTGTCAAAAGTTTCTCAACCATTCCAGCACGTATTCAAAAGTGAGCGGGTACATAGATTATACTTATGATTTAAATAGTTGCACAGGAAGAGTTATTAAAGGTTGGTTGGTTTAGACCCTAATACTTAAATACACAGCAAATAATTATGCTGATGTCCTGTTACCTTCTGTAAAAGTCATTGCAGAGAATTTTTTGCTTTTAAAATAGCCCCATCCTGGAGTGCTTTATAAATAAAATGAATTATTATTATTATAAGTGACATTTAGACACTTGCAACTGAACAAAATGGCTTCAGTCCTTCATATTATCCGCCTCTTCTTTATTTAGCTTCTGGAGGAGCTTTGTCTCCGTTACCAACTGCAACTTCGATTCCCAAACCCAGGTTTCTCTAATGTGCCATTGCTGACGACCTTGACGTGTGAGTGCAAGTCACGAAGCCACAAACGAGCAAGTTTTCAAACTTAAACTTTCTCTTTCCTTTCATGATAAAATCTTCTCTTTTTGCACCAGAGTTTGATTTAAGCTTGTTCTTTTCACTAGTTAAAACAGAATGAACTCAAATTCTGCTACATTTGCCGAACTGTTCCAGGTGTGTTTGGAATTTCTGTCCACTCAATCACATACTGCTTCTATGATATTCAAATCTGGACACTGTGGGGCCCAGTCCATGACTGCTGGATCATTCTAATGCTGGAAAAAAAAACGTGGATTAAAACTGGTCTTTACTTTTCAGCACCTATGACCCAAACCACGACAGATCCTCTTTTTTACATTTTACCCAATGCTGTGAGCACTCATTCTTCCACCTACACATTGTGGACAATTGGACCCCCTAATAATTGTATTGATCTTTTTGATGACTTGATTGTTCTGGCTCAATTGGACTATCAGCAAATATTAGTCAAGTCAAGTGGCTTTTATTGTCATTTCTACTATACACAGTGGTACACAGTACACAGTAGAAACGAGATAACGTTCCTCCAAGAACCAAGGTGCTACAAACAACACAAGCTATGTAAAGTGCATCGAGTGCAACCAAGTGCAAACAGTGCAGACGAAAAACAGTACAGACAAACAGTGTAGACAGACAACACAAGTAACACACGACAGGACCCAAAACCCAAGACAGTGCCGACCAGTAAACCTACTGTATACTATTTTACAGTACAGTACAGTACAGTCAAGTGTGCTAGGGGTGTAAAAAAAGAGCAGCATGTAAACGGTATAGTGCATTTAAATGTCCAGCATGTAAACAGTGCAATTGCATTGGAATGTGCAAAAAACAGCAGTGACCTCTTGCTGTTTCACTGCTGTGATGTGGCTTAACAGTTCACTGACAATGTTTTCAGAAAGATCACCAACATCAGCTTTGCTCCTTACAATACAGTTTTGATTAGGAGATTCGGCCAACAGAGTAGGTGCAACAGCAGTGTAAGGTGCAGGTCTACTTACAGTGACCGAGACAGACTCCTTCATGCTGACTGTGTCCAAATGTAAACTTTCACTGGTTTTCATTCATACTTCTTTGAGGATTCTGTACCAAACACCTGGTGACACTCTAAGGCTGTCAGTCATGTCACTGAGATGTGCTAATGTCAGCATTACAGCAGTACCAGCATTGTGTAATCTGAACGGTACAGTTAGCCCATCCAAAGAATCCATATCTGCCTGATCTAGTACTGAACACTGCAATACATAATTCTGTCATTAGTAGCAATGAGTGCTGTACATCTGATAACAAGGAACTGTCCACATCTTTAGGTGCCATACTGGGAAGGCTCTGTCCTGTCCACATAATACATATGTGTATGTGCAGGAGCCTCATCAGGGAGCTTGTCAGTAGCAAGATGTATATTTTTAGGGAACCTTTTCCTGGCCTCTTTATACACTGCATCATCCTTATGTAACACAAGGACTAGGTCTGCTCTGGTATTGTCAGAGGAATGCAAGAAAGATTAGTGAGTAATTTCTGGTACTTCTGGATTTCAGAGATGGTCATCTACCTGTGAGATGCACATAATCTGTTACAAAAGGCTGATCTCCCAGGTTCACATGAGCATGTGAAGACCCTTCTACACAGTGAACAAGACTGTGATGTTCTGTGTTTGCTGTAGCAGCAAAGACACTTTTGGTGAACTTGAAGCATCACTTTGACCTCTGTTTACCTGCTGTCCATTCAAAGACCCAGCTGCATCATCGCTGTGACATCAGTCAGCATAAGAAGGTTTTGGTACCTGAAGAACCACATTCACCTTGATTTACCTTCTGCACATAAGGCCCTGCTACAACTGCTGGTGCAGATGCTGTATTATGTTGAAAACCCTGTTGTACATTTTCAGCAGAAATACACTATAGACACATTTATCTCTTTACTTTTCTGAGAACTGAGACATTGCGCTTGCTCACTGTTGGACACTGAGTTGTTCCCAGTGTGTCAGGTGAGCACCTTGCATGGCAGGGAGTGGGTGGATGGCTGCTGTATAATAAGATCAACAAAAAGTCAATATAACTTGTTTTTTAAAATCACCTGGAACTAGATAATCAATGCTTTGCCCCTCAGGCTCAGTTACTATGTAAACAGTATCTACACTAAATGTGCAAACTTGTCAACTCTCTGCAGCTTTTGATTGATCAGTGTCTCCTGCGGCTTAACAGCTTTCCTCAGAAATGCCTTTTCCAATTTCTGATTGTTATTGTATTGTGTTCTTGTATTGTATTGTTTAGTATGAGGGCTTGACAATAAAGTTAACTTTGACTTTGAAAAACAAAAGTTTGACTAAATGTTTGCTTATTCTAAAAGGAGTTTTAAGATTTGAAATCAGATTCCTGTGTGTGTTCAGTAGATTGTTCAGGTAAATGCAGTAGCTTCTAATAAGATTGACACAGATCTCCAGTGTGTATGTACACACACACCATCTTTGAGGAGAAGTGTGCACCCTGATCATTTTTAAGTAATTACAGACACAGGACCTCGTTTGCAAAACCATCTTAGCCATGTTCACAGGAAGCATTTTCTGAATATTACTTCTGCAGACATGTTTTCTAAGCAGCAGCACCTGCAGCTAATATCAATGGTTTTGCTTGTGTGTTGATGTCACAATTTGTGAGCGTAATGACCGTAACAGGAAATTAACTATCCCGCAGGGGTTTCAAAGGATAGTATGACTTGTGACCCCCCCAACTCATCCATTGTCCACCTAACGGGCCTATTCAGGTCAGGTGAGAAACAGAGGCCGTTGTGAAGCACATACCTGGGTGTCCTACCCTACTTTTCTTAGATGAACAGTGAAACATACTATGATGAATAAAGTCCAGATCACATGACTAAACTAACAAAATACAAAGTTTTAAAGATGTATTTTACTTTTCTTTAAACAGTCTCTTAGTTAATTGCATTGGAAAGCAACCTGTTAGTGAGATCCAGGTTAAAAACATTAAAGTGACTCTTTAGCTTCTCCCATCTATTTCATGTTAATGGGATTCATGTCCACCACTAGAGAGAGACGCTGACTGACTAAGGAAGAAAAGACTGAGGCTGCAGGTGGGGCCATGGCCTCCAAGATCACGAGTGCCAACAGCAGTCAGGGGGACTCGCATCAGAGAATGAGGGTGTGCTTCCCTGCCCCTCTGAGTCTTGCAGCAGTCTTTGAGCTTTTACTTGCAGATTTCCTGTTGTGTTCAGATCAGGTTTGACCCCCCTGCTGCCCACTCTCCTGCTGTGTATTCGCATGAGATCAGACTGCATTGTGATGCTGAACACATTACAAAATACCCATTTCCACCTCTGATTGTCCTTGTGTGGTCAAAGCAGAGATTGATTAGCAGAGTTGAAGGAGGGGGGAGGGGTCACTGTCTCGCTCCTCTCTCTCTTTACCAAACTACTGAAGAACCTGTTTATCACCATCTACCAGATAAAAGTTTATTGGATTCAAATGGAAAAGCAGCAAACAGGAAAAGCAGTTTTAAACAACAAAGGACAAAAAAATCAAAAGATAAAATACATTGAAAAGTTGATACTGATAACATTTAACATCATGTCTTTGTACGATCATTTACTGACATGTTTAAGTTTATTGACATATAGATTTTAAAGTACACTGTACAATAAGATACGATAAAACATATTGTGCCCTGTCTCTCTCTCAGCCCATCAGATCTATAAATTGTAGCGTAATAAATAAGACAATAATAAGACAACACATGTTAAAATATTTCAAATACTTTGTGGTCTTTTTTAAAACTGACACACCCTAAAGTTTTCTGTCATAATTACAGATAAGGACAATTATTGACCTGAGTTATTAAAAAAATCACAAACACTACATCAAACATTTGTGTTTGAACTAATTCACAGTGTATGAGACTGGAAATGTGTAGACTAAAATTTTTAAATATATTTTTTGTTTTAAAATTTCTTTTAAAGAAATAGGTGCTTATACATTCGAAACTATTTGAAATAATTCGAAAACTACTGAGCTACAGTTTTCACACTAAGTGTTTCTTTAATTGTCCTACATAAAAGATCAAGTGCATTTTATTTGAAATGTTGTTATTTTCTTGTTCTAAAAACCGTCACATTGAAGGACACGTTGACACTTTTAAAAATCTTTTTAAGTCTTAAAACAGCAGTGATGTCTTCATGCTTACACTGACGGGGGTTTTACACGCTGGCATATTTCTTCCTGTTCAGACAGTCAGAAATATTGTAATCAAGTTGTAAAATGTCCAGCATGTTTGGAACTATACACACTGAAGACGTGACCTCAGAGGTTCAAGGTTCAACAAGGTTTTTTTGCTAAGTAATTTGTGTATACAAATAGATGAGAATAGGACAATGAAGGAAATGTGAGAGAGGAGCTTTGTCATTTTGCACAATGTACGAGATACTAGATATGATGAAGCATGAATCACGCATAATGCAAAAATACACAAAAAATAAACACAATTCGGTTTCTTTGTGGTGTCTACAGGTTCATTAACACATGAAGGCAGAACTGGATGGTGAGTGAGGTGAATAGGTTGGAGGAGGGGGGGGTCAGTGAGAGAGATAGTGTGGGGGTGGGTGTGAACACGGGATAGAAATGAAATGAGAAAGAAAACTTCAAAGACCTTGTTTATCATTGTAATGTCCAGTGTTCACGCACAAAAATGTACAAATTTAGATTTGTCTTCAAAGGTTTGATACGTTTTTCAGAAATATCACAGAATATCTGAAAATCGCATTTCCTGTTCTGGAGATGTACGTTTCTTGTTTTTTCTGCCCTTTTTAGCTGCAAAATCAGTTCCCGTTAGAGGTGATTCACCTGAAGACTCCCGCCAGAAGGGAAAGGGGCGTGGTTTCCGGAGCCCCTCCCCCGTATGAGAGTCACCTGCAGAGAAGAAGCAGCTGATTTCTCCTGCGGAGACACACAGGGACACGCTGCTGGACTAATTGGACGAGGATTTTATTCCATCTCTGTTTCTCCAACCTGAGGAGAACTTTTTCTAACTTTGAAGTTTTTTTTAAAAATCCGTGTCTGGATAAAGAAACAACTCAGTTAAGGGATTTTATTTGGAGACAGTTTGACCAGCTTCTGATTTGTGGGACACGAAACAGAGATTTGGAAATATTTTTTCAGCTCGAGTTTTTCTGAAGGGCTTTTTTTTATCTTCTACAATTTTAATTTCCACTCTGAAAAAGTGTTTTAGATTATTCTTTTCCCTGTGTGGAGAAAATGAGCTGGACTCACCTGCTCAGGTGAGTGTGGAGACCAACAGAAACAGAGAAAACACGAATCTTCATCCACACGATGTTGTTCGATGTTCAGCAACGAAATATTAATGTGCAAATGTCTAGTGACATCGTTTGTTAAAATGTGTGTTTGTGTTTCTGTTTGCAGGATTGTGCTGTGCGCACTGAGTTGTCTCCACTTCGTTGCTCCTCTGCCTGAATTACGTCAGTTTCTCATTTTGCTTCTATTTTTGAATCTTTAAAATCTCTCTAAAATAAAATAGCACACCATAAAAACTGTAAAAATTAGTTTATTTGTATCATTTGAAGCTGTAGTGATGTGATGAGACTTGAAGTCAAACTACTTGTTTGCATTAAATATCAGATTATTGAGGTGGAAACAAGACACCAGTGGAATTTACAACATCAGAGCAGCAGCTGATGTACATTTAAATCCATATTGTCTATTTTTCCACATCTTTACTTTCACACATTGACACATAAAAACTATTTTGCAGTTGTGTTCACATATAAATTAAAATGAGGCTGGACTGTAAATTTTACTGACTTCAGTTTTGCTCGTGTCCAAACTTAACACAGACATTAGTGAGACACTGTTTACATCTTTACATTGTGTTTGTGTGAGGAACGTGTCATCACACACTGCTGGTTTTTAAGAAAACATCTGCTTTTTATTTTTCAGGTTGTGAGGCAGAAAAATGCGACAGAGGTCAAACGTCTTCTTCTTCTACTCCTACTTCTGTTTCTCCTTCTGTGACTTTGTCGTCTTCTTCCATGGTGAAGTCCCGGCAGCTTGCACAGGACTTCCTGGGTCAGTTGACCCAGGTGAGCTCCCCAAACAGCGGGGACCGTAAACACCGGGATGCCAGTGCTGTCCTGCCCTTCATCGGTCTCACGGGCAGTAAGTGGTATTTGGGAAATGAGTGACTGTGTCAAGAATTTCAGGTTGTGGACGGTTGAAACTCACAGTTCTAGACGTGAACAATATTTCACGGCTAAAATCATTTCAGGCAGAGAAGCAAAGGTTTTGATCCACCTGCAGAGCAGCTCTGGGACATGCTGCTGTTCCAATTCAAGAGGAATTGTACAAAAAAGCTTAAAATTTTTACCTTCAACGTTAGAATATCAAGCAGTGTTTCAGTTCTCTGTCACAGAGAGAAACGGCTTCCTAAAACAAGCAGCTGAAGACTCAGAGTCTCTGAATGTTTCAGTGCGTCATCAGTTAAGTTTTAGTGTTTTTCTGTTATTTTCAGATGTTTGCTCTGACTCTCAGTGTTTGTCTGCTGATGTGAAGCAGAGGACAACAGGAATGTGCTGCCAGATGGAGAGTCTGGTTTATCTCACAGATACAGATACAGGGAGAGAGAGGCTCAACTTGAAGTGTCCAACAGGGACCTCAAAGCCTCTGATCAACAAATTATGACCACTATAATGAGTAATAATCCCAAAATCAAATGAACTAAATCAAGAATAACAAATTAAAAAATGCTGATTAATATCAGAAAACTGATTAAATCAAAGTGTAAAATGAAATGTAACCTTTTTGTACAAGACACTGTTACATAGCTGGGAAGTCATCATGTAACTCTCTCTCTGACCTTTGACCTCACTGCTGCTGCTCATTGTAAAACGACCTAGGAAGTGAATTTCACTAAACAAAATCCATGTCTGAAAAGTGGCAGCCAGTGTTTGAGTTGGATGTGAAAACACTTGGCGAGTGTGACTCTGCAGCCTGGAGTTAAATGACAAAGAAAAAGATTTTTTTGTTTGTTTTGCAGTTTTAATGTGTGTGTGTGTTCTTGAAGGTGCTGAGCAGAGTCGTAGCTGCTGTAAGAACGGAGGAACGTGCATCTTGGGCAGTTTCTGCGCCTGCCCTCCTTTCTTCACCGGAAGGAACTGTGAATATGACAAACGCATCAGGTAAACAGAAAGAAACCAGAATCACAAATGTATACAGCTCTGAACGGTGCTGAGATCAGAGGCCTTATTCAGTTCAGTTGGTGGATCAAACTCCTGTTCACAACAACTCAGCACTCCTGTTTTTTACACTTCAGTTCTTACGTTTTTAGTGAGATTGTGCTAAGATCACTGCTTGTACACACTCATACAGACACTGCTGAGATCAGAGTAACATACTGTTCCCTTCTGAGCATCCTGTACGTAAGAAAAACACCACTAAGCTAACATCACCCAAAGCATGATGGGAACGCTGGTGTATACAACTTGTGTGCTGGACCACATTTGGATTCAACAAACAAATGAATCCCATATGAAACACTGTGTCCTAAATGTTCATATTGGACAAAGTGCAAATGTAGTGATGTAATGAGGACTCTTTCGTTCGCCCAGACCAAAGAAACCACAAGCAGGATACACCGTTCCGTAGCCAGAAGCCTGAAGTCCGTTTCCATGTTGTTTGAAAGAACAAAATCACTTTGTCAGAGCTCAACATGAACAGCAGCTCAGCAAATTACACATGTTCAGGAGGAAATGTTGGACTGTTTGTAACTTGCATGTTGTCCGTGTCTCTGTAGGACCTGTGGTATGATTCCACATGGTGAGTGGGTGCAGAAAGGATGCTCCTATTGTCGCTGTGGTTACGGAGTCCTGCACTGCTTCCCCCATGTCTTCCATAAAGACTGTGGTAAGTCGCTTTTTGCACATGTGGTCACATCCTGGTTTCTACTCAAGTCAGGGAGGGTTAGACTTTAGGGATCCTGTGGTACTGTGGGTTGGAGCAGGGTTTCCTGTTCTGTATTGTGTATTTATTCACACATTATCACAACTAGTAAAATCCATGAATAAGTGCAAGTTTAGATAAAATAAACATTTACTGAAACCATACTGGGAAATGTGGAGTGTTACAGAAGTATGTAACAAATGTGTAGTATAAATACGTAAACTTAAGAATGTAGAACAGCATTTACATAGTGAGTAGCAGTTGCTAAAATAAAGCATAGAAACACAAAAATGCAAGGCTGTAAATACACACATGCATCATAGAAACGATGATAATAACCTAGAATATAGCAAATACTTTGCAGACAAACTAAGTGAATTAAGAATCAGCTTTTCTTTAATGAATATTTCTGTCTCTTCTTTCCAGATGACTCGGAGGAGGAGGTGCGTTGGTATCGTTCATCAGCTGTCAGGACGATTCGGACCGAGTGCTTCCTGTATGTGACACTGCTTCTTTCTCTGCTCCGCTTCCTTTAATGGTTTAACAACCACAACATCTGTAAAGCATCTCCACGATCCATAGGACACACTGAACTGTGGACTCTGGACATTTTCTCCAGCTTATGTTTCTAGATCTGACCTTCAAAAACTGTAAATAGTTATTTATTGTCTTTTGGTTCAAGAAATCTTAGGTAGAATATTGTTGAAATTAGAAATGCTCCCTTTGGAAATTAAGATGCTCCTGGATTTTTAAACTATGAGATATGACTATGTTGTGGTTTACGTGGGCCTTCTGAGATGTGGTCTATAATGTGGTAAAACATATCTGAGAGTTATCTGAGATTTTAACAGGACGCACAGCAATAAAATGCTTCTTGTTCAAACTAGGTTTTTAAAAATGTCCAAGAAGCTTGTTTGTGTTTAAAAATGTGTTTATTTAAAAAAAATACTTTTTTTTTGTAATATTAGAATCTGTAGCTGAATTTTTTTTTTTTTTTTTTTTTTTTTTTTTTTTAAGATGATGCCAATTTTAGTTTAACCTTTTCTGTCACTTTGCACAAAATAGGCATTTTGGACCTTTTGTCATGTGAATTTTATGCTACTGTTGCACATTTATGTTGTGTTAATAAAACTGTTTGAACTGTGAAGTGATAAGCTAAACTGTGTAAGGGCTCAGAAGGTAAACACTTCTGACCAGTCACGGAAGATCAAGGATTTCTGCTTGGTTAGTATGTTTTTGTTCTGTTTTTTTTAAGCATTTTTGTTTACTTTAATATAAGGATGACTACTTGAAGGGCTGTGCATACTGAACTGTAAAAAGTAAAGCAAAGCTGTATCCAAGCAGGGAGAAAGAGGTGGGCAGAACAGACAACCAATTAAGAGTCTCAAGCTCACTTTAAATTAAGTTGCACACCGCCAGCCACTTCATACTCCTGGGTAAAACTTGGCTCCAGATTATTAAAATAAATTGGAACTAGTTTTTGTTCCTCTCCTCTCCGTCTCCTGCCAATGCATTCCATGCTGCAGGATGGAGCCAGAGTGATAGGTCAAGGTGTGGGTCCCCACCCACAAGCTTTGGGATCAGGCTTAGCCAGACATCCTGGTTGCTGCTGGATGTGAGGCCTGGACTGAGTAAAGGACAAACTGTCCCACCACCCTGCTGTAATGTTTGTTCTTCATCTGTGTTAACCTCAGACAAGGAGGATCTTTAATGCTAATGAAGGTGGCAACCAGGTTTGTAAGCAGCATCAAATAAATAGAAATACAGATTTGAAGATTCTCATGAATGCAGGAGTACCTGAGCCATTTGAGGAGAAGTGGTGTAGTCTTTTATTAGTACTTTATTTTTACTCAATCTATTGGTTTTGTTCTTATCTACTGTAGAAAAATATGTAATAAAAATGCACAAAACAAAACTAAAATAAACTACAAGCTTTATTTGTTTCGTTTCTTGTATTATTAGCCGTGCTCGTCTGGAGAGTTGCAGTTAGTTTTTCTATTCCCTGCAAGAACTATAACGAGACACTCGTTTATTTTTCGTTAGACAAACACAAGGGAAGATTAGGCGTTTGCTTTTATGTCAGGCTGATGAATGATGGTGACATTCTCTTTAGCTTGGATTCGTGCTGCTCAATAATACAGCCCTTCATGGTAATTTAAAACAGACGCTAGGAGGAGCACTGCTGAGAAGACCTTCTGTTCCACCATCACAGGAGACATGGTCCTTGTGGCAGAATATGTCCCACTTTGGGTTAGCAGCACATTCTCCTTCATAACATTTTATTGTGGCTCAGTGACAGCAGTCTACATTGATGTACTACTGAGCACACCAACTAGCTCTAGTTTCCATTCAGTGCAAGAGGGGCATAGCCAGTTTCTCATTGTGACAGGGCATAGAGCTTCTTAGCACTGTGTTCCAGCCGGTCCCGGTACTCCAAGTTGGAGTAGTTGCCTTCAGGAACTCCCTGGATGCCGTAGAGGACACCCCAGCAGCAACAGGCAATCACGGCTGTGCTGTCACTGTCACCTGGCCAGGAAGAAAAAAAATCCTTTGATGAGGAAGAAATTCATGTTTCCGTTTCAAGTAGAGATGGAGAATAACGGATACAAATAGGCCAAATTACTGCGCATCCTGTGAAAGTAGTGATAAACCCAGAAAATTCCCTCTGTGTGTGTTTCAGCGTATTTCAGCTGTTTTTGTTTGATAGTTTACAATGTTTAGGCTCTGATTCTTACCAACACTTAGGCTTTTTCTAGTTTATACCTGACTGCTGTTAGAACTGGAAAACGCTCTACTACATACTACCTCTTCAGATGACAGAGTTAGTAGCTGGCTGGTGAGAGTTAGCCGTTAAAGAATGTTGGGTTTAAAGAGAGACAATATTGGTTGCTAATGTTGTTCTGTATCTGCTGGATGTAAACAACAACACAAAATAGGGAACCTGTTAGCAGATGCCTATCACCATCACTCTTAACTGTACAAAATGCGATTTTGTAAGCAATAAAAATACAACATGGCACTGTTACCATGTTTTTTTAGGTAAATTCACATAGAGCAAGTAAGTGAAGACACTTTTCCAGCCTTATTGTATCAAAAGACCATTATAACAAGGCCTTACAACAAATCACAGACCTGCCAATCAACACTGAAAATTTAACTCTTCCCAGTTGTCAGCTTGTCGTTTTCTTTAGTTTTGGCCAAATTCAATGTTTTTTCTTTGTAGCAATCACTCAGGGAAAGAGTAAAACACTGCCATCAACATCTTTAAGTGGATGTAACACTGAAACAGGCCTTAGACAAAATATAACAAGTAAATGTTTGGTGGGATTACTGTTAGGGCAAGACCCCCCTGCGGCCAATAAGAAAGACCAAACAGACATTTTCTAATTTGAAGCTCTGACCTCCATGGAAGGCCGCTCTGCTCATCAGCTCCTCCCAGTCTGAACCTGCCCCTAGAAGAGCATCGAGGGCTATCATCGGAGCATCGTGGCCACTGCGTCCTGCCCACCCTGACAGGCTGAAGCTCTTGTAGACTTCATCTCTTTCAGCAGGGCCATAGGGGACTGACCAAACCACAGGACCCACCCCATTGGAGATTCCCCTTAAATCCAGATACCTGTGGACAGAGATAAGACACTCTCCTGGAGTTATTTCCTAGGATTTACTGTATATAGTAAATACGCTGCCTATATTTACTATATATAGGCTGCGAATATTTGAGCTCCAATAGCGAAGGCTCTTGAATTAAATGTTGTTGCTTTTAACAAATTCTATTAATACACCAAAATCAACATTGTGTCTTAATACTTTTTGACTTCCCTGCCATGTCTGTCCGTATTTTAATTTTAAAAAAAGCCTGATACCAACTTTAACAGTCAGACAAACATTACGTTTGCTGGGAACTATTTTCAGTTGCGGAGTAAAACACGTTTGCTGAATTATTACAGTCATTGGTGTGTTTATTTTTTACAATAATGGAGCTTTAATAACCAACAACAAGCTACATCCACAGCTTTGGCTACACAGAAAGTACTTGTTAGTGGGATCAAAAGGATCATAGTTGGCTTTGGTCTTTTCATGCTTTTTGTTTTCACAAAGAGAAATACTGAATGTCACCAGACTTATCCTTCAAATTATTGAAGTAAATAATCAATTTGTGTATTTGTATTAAAGATAAGTGTTGTTTGTGATGTTACCTAGACCTAGTGTTGCTATCTATTAACCGTGAGAGGGTAGTGGGTTGATCAAAGATGCAGAACTTGGAAACCTGGCTTCGAATAAAACATGACTGTCTCATACCACTGCCACTTCTCACAGAAGAAGTTCCAGTCTCTCTCCGTCTCCTCCAAGGCATAGCCACGGTCTTTAACAAAGCTCTTTGCCAATGGACAGGCCTCTGTGATCAAGCCCAGACCCCAACTCGTGATTGGCCTGCGCTGGACGGCGTACGCGGTGAAAAGGGCTGACGCGACGCCTCCCAGGAAACCAGTGGGGTGAGGATGGGTCATCCTGCCCGTCTCCACAGCAACTGACACTAAGGACGACAGCTGCTCCGGCTTTGGATATCTGGTGGAGACAAATGATTAAACCTTCTCAGCTTTACCTATGGAGCATATGATGGTCCACTTTATCCCAGTTACCACACAGAAATGTGTTTAAGTAAACTTGTTTTCGTGCTCCACATAATGTTCTTACTGGCTCTGCCTAATGTTTTCAACCTTGAACTCTGCTTTGTATTTCTCGCTTTGTTGAAGGGTTTTACACTTAACCCCACTGCTGCATTTACCGTAGACAGGAGCAGCAGCCACGTGACTTTAAATGTGAACGTTCTGTCATGTATTGTATGTTACTGGTGCTTAAACTGCACTGTACATTTTATTAATGCTACTTCACTTACAGTTTTATTGTGGCTTATTAACCTAACATATTTAACAAGTTTTCTATTATTAGAAACGTGATTAACCTGATCAAATCTAGTGACCTATCTGGTGAGTAACTAGTATCAGTGAGTTTAGATCTGAAAATTTTAGTGGATTAATCAATGATTAATCACTTAAATATTTTTTTTTCCCAAAATGGCAAACACTCTCTGAATGCAACTACTCAACCTAAAAATCTGGAGTTTTCCAGTGAATATTTTTTGGGCTGGGAAAAGCTGGATGGAAAGAAAAATAATGCCAACATGAAATAATATTGAATATAATTAGATCCCTTATTTCTTTTTTAGGCAGGAAGAAGATACTTGTAGTATGTCATGTCACGTCACGGTCTCACTGTGAGTAAATCATGACCCTCAGTTATTTTGGACACCGACCTTGACATTGGAGGTGAAGTTAGTAACATGACATGGGCAAATGTTTGGCATTTAAAAAACAGATTTTTATTTTACAGCGTTCATTTTCTAGCTGTGACTATTATAATGCTGTGGGATGATTTTTAGATCAAATCAAAAACAAACAAAACCAAAGTACTATGGTTTGCAGCAAAAATGAAGTACCAGGAATACTAGGGCAGGATCTAGCATGTCTAGCCTGGGGGTATTAGTTTACAACCATACACCTTTGCTTTTGACTTTTTTGGCCTTTGACATGCTTAAAGCAGCAAAGAGGTCCACAGTTGTGACAAATTATTTTATATACACACACACACACATATATATAGTTCCATAAAATGTAACTAGACTTACATTTTATTTTGAAGCAGCTGCTGACGTTTAAAAAGCGACAGATCTAGAAAAGATTTGATATAATTTACAGCACTGTCTTCATCAGGTCTAGATTTTACTTTGAAAACAAAATTTGGTTTCAGCAATGACTGTGTCCAGACTATTGGACCTAAAACTAATTGATAAAAAGCAACAGATGTTGATCCAGTAAGATTGGTCTACATTGGTCAACTTTCCATCTGTTTTAAAGTACAATAATGTCTAGCTTCCTGAAATGTCATCCTCCGACTGCCTAAAACAAAACAGACTTTGCTCTTTCATGTTCACTTTTCATTAATTTGCATCTGTCTATATAAGGTCCCACAGTTAGCAGTGCATGTCAGAGCACAAACCAAGCCACCAAGTCCAAGGAATTGCCTGTAGACCTCTGAGACAGGATTGTATTGAGGCAAAGATCTGATAGAAAAATTTCTGCAGCATTGAAGGTCCCAATGAGCCCAGTAGCCTCCATCATCCATAAATGGAAGTTTGAAACCACCAGGAATCTTCCTAGTGCTGGAAGAAGGGCCTTAGTCAGGGAGGTGACCAAGAACCTGATGGTCACTGTGAAAAAGCTCCAGCGTTTTTCTGTGGCGGGAGGAGAACCTTCCAGAAGAACAACCATCTCTGCAGCACACCACCAATCAGGCCTGTATGGTAGAGTGGCCAGATGGAAACCCCTCCTCAGTAAAAGGCACATGGCAGCCCACCTGAAAGACTATCAGAACACGAGAAACAAAATTCTCTGGTCTGATGAAACAAAGATTGAACTATTTGCCCTGAATGCCAAGTGTCATGTCTGGCATGACAGGCACCGCTCACCATCATGGGCAATACCATCCCTACAGTAAAGCATGGTGATAATAAATAAATAATAAATTTGCAAAGATTTCAAACAAACTTCTTCCATGTTGTCATTAGGGTGTATTGTTTGTAGAATTTTGAGGAAAATAATGAATTTAATCTATTTTGGAATGAGACAACAAACATCATAACATAATGTGGAAAATGGTTAAGCACTTGGATACTTTCTGGACGCACTGCACCACACTATTACTAGTTATACAAAGCCAAAGCCTCACTCACTAAAAAAACTGGCTGCCCAAACACACTGAGTTAGCAATTAATTACACCTTTCAAAAAAAGTTATTCTAACATATCTGTGTCACAACATCCAGAGCTTGATATTTACCTTTTTGGTTAGTAGCCACTGTGGCTAAGCTACATTTTTTTTCCTTTATTGTATACCCCACGCACAATGGGGAATGATCCAATTCCTATTTATTATATTCACAATAGGACATAAACAACATGCCAAATGCAAACACTGAGAAATTTTACCATTTCATGTAAATCATTTGCTAATTTTAAATTTGATGGCAGCAACACATCTCAAAAGGTTGTAACAGGGTGATGTTTACCATTGTGTAGTATCCCCGCTTCTTTTAACCACTGTCTGTAAATTTTTGATAAGTGAGGAAACCAGTTGCTGGAGTTTTACGAGAGGAATATTGTCCCATTCTTGTCTGATACAGGATTCTAGCTGCTTAACAGTCCTGGACCTTTGTTGCTGGATTTTGTTTTTATGATGCACCAAATGTTTTCTGTTGGTGAAAGGTCTGGACTGCAGGCAGTCCAGTTCAGCACCCGGACTCTTCTCCTGCAAAGCCATGCTGGTGTCATGGATGCAGTATATGGTTAGGGTTCAGTTTCTTGCTCAAGGACACCATGGATCAAACCAACAATGATTTCCAAAACGAATTTCAAATTTTGATTCTTCTGACCACAGAACAGTTTTCCATTTTAAATGAGCTTTGGCCCAAAGAACATGGCAGAATTTCCAGGATCGTTTTGACATATGGCTTCTTCTTTGCATGATACAGCGTTAACATACACAGTGATTTCTGGAAGTGTTCCTGAGCCCATGCAGTGATAGAGAATCCTGCCTGTTTGTAATGCAGTGCTGCCTAAGGACCCAAAGATCACACACATCTAGTTTTGACCTTTAGCCTTGTCCCTTGCGGACAGAGATTCCTCCTGATTCTCTAAATCTTCTGATGATATTATATATTTGGCGATGGTGGGATATTTAGCATTGGGGAAGGTGGGGAAATTTGGAGGGTGGACTTAATTTGGCAACACTGTAAATCCAGGCAAGTGCAGTACCAATATTGGAGATGTAAATAGAAACCAATTTGTGAGTTATTTATTTATTTCTCAACTAACGTCAAAGTTCCGTCACAACCAACCATCCAAGGACAGGTTTAATTAGATGTCATCACATGCCCCTTAGCTGCTCAATAAAGAGATACTACAATGTCATTAACGATTGAAAAATAATTACAAAACCAATGGAGGCCCAAGGCAAAACAATAAAACTGGAATGAATAAGGATAAAACGTAGGTATCAAATATGTATTCTCAGCACAAGTGTCTCACCTTAGGCCAATGCACATGGACCTCATGGCTGCTCCACAGCCTGTTCCCTCAGGGTTATAGGCCACTCTGTAGCCCCCTTCCTCTCCAGGTCTTAGCTGGGACACTCCTAAAAGCGAAACAGAATATGTAGGATCTCTGCCACCCAGATGTAGGAAAATAAAATAGGGAAATTAAGTTTTTTTTTATTCTCACCCAGAATGCTCGAGGGCCCTGGTTTCCTCCCATCCATGTCTTTCATCCCCTCCACATATCGAGCTGCTACATCGTGCAGGAGCTCCTCCCCTGTCTTCCCTGCCAGGGACACAAGCCTGGGTTAGCTAATCCAACAGTGGTTACTGCTCATATTAACATCTTTTAAGATTTAATGGTTTACAAGGCTGGTTTTCTACATTGCTAGAAAAAAGTTTAAGTTAAATGTTGACCATCCTGCTTCCACTTGTGCAAACCTGCAAGAGAGCAGCAAATCAAGAGAGAGAGCTAATGGCTTTGGTTTGCCTTTAAGCTCACCAGTAGCCAGTCCCTCAGCTGTGGCCAGATGCAGAACTGTGTCGTCGCTCACTGGCCATTCAGGAAGCTCCACCTTTATGTTCTTCAGACCACCGAGCTCTTTCAGCTCCTGTAAAGCCAGAAACACTGAGGACAAACATTTTGGGTAACCTACACCTTTAGCAGAAGCTTGGCAATGATTCAGTTTAGAAACAGCTACGTACAACAGAAACTCACCAACCCCTTGAATCCCTGGGCCTGTTTTGCTATATAGTTGTTTCCACATTGGTCCTTCACTCACCTGGTGAATAGCTGGTCCAGACTGATTGTATTCCCAAAGCTGGTTCCTGTATCCAAGAGCATCACCTGCACCACTCAGCAACATGGCTGCTTTATAGTGCTCCAGAGTAGCAGATCTGCTGGGACAAAAAGGCACAGAAACACTATTGGTGGATCATAAGCAAACTGACCCCAGAGAGCAAGTTTGTACTGTTAAATCCAAAGTTAATTACATTTTACAAAGATTATTTCTATGTTCCACTCACCAATATATGTTTTGCTAATTTCAGCTATGTCCATATTGAAAACACTAAGTACAATGTATGACATTTGACATTTGTATGACATCAGTCTAAACAATTTAACCAAAGACCAAAGCACAATGTGTGGTGTTTTTGCAAAGGTGTTAAACAGAAAAATGGATGGTAGAAGTACACTAAGTCAATACAGAAGAAGAGCTCAGCAGCTGAAAAACTGAAAAGCTTCAGTTTCCTTTGAAGCTGGGAAAACAATCTAAGGTAAACGTTTTTCTTATTCACCAAAAACAAACAAACAGACAAATAAAAAACAAAAAAAACCCAGTACAAATCACATAATACAAAACATAACATCATAACAACAGTGAGAGATACAGCGAAACCTATGTACAGTGTATGTTTGCTTGTGAAGGTGCATCGCGGTTGGAGAAGTGAGGAGGGGTAGTGAGGAAGAGCAGACAGGGTATAATCATAAAAGAAATAACAGTTGGGATGGGGGTGGGAAAGTACAGGGTAGCGGTATACATACTAAGGATATAAAGATGTTCTAAGTATATATATATTGTATAGGACTTTTTAATCTGAAAACTGATAGTACATTCATATAAATTCGCTTAAACGGAACAGCGAGAAAATGAAATAATAATAATAATAATAATTTTTTTTTTGTCCTTTCAGCTTTATCGCGTCAGTTCAGAGTCGCCACAGCGGATCATTGTGGGCATGTTGAGTTGGCACAGCTTTTACGCCGGATGCCCTTCCTGACACAACCCTCCCCAATTTCTACCGGGTTTGGACCGGCACTGCACAGCTGGGGAGGGGAGATATATCCACGGCCGGGGATCGACCCACTCACCCTCATACTCATAATAATAATAATAATAATAAATAAAATTACACACACACATATATAAATATATATAGCAAAAAGTTAAAATAATAATGCTTGTAATAATATCAATATAATATCATAATAGTAGAAATAATGATGATAATAATGAAACTAATATTAACCAATAGGCTTGATAATAACATTATCAATAATAGATAGGATACAAAACATGTCATAGTTAAACCTCAACATTACTTGTGTAAATGTACTTAGTTACCTATCACCTCTGCAGACAAATGTCTTTAAGGGTAATTATATATTCAGAAACCATATATGGCAATATATTTTAAACAACAACCGCCCCCCAGTGCTGTAGCGTGTATCTTAGTCCTGACAGTAGCTTATAGTAGTGTAATCCAACTTTCTGGATATTGTATGATTCTGCAGTGAGTAAAAGTAATAACTGTTTTATTTTATTTTTTAATTTATTTATTTTTTAATTCACCTTTCCAACATAATGTAATGAACTTAAATACATTTATATATCTTAGCTGTGTATATATTGAAAGTATAAGTATATAACTTCAATATTCTACAAAATAATGTGTACAGTAACTAGGGTTACAGTAGTTACATAGTAATCAGTGTTGTGACTATAAACACTTTGACAGATAAATATCAACTAGTTGTGGCCCCTCTCGCTAATATTCAAGCTGGGTTCGAACCAATGCTCCGGTCTCTAACACAAAGCGACTTCCAGAAAAAAGCTTCCTCCAAGCAGGGCAGGGCTCACCCCTCCATTGCAGCGCGTCTCTCCGGTGTCAGGCGTCACATAAACGAACAGCAGGGCTGAAACGCCAGCGTTGCCGGCAGTCGACGCTCGCGAATATCCGCTATGTCCCAGCTCCGCAGCGTTTTAGTGAATCCCGAGGTTACGACACAGCAGCTAAGGCACGTTTCGTTTTCCGGCTTGTAGGTGGAGCCAGAGCAAAACTCACTGCAAATGGATTGTGCGGTCAGAGGCGGAACGTTTTTTATCCGGGTGACCAGGGTGATGCACGCGCTCAAAATACAAAGGTTTAAAAAATAAATAAAATAAAAAAAAAAACAAGTTGGTATTAAAATGCATATTAATAATGTTTATAAAGTGTCTATTTAGTGTCAGAAAGGTTCTACCATTTTTAATTTAAAATAGACGTTAACCAACAAAACTAAACAGCTGTGGGAAAGTTAACGTCCATTCCTTGCAGGGATAATTACCCTAGTTGAAAAGGCTACAAAATTCAAACCACCTTAAATAAACGAAAATAAATAAATAAATATAGAAAGATAATTGTCTAATGGGCAGCTTGGCGGGGGACTGGTCAGTGCTGCTAAGGTCCCAGGTTCAAATCTTGGTTGAAATCCTTGGTTGGCTGCAGCTGCTTTGTATGGATTTTTCATATCCCCCCATGCTTGTATGAGTTTCCTCCAGGTTATCCAGTTTCCTCAACAATCCAAATGTGAGGTTAATTGGTGACTCTAAAGTTGCCGGTAGTTGTGAATCTGAGCGTGAATGGTTGTCTGTCTTTGTTGGCCCTAAGATGGAGACTTGTCCAGGGTGTACCCCACCTCTCACCCAATGACAGCTAGGATAGGCTCCAGCCCACCAAGACCCCAGAATAATGGCTGGATGAATGAATAATTGTTTATTTCAACCTTTGATTTGGTCTGTTTTTTTATGCTGAAAGTTTTACCGCAGGTATCTAGCACTAATGATGTGTAGATCAATCCTGAAATACTATTACTTCCAATCCGAACGTTTCTTGTCTTTAGATTATCCAAAGACAGAGATTATTTTTTAACCCTATTTTTGATCATCAGGGTCTAAAATAAACTGCATTTCGTTTTTATCAGACTTTATCAGTCAGACAGATGCCCAGAGAAATTTTAAAGTAAATGTTAGAACATATAGTACTTAAAATGGAGCAAAGAATATGAAGGGGTACCTGTATTTGCAATGGGGTACATTTTTAGGCAGGTAGGTGCATTTTTGAGATGTCAACAAGAGAAAATCACAGACCTTAACAAGATCCTACGAATGGTCAAACCTAATGTTTGCACTTTAGATGGGTAACCTTTACTATGTAGCGCTGGTTGAGGCTGCGTGGTTGAAGAATTATGATTGTGGGACGTCAGAGGCAGCAATAGCAAACAATGACAATGTTAACAACCTCTGCAACCAGTACATTAATAAAGGAAATTTAATGGATGCTGCTGCAAGTGATGTTTCACATAGAGTCAATCAAGATGATCCCAGACTAGGAAGATCCAGAAGGTGGTCAAATGAGTGGTGCAATGAGTTGATGATAGCACCTTTGACCGTGACAAACAACTGACTCAGGTTCACTGTTACTGTAAGCAGAATAGAAACTGTTCTACTACTGTGTGTTTAAAGTCTGTTGTATACAAAATGTTAATTGTGGCCCCTTTCAAAGCCCTTTTCCTGGCCAAACAGAAATGTGTGTTATGATCTGACTTTATTCCTGCTCACTATACATACTATATTTACTGGTCTCATCTTGTCCATCTACAACAAATTTTTTTGCCACATGTACAGAAGTAAAATCTTTACATTTAAAGACATTTAATGTTATTAGGCTAAATTGGATGAGATCAAGAGCGAATTGTCAAAGTTTAATCAACAAATCTCAACTTTAACATCTACATGTATATTTTTACATTTTGGAAGCTAAAATATGGAGTTAGTACCAGCAGCTGGCTAGTACCCTGGACCCTGGAATGATTGGAAAAAAAATGATTATGAAATTTTAAAAAAAGGTCTAGGATTTTTTTAAAAAAAGCCTGTGGGTTTATAGTTTATCAGTGGAAGGTGAGATTCATGAACCTCGTGTTAAAGAGTTGAATGTTACCAATGAAGCCAGAATCAATAGGCTTTGACCCTGTGGCAGTCTGATTAGGTCAGAATCAGTATATTGATGGAGTGTAAAATGAGTTAGCTGATGCTTACACACCGCAAAGAGCAAATGACCCAACAATGAAACTCACTCAGGTGTCTCGTTTGTTTGGAACAGTTCGCCAGTTTGTGTAGGTTGGTAAAAAATAACGTGAAGGTAGCTAATGGGGTACAGTCCTTCATTTAATAAGTCATTTATGAAAATCTTATCAAACCCAGGGATCCAGAAGTGATGTTTGCAGCTTGTGCAGCGTGTTGGCAGTGTGTATGGCCATTATTGGCCCAAAATACTCGAGTACGAGCTTCAGTGTCAGGGAGGACTGACAAGACTGTTTTGTATCTGACCTAAAGTCAGAAAAAGAAGAGAATTCTCCTCCAGAGTCTTACATACATAAAATCATGTTTGTGCTCCTAAAGCCAGCATTAGGTGTAAATTAGACTTGCAAACCTGTAATCTGCCTGTCAATCTGATGCACGCTTAAGTTCTTTCCTCCACAGGGTGGCATGGTTTCACCACAACACAGACATTGTCGAATAATAATTGACACTGGCAGCTGGTGGATTCTAATGGCAGACCGTGATTAACCATGGCCGATTCCCACGGTCAGTGTGGGCTGACAGAAAGTTATCATGAAAGGGATAATGTGGGTTGTCGTGGGAGGATGCGTGTAGCATTTTTATCAAGAGTTTTCAGGGGCCGTAAAAGCCAGTGGTGAGGGAGGCATGGCAGTGAATTAACACATGGTCCATGTACAGATGTGCCTGGGTGGACTGTGATGGTGCCTACAGTTTCAGACTTTATCAGCTTTGTTGGGGTCAAGGAACCTGCAGTACTGGGTTACTGTATATGTTGTACACTGTATGTGTATGTGTACAGTAATGCGCTTGAATATGAGAGCTCCAGGGAGAATGTGAGTAGCCAAGCTATTAAACTGCACACAACAAGCAAAGCTTTTCTGAAGCAAAACTTCAACATTTAGGAAAAGAAAGTTCTTGCCAGGAGATAGATGAGAAAACCATGTATCTAATATAAAGCCATTGTCAGTTGCTAGTTTACTGCAGCAACAGCCATCTTGGCTCTGTACAAAGCCACTAAATTTCCTAAAACACATCTTTTTCATTTAAAATGGTAAATGTTCTGCACTATAGAGAGAGAGAGAGAGAGAGAGACAGAGAAACAACTGGGATGGAAGAGAGAGAGAGAGAGAGCAGAGTGGACAGACATAGGTGGTCACCATGGCGACACAAATCATTGTCACAGCTATGACAGAAACACCCTCAAACAATCGCAGTGACCAATTAGTTGACGGCTATGAAGTCAAATTGGCTTTAATTAGACAACTGTTCTTCTAACTTAAACTTAGTGTGCAGAGCTCAAAGAGGGGAAATAAGTGCAGGTACAACTCCAGGTTCCAGTGATCACTATCAAACTCGAAGCTGTTTTGGCTTCATGCACTGATGTTTTTCCAGTTTTATTTCACACTGATCATGTTGTAACATCATATAGTGACCATGACAGCCCCAAGCAGTATTTACACTGTAAAAATACTTGTAGCATTATTTTGTTATTTGCAGCTTATTTAATCCACAGAAACACAATGGATGCTCCCTCATAACCCAACTGCACACTAACACGTGGCTGCCTTCCTTCACAAGGAAATAAGAACGAAACATTTGCTAAAATCAGTCAATCAAATAATATCGATTATCGATTATTGATTTATAAATGATCAGGGACCAATCTTTAAGAGTTCTCATGGCAGTTCGACACCACATTGAATGATCTCCATTTAAAGTAAAATTTTACCATGAATTGTGGCAGGCAGAACTCAGCACAACACAGGCAACGTGTGAGAAGTGCCAGTAAACCACAAAATAAAAGTCCCGTACAGCACTGCTAATATGTCACATCAGTCTTTTAAATAAGTTCATGGAACGAGGGAATGACACTATACCTGACTGCAAGTGGTTTAGTGAAGGAAGTCTTGCCTCATCAGTGATTCCTTCTCCCAAGAAAAGCACAATGTGGTTGATTATGTGTAAAGTAATTTGATTGTAAAGTGTAACATCACTTTGATAAGAAATGTAGGGGAGTAAGAAGTTGCTCTTGAATGTAATAGTCAAAGTCAAAGTAGCCATAATTAAATCTAATTAAGAACAGATATGTGACAAATATACAATAGCAAAGTAATTGTACCTTGTTACTTTCCACCACTGGTTGCTACTGAGCTACACCCCTGTGTTAAATCATCTCAGTAACTCCTCTGCAAATGAAACAGCTCATTATGTTCTGATGGCGCATATAAGGTCCACCCCAATTCATATTTTAATTTCATTATTTCCTAGTTTAGTCCCATTTCATGACTTGGTATAATTTGTAAAATATTTCAAACACTAGTTACACTAGTCCCTTGAAACACATCTGTACTTTCCCATTTGTATTATTTAAAAAAACAACATTCTGTTCTAGAGGTTCAATCACCATGACAACCACCATGACAACCACCATGAGAATTCCATAATCATCATCAAATGACATCATAAAAACATAAAAACATTGTACACCTCATGTCTAGTGATCTCATATCAGTCAGTCAGTCTAAAGCTGTTGTTAGTGTGGATGCTCTTTAGTTTCTAAACTATGTGTTTCACACACTTTGGTACAACATCTCATATACAAGAAAACCAAAATGGACATTTGGTTTCTGGAAGACAGAAAGAGGACCTTTGCTGATGTCACCAAGACAAGTAGGCTTGTCCCAGAATGTTTCTCTCCAGAGAGAAAGAGGAGAAGGCTCGTCACAGAAAGGCCGTCCAACCGAATTCCAAAGATCATCGTGATGAAGAACCTAGAGAGACCTCATACCTCTAGAAAACGTCCTTGCTATATCAAGAAGAGGCAAAAAAGGCCAAAGAGGAAACAGGCTAAGATTTGGATCATTGGGTCCAATTACATTCAGCGAGGTGAGGAAGCTGCCAAAAAGATATTTGGGGTCAATTTGGGACTCAATGCTAAAGTGGAGTGGTTTGGCCAAGGAGGCATGAGATGGAGTAGGGTCCTTCCCTGGCTGTACCATGAGCTGTGCAGACAAAGTCCCCCTGACATTTTAGTGATCCATGCCGGTGGCAACGACCTGGGACGGATGTCTGCAAAACACCTGGTCCTTAGAATGCAGCAAGATTTGAGGGAGTTCCATGAAAAGTTTCCAGCCACGAAACTTTTGTATTCCTGCATCAATGAGAGAAAGGTGTGGAGAGGTGGACGTCCAGCCATAATTGACAATGGCAGGAAAATGGTCAATGCCAAAATGAGAAAAGCTCTTGGCAGCCTTGGTGGTCAAGTCATCGAACATCCCAATCTGCGTTTTTTTGATAGGAGCATCTATCAACCAGATGGAGTGCACTTCACTAAGAAGGGCAATGCCATCTTTCTGTCCAGCATCCGTGGATCCCTGCAGACCATCCTGAATGTAAGTTCACTGCGTGAACAATTTTCGATGTGTTCAATAAAATGAACACAGAAATGATGTTGCAGTGTTATGTGGTTTAATGTGTGTAGAAACATAGCAGAGTAACACAATTTATTAAGATTTATAAAATATTAGCAGCAATTAACGTTTTGTAGATTTCAGTGAGGTCTGTCTGTTCTCGACTTTTTTTTTTCTTTCATGTTAGGTTCAAATAGTATTGTCTGTTAATCTGTCACAAGGCCACACAGCATCCTAAATATCAGTGACCTTCAGAGGCAAAGAACTACAGCTGTAAACTTTTTTCTTCTTTTCCTTCATTGATCTTCAGTCAACCTTCATCTTTCATCAGCAATTTATACATTAAAATATAGGTATCTCTGTCTTCTTTCAGGAAATGTAACTCTCATAGTGACAGGACTTATGGTTCTTTCAGTATTTGGCCAGAAGTGGAGAGCGTGCCGTCTGAAACTATCGGAGCCAGTTATAACGGAGGTCCAGAAATTCTCCTCAAATGGGGGCTGTTTTAAAATCGCCGCCCTGCCTTCATTTTATTGTGTATCTTCAAATAAAGTATATCACCATGTCTGATCAAGCCTGCTGCAGCTCACAGTTTTCCAACTTTTGTTAATAGCACTAATACTTTTTCCCCTTTTTTTAACATTTTGCACATTTTGCTCATTTTGTGAGGCACAGTCTGAGCAGTTGAGCAGTGGGATGGCTGTAGCTCGGTCGGTAAGGTAGTTCACGAACCACAGGGTCTGCACGAGTGACTCAGCAGGTTCAAAGCTGTTCAAATCCACGGTAACAAAAAAACACACTGTGTCCGAACCTTTTACCTGACAGATTTTCTCCCACATGATACAGAGTGGAGACACACACACACAGGAAACACACTTTCAACATAAAAGCCTTTTTGATACTTTTTTAAAATTTGTAGCATTTAAATGGTACAACTGAGTTTGTGTTGAAGTCACCTGCAGTGGACACACACCACACACAGCACACATGCATAAAACACACTTTTAAAAAAAGTCTTTTTGATACTTTATTCAAATTTTTCAAATTTTCCAAATTTCATGTTCCAGTCTCTGTAATAAATTGTAAAATGTAGATCAATGGTGTTGAATGCAGCACTACGATTCACCTTCATCACAATCAGAATGATTCATTAATGGCCACACAACAAGTTGGTGGAGTCTGCTTTCGGTACAGCGTTTCAAAGCTCACATTGAATGTGTCAGGGAAACAAATATGGCAACAATAACAATCACATACAAACAATTCAGTCGATAATCACAGACAAATATACATCCAAACATAGTTAACAGCGGGTTTATTGTCCTTATAGCAAAGGGAATAAAACTATTCTTGAGCCTTTGAAATTTGGCGGCTTTTTTACTACGTCATTGCACAAAGAAATCTGCTGTGCAGTCACTTATTTGGCTTCTAGGAGGCACTTTGTGTTTTAATTTTCAGATTTTGTGTGGACAATTAAAAACGTTAATGATCTGATTTCATTCTGCCCTTCACTGACCACAACCATACCGCACCTTTTCTTCTAAACCTAGTATCTTTATTTAGTGCCTAACCGTAGCTACCCCTGATGTTTTTGAGCCCAACCCTAATCAGATCACTGTGTGTGGAAATCTGTTTTATGAAAATTAGGGTAGTGGCTGAGGGAACCCTGGTTTCCCCAGGTAGATTCATGTTGGAGAATGCAATTTTCTCTGCCGTGTACATGCATAACCCGCTTTCTAATTGGCTTTCTCCAACTGTGCATGTGCGTAACAAAAGGTAGCAGACAGGAACATGCAGCTGAGTGAAAAAAATGAATGAAAGGAGAGATCTTTAACGGGGCGATGCCACCTCATTTTTAAAACTAAGTCTGCGTAAGTTTCAAAAGCAAACACAAAGTGCCTTGTAGTCTAATTAGTCTCTCTGCTGTCAATCTGCTGTCAGTGAGAAAACCAGCATTTTTACAGTGCTTGTTAAAATCTGTGAGTCAGGCTTCCAAAATAAGTCAGCAGTGGAGGAGAAATCAGGTTACTGTGCCGACTGTCTCATAGCAACAGCACTCCGGGGGATGATTAACTTAAAAACCTTTTGATATCTCTAGGCTGAGGTTTAAGTTGTCCTGTCCATCAGTCTTTTTTATCCTGTATGGGCTGCTTAATTGGGTAATCTACTCATGCATTGGACTATAGCAGTTCCAATTCATACCTCTACAAGTGAAAACGGACCTAGATATTAAACCACCAGGCTGACTTCAAACTTATACATCGATCCAGCACATCACCGTGTTATACAGCTTAGACAGACTTTACAGAGTGTTTCATTTTTTACATAAAGGAGAGATTCATTTCCACCATAAGGGACAGTTTGTTGTAAGGAAATCTTATACAGTTCAGTTGTTATGTTCTTCACTGGAAGGGAACTTCACCTTGTTTATTAGACACTGAAAGGACATTTTACTAGCAACCAAACAAATTCCTGGAGTTCTGTTGTCTGTTTATTTTTGTCCAGTCTGCTCTTCTGTCCTGCAATGTCTTCATCGCACCTCCAGATGTCCTCAGACTTTTCTTTTGTCTTCTGACGTGATTTGATCAATCCTGTCCCTACACACACACACACACACAGACACACACACACACGTGTTCTATTTTCTCTCATTACCTCCTACTATAAACCAGCCACATGCAAGCCCCCATTTGTTTGTTGAGCTACCACAGTATCCTGGCCACCCTACGCTGTTTTTCCTTAGTTTGGGGTGTGACATATATTTGGGCTTTTATCTTTTTAAACAAGAGCATCAGTTCAGTGACTTGTGCGTTTTGTCTGGGTGTGGAAGACACAAAAGATTTCACTTAGCTAAGAGGACACAGTTTTTGATGCAAATGCAAATTTTTTGAGTTATGAGTTTTCTCATAGATTTATTGTGTGTTGTACGATTATTTTACCCCATCATAAAATAGCAGTTCAAATAAATAATTCAAAGGCCAATATTAGTATCACAGTGTATGTGAACAATTGTACATAAACTCATTTACTCATTTACAAATTTAAAAATACAAATCTGTTAAAGTTTGGATGCAAAGTATGCAGACACACTGTGAGCAAAAAGATGAAAGCATCTGGCTATTCATTCTGGGCCCCTTCATAGTTTGGGACCCCTGGCAGTTCTTTAATTTGCCTAACGTTAACGGCTGCCTCTGTCAAAACCACCAACAACCACCACTGCTTCAACAGTTTCTACATATTTCAACACATTCTTCTTCAGTGTCTGTCATCGCTCTTTAATGTTATTCCCAGACTCTCACCACCATGTTGCCATTAACATTTTGATTGTTCTGTTCCTCAGCATCATGCTAAGAAATCCGATCTGTGGATCAATGGATCTGTATATTCTACTGCAGAAATGCAGATTCATCTGTACTAACAAATGAAATTAAAGTGATCTGGGCAATTTTAAAATTTCCACCTCTTATGAGAATATTTGAGCAACCTGTTTTTTTAAACATTATTCCTGACAATGTCAGTGGATTTAATCTGGAAGAAGCTGCACGGGGTTTAAGTGTCAGATCTACAATATGTAGCCTGAGGGAGAACACAATTCACATTAGTGCCTTCATCGGGTCCACATTTTAGCTTTGCTTTGTCCAAAATGTTTAGAGGAAGGACAATATGTTTGTCCAGGATGTCTACAATGGTCAACTTTAGACTTTGTCTTGCAGCTGATTTTGGACTGTTTAACGTTGAGGGAGGTGTGGAGGCTCGAACTCAAACATAACTTGGCAGTACTGGTCTTTAAACAACTTTTTGCTTTTTTTCTGTTATTCTTGTTATTCCTGTACAGTTTTTACCCTTAAGTCTAAATCTGTTTTCAATTCCTGCAAGATTTCACAATGTTTTGATCACAACATTTAATTCAACCAGCACCCTGTAAATTCTGCGTGACCCTACAGTTTAACACATTTAAAAAATACTGAAACATTAATCACAATTTATTTAGAAATACTGCTGCAGATTCAGGTATTTTAGGCCACAACAACCACAATAAAGTCTGTGAAATCTTGGGACTGCTTTCTGGACTAGTAAGACAGATAGACATGCTGTGATCAGGTTATTGAGACACCTGTTGTTTTGTAATAATTGTACTCTCTTATGTTGTAATATTCCATTACTAAAAGCAGCACATCATGCCACTTTGGACACCTGAACATCTCAAACTAGAGGTTGTTATAAACATCTGTCCTGCATGATTCTATTATTTCTGTTACTCTGCACATACAGGTGTCATTTCATTCTCAGCCATAACATCAACCACTTGTGTTGCACTGCTGAGTATTTATCTAAGTATTTATTGATCAGCCTCCACAGATGTGAAGTGCCTCCACATCTGCCCAATCTTTAAAATTTAATCTAGTTTTGTCAGTAGCATTAACTTGTAGTTGAAACCTAAACCAAAGTGCTTTACGCTGCTTCTCATTCACCCATTTACACATGTGTGGTGGAGCTGTTATGTGGCCCTAACCCACTGGGAGAAAGTAACTTGGGGTTCAAAGACACTCCAACATGAGACAGGAGAAGCTGAGAATGGAACAAACAACCCTGGGATTGGTGGACGAGTGCTCTTAGCCACAGTCACCTGTTTCCACTTTAAAGGGGTCCACAGTGCAGCGCGGCCAGTGGGTCGACTACTGACTGGACGAAAGAAGACAAAAGCTGCTACTATTTTAACTTTATTATTAGCCATGCAGAAGAGGGTTGTTTCTATTTTTTTAGCATAGCACTTAGTTTACTACTGTAAGTGTATTCATACATGTGTTCTGATATGTGGGTGCACAGCTACAGTGTGGGAGGGCATAGCCCGACCCTGCATCCTTGTAGATCCAGACCCACTTCTATCACTATGCAATTAAAATGCTCCTGTGTAGAGAAGAAATGTGATTACCGTTCTGCTGTATGTACACGCAGATGTGCAGTAACCATATTACTACAGTGCTTGTTATCATGTTTACCTATTACTAGCATAACCTGTTTTTTCTGAATACTCAGTTTACACAAATGCATGTAAACACATGGACAACATCAGTCTTTTCAGCCAAAGTCCCAAAGTCCTCTATGAAAGGAGCAAAGGAGGAAGTCAGGTGACCTTTTTTTTTAAACCCGAGACCACACTTCAATTTCTACTTTCTATCTGGAGGCCACTTAGTTAATGGGTTTTCTGGAGTTAGACGAAACCGTCTTACAATGACATAAGTACCTATAGTTTTGTCATATAAGCAGTAGTTTTTTTAAGGTGCTAAAACTAAATTGTTGATCAACTCCAAAGCGCAAAGACTTCTGTGATCCCGACTCACTGAACAGTGCGCGTCGTCCTTCTAACTAATCACACGTCAATTATTAGAGTTTCACTTGCAAATGTAATTTTAACTAAATTAAATCTTATATTTGAAAGTCTCCTTAAAAAGTATTGGAACAGCAAGAACAGTTCCTTTGCATTAGACTGAAGACTTGTATCCATCCATCAATCAAACGATGGATGTCAGACCAAAGTTTTATTATCATAAAATAAAGTTGGATCATCAGAATTAAAATGTGTGTTGTTCTATGCCAGTTAACATATGTTGGTATTAAATAAAAGGCCCTTTGGTATTTGGGTATAAGTTTTTATACTTGTTGGACAAATTTTAACACAATTTACCAAAACATTTTCAACTCTCCTGCTCCTCCTCCTCCTCCTCCTCCTCCTCCTCTTCCTCTTCATCTTCTTCCTTCACTGCAGTTTGTATCATCTTCCAGCTGAGATTCCATTCATTATTTGACATACCGTCTTTGTCGTCCATCAGTCTCATGTATCTGTGACAGCGGTGCTCGGTGGAGAAACACACCACCTCGTCCTCGTTGGGCTTCTTCCAGCTACAAATCCTCCATGACTCTTTCCAAGCCCACCAATCCTCCTCTTCCTCCTCCTCCTCTTCTTCCTCACCTTTGTTTTCATCTCCTCCTCTGTGAGGTACTGCTACCATCCATGACTTCTTCCAGGAGGGGAAGGAAGCGTTTAGCGTATGAAACTGTAGATGGAGTGGGACATTGAGTTTGTGTTTGATTTGTTCCGGCACCTTCTTTTCCTTTGCTTCTTTTAATACTTTG
Source organism: Channa argus (assembly GCF_033026475.1). Classification (NCBI taxonomy): domain Eukaryota; kingdom Metazoa; phylum Chordata; class Actinopteri; order Anabantiformes; family Channidae; genus Channa; species Channa argus. Next base: position 19,877,179 of record NC_090214.1, on the reverse strand, counting down.
TTGTTCTCATCCACTTTCTTGTGGCTACCATCTGCATCTTTGCTGACTGAAACATAATCTTCATCAATTTTCTCTTCCTCTTCGTCAATGTCTTCATCTTCCTCCTCCTCCTCCTCTTTTTTGTGTACTTCACACTCTTTGTCTATTTCATGGTCTTCTTGACATTCCTCATCCACATCCATTTCTTCATCCTCCTCCTCAGTCTCAGTCTCCTCAGTCTTTTCACTGGCTTCTTTTGTCAGTTCCTCATCCTCTTCTTCATCCCTCTGCTCTATGTCAATCTCCTCTGCAAGTACATCCTCCTGCTCCTCTTCCGGCTCATAATTGTCCTCATTTTCACTGTCCTTGTCCTCCATTTCTTTCTCCCTATCTGTTTTGTTTACTTCTACATCTTCTTCTTCCTCTTCCTCTTCCTCTTCCTCTTCCTTTTCCTCTTCCTCTTCCTTTTCCTCTTCATCTTCCTGTTCCTGTTCCTCCTCCTCCTCTTTTTCCTCTTCCTCTTCTTCTTCCACTTCCTCTTCTTCTTCCACTTCCTCTTTCTTTTCCTCTTCCTCTTCCTCTTCCTCCTCCTTGGGTAGTTCTGTATCTGTCTCCTCACTTTTCCCGTCTTCCTCTTCATCTACTCCTTCATCCTCTTCCTCTTCTACTTCTTTGTCTTTCTCCATTTCATCAAGATCGTCCTCTTCCCCCTTTTCAACTCCCTGATCTTTCTCCATACTATCCAGTCCTTTATCCTCTTCTGTGTAATTCATTGTCTCCTCTGCTTCCTTCTCTTCTTCCTCCAGATCATCATCCATTGGTTCGATCCTTCTTTTAGGAATACGGTATGCCTCCTTCCACTCTGTGACATCTGTGATCTCACCACCCAGCTTTGACGTTAGGAGGACGATTGTCCTTTTCCGTCTTCTCGACAGGATGTCACTGTGTTGATGATGGGACTTCAGTGAAGCCAGGTGCCACCTGTGAGCATAGATGCAGTAGTTTAGTTCCACGTTTATGATCATCAGGTCAGTTAATGAACTCTTAGGCACAAAAGTTCATCCTTCATGTTGTAAACAGTAGCTTTCTGGAGTTTTAATGCCCTATGTCATGCACCTCATCCGAGCCATGGCAACTAAACCAACAATTCTATTCACTAATGACCAAGGAGATATAAAGAACTTAATTGCACCATACATGGAAATACCTACTTCCCTCAAAGAAGAAATTCTCATTAGTTCATCCTCGTTCTTATCCTTCTCAGACTTAATTCTCATTATTTTATTATTTATTATTATTCACTAAATATAACACAGACATTTTCTCGGGACAGAAGACAGACTGATTCAGGGTTTGAAGGTAATCATGAGAGCCTTTGAGGAATTAAACCAAATTACCATGCCTGGTGACTAATTGATGGCTAATACTGTAACGCATTACTAACAACAATTAATAAGCAATTACATCTTGATTTTTGTGGCTGTGTCTTTTTTATTTTGTCTTCCTGAATTTGGTCATAGGATTTTCTAGCTGCCTGTTTCAAACCAGTTTCAAACCTCACTACTGATTCTGTTTTTGCCCTCCCTTTCTTCTAAAAGATGTGCCTATAATATTCAACTTGAATACACCAGAAAACCAAAAAATAAATATAAGCCCCGAATAATTTAAAATCAGCTATCCTGTTTATTTCATGGGAAGCATTTACATTAAGAAGTCTATTGCAGAGATACTGAAGATTTAACCTGCTGTGACACATAGATAAAATGTGCACCTCCCTTTTTTTAGTTTGAGAAATGCATCATGTATTGCTGCTTCTATTGATTGAAGTGATTCAGTAAAGTCAAGTATAAGAAGCTACTATGTTCTACATTTCTGGTTGTTGTAAGACAGAATGTGAAAGATGCTAAGGTATGTTCAACACAAATGTGTCATAAAACCACAAATGTGTTGCTTAAGGATTAAGTTGACAACAAAAACTGTCATGGGAACGAAAGTGAGTTCCATCCAGCTTAGAGAGGCCGCAAACTTCCCAGCTAAATTATAGGTGAAATACAAAGTTTACGCTCAGGGCTTAGAAAAACAGAGTTCCAGTTGGAACCTCGTATAGATAACAAATCAGTCCGTGAGAGGACAATGTTTAGTTTGAGAAAACTAGCAAATGAGGACGTACAAAAACTGAGAGTGATGCATTTGATGGTTAATCACCATAAATATGGATCCAAGAGCAGCACCCTTTTCCTATTGACACATAAACACACACACACACACATTCTTAAAATTGTGGCACTACAAAAGACATCTGGTCCAAATTTTTCCAGGACATCGCTGGACAAATCCTACAAGATATTTCAGGAGTTTACAATACATTATCTCTGATGACATCATAGTATCAGAACAAAATGAACAACTTTACCAAGGGCTCTGAATAACTGCAGTAGAAGCATCTGCAGTTATATTATACATCATGTTTTTCTTGTTAAATTCCATAAAACTTTCAACTCTGATATTATCCTGGATGCTAAGGAACTCCCCTGTTGGCCAGAAAATGAACTATTAACAAACTGTTGCCCCGTTAACTCTTTGTGGTGCATTTCAGAGCCACACTTTCATGATATAGCACTAGGCAGAAGACATACAGGATCAGCCCACCTGATCTGCTGCCAGTATCCCCAGCTGGAGCACCAGTTCTGCTGATGTTCTTCATGCTCGTCTAGAGGAGCCGCAGAGAGCAGCCAGGAGTTGCTCCAACCGGGCAGGAACACATTGTTTATGGTTATCATCCTCATCATCGTCGCGGTACTGAAAGGTGTTGCAATTAGCTTCTCAATGTCTCTGGTGTACATTGATTCAAGTTCTGCTCCAGACAGTTTCCATGAATCCTCCCAGGCTGAAGGCTCGTTCTGTTTGATGATCACAATATTAATTTTTAATAACAGTAACACACATGTGTACTGGCATATAGCACCTGCCAATGTTGACTGTTTCGGTTCAGTATGGAAAACATTTAAAAAGGAGCATGAACTATGACAGACAGTGATCCTCACCTGCTCCTCTATTTGCTGTAGTTTGTCAAACTTTTTACTGTGGTTGTGCTGGTAATCAGGCCAAACCTGATCCCAGTTCTGTTTCTGCTGTCTGAAGGCAAAGTTCATAATCTTCCATGTACCAGCCCATCTAGGAAGACAATAAGGTTCTACTTCACTTTTCCGAACACGTTTTCTTTCCAGCAAAATCTCCCACTGGAAGCATGTCCTCTCATAATGTTCCAGCTGGAAAGGACTCTTCACCTGTTTACAGAAACAGTAAAACACAATCATCAGTCTATTTGTTGAGATTCTGTGTGTCAGTTTGACTATGGGTTACATAGATACACCAATGCAGGATGTGTGAACTTGCGGAGTTGTGTGGAGTGTGACCATGTTCATTTGTACTTTACAATGTATCCACTATGACACAATCAGAAAATAGCATTCCTCTGATTCGGTGCTTGAGCCTATCCCAGCTGTAATTGAACGAAAGGTACATTCACACCGTGGTCCACTCTGGACAGGTCTCCATTCTATCTCAGGGCCAACACAGAGAGACAAACACAGACAACCATTCACACTCACATTCACACCTACAAGCAATTTAAAGTGTCTGAAACTCTGAAAAAATATATATAAAAATATATTTTAATGTGAAGCAGTGAGTTTGTGTCAGTGTCAGTACCTGTTTCCATGAATTATTCCATATGTCCTTAGGAGGTGTCAGTTCAGACTGTGAACCCCACCCCTCTGATTTGTACTTCCTACTGTTAGTCACCTCTATGGTTTCAAACCCTGAGATTCTGGTTTTCAACTCTTTTGCTTTAAGGTAAAGATACTTTGGAGGCTTCAGGCTCATCCAGGACTCTTTCCAACACAGTCGGAACACATCCACCTCTACTTTGCGTTTTGGCCTGCGAGGTCTGGGAGGAGCCGTCTTCCTAGAAGGTGGTGGAGGAGGATTAGACTCGGGTTTGGGTTTGGGAGGAGGGGGGACGATTTTAAATTTGATTTTGGACTTGTTCTTTTCTTCTTCATCTGCTCTGGCAGTCAGCTTCCTAAACTCAGACTCTTTCACCTCTTCTCCATTGGAAACAAGCAGCCAGTGATAAGTCCACTTTGAGAAAAGTCTGCAGATATGAATGCAGACAAAATGATAAAATCAATTCAAGTGTTGTTAAAATGAATCAGACTGCAGTCTGATATTACGTATGATTCTCATAAAGTACATTGCATAGTAATCCACAATAACAGTAGTAATGGGATTTTTGTCTATTCTGCTGCTTTCTGAGCTGCAGATAATAATAATTGAGCTGCAGCTTATAAAATATTTTACTGAAACCCTGTCTAAATGTATGTAATATTGTCAGCATTACTGAAAACATAATTGATTCTCACAATTTGAGAGAGCTCTTTTCTCTCCATTCAGCCTCCTGTTTGCACTGGTCTGCAATGGTCTGAGCTCTCTTCTCCCATTGGTCTCTCAGCGGCCCATTGCTGAACGACCTCTGCTCATCTTTCTTTGACAACATCCTGTTGCCTAAAAGAGACACACAAACAAGCAATAGATCATAAAAACAAGATCCACTACATCACCCAAAGCATTTCTCTGGTGTAACAAAGGTCTGTGTAGCTACATGTGACATTTTTCCTTATTACTGTGGCCTTGAATACAAAGGTCCAATGAATTAGATGAGATGATAAAGACCTACCAAGCCTACTGACTGGTGTAGTGGGGACATATTAGTCTATACGTATGCTTCTGATAATTACTGATAACGAGCATTCAGATGTTAGCAGGCTCAGTAGATCACTATTAGGTAATATTTTACCACACAAAGGAAAAGATGGTAGTGTGGGTCAAAATACACAAATAGAAAGCTACGATAACAACAACAAAACCAACCAGGGTGTGAACTGATGTGTCTCCTTTCAAATTCTTGGGTTTTGTCAAATTTAAATGGCCAGTTTAGCACATTTTACCCACAATATCTTGGTATTAGGTGACCTACCATTACATACTTATATATTTATATGATAATGACTGATAATTTATTAGTGTCATGATACCTTTTACATCAACTGCTTTCTCCGCGATACAGTTGATTTTTTTACAGTTTATTAATCAACCGGGAGAGACAGCACACATCTGTTTATGGTTCATGTAGTCATGTTAGACTCAAATTTATTAAAAGAAAATAACACTGGTTTGTTCTTTAGACTGCATATAATGCAATGCAAATATTTGAGCAGAGAAAAACATTATTTCCATCAAACTACAGAACAAATGAACACATTAGTCCAGGTTTAGTTCACATGTCAGTGCAGTGCCTTATTAAAGACTGACTGATCAAACCGGTGCCACTCGGAAATTAAACCCCTCTCAGCAACATGCCTGAGGGATAAACAACAACAAGAAAACACCACTGCACTGAGACACTAGTTCTATTAATTGTACCAGCAGATTTCAAAAAGAATCAGTCATGTAACTTTTTAAATTTTCAAAACACAAGCTTTATTTATCTAATATCATATTTTTTTTGTTAACCAAACCTCAAGCACCAGGCTGACACATGCCTTCTACTTAAACTTCACACAAAACCACATACCAAAGACCAAATGACAATACATGAAATAATAATAATAATAATAATAATAATAATAATAATAATAATAATAATAATAATAATAATAATAATAATAATAATAACATGACATTTATAGAGTAATAGTCAGAAGGACTCACTCTGAGACAAATTTTCATGTCAAGTCAGTAATCTCACACTTTGAGTTTAGAGTAGAGTGTAAATTATTTTAATTCTTATTTATTAAGTATTATTTATTTATTATGAAATATAAAGTATAGTGGAAGTTCGGGGGATGGGCAGCTCTTTATTTACCTCAGAGATAATTCTAGCTAGTAGAGTTGTTTTAGAAAAATAAAGATGATGAATTATTTTGAATGTTGTTAGTTTGTGTATCGTGCTAACGCACAGGTCTCAAATGTCATCTGACAAACGTCCTGGTTTTTTCAGTAGCCGCCCACGGTTCAAACTCGGACTCTTTGTCTATTGAGTTGGTTACTCAATAGCACTTTCCTACCTGCCAACAAATAATATCTAGTTGTCCTTTCACCACACAGCAAAAGACCCAAAACAAAGCTCCTCAGCTCAGTGGTCCTGGAACTTGGACAACTTCCTTTATGCACTTAAACTTTCTACCTAAAATGACAAAACGTGCCAAACTTGCGTCTCGTTATTCAAAAACACTTTCTCATAGCACTGTGCTTTGTTTCCTTGTGGTTCCCTTCTTTGATTGTTTTGCATGTTTTGAACCTCACTTGAAAGTCACTTTGGACAAAAGCATCTACCTCATGACTCAATTAAAATGTATATGGGAAAAAATGTATATTTGTGTACCGTTGAAATTTTTATTTTAAAAAAGTACTTCCATTAATTGCAACCCAACCCATTGCAACCCGTTAGCACATTTGTATAAAGGATTAACAGTATATTGAAAAAGTTGTGACAATGATCCCAAAAACATCACTATAATATTATTTTGTATAATGGTTACCAAAATGACTAATGGACTGTACAGTATATTGTACAAAGAAACAATCCCACACATAACTCCGATGGTGGCAAGATAAGCAGAAACAAATTTAATTGAAATAATGAACAAATACTTAGAGACAATAGAGACAAAATAACTGATTTTCAAGACTTTGTTTAGTACGTAATAAATTCAGGAAAGCTGCTATACAAAATTAATTACTAATTAAATAAAAATAATTCTCAATAAATGTTTGGTACACATTACTGATCCTGCTGTTTTCGTCACAAACATTACCAGAATTATTACCACGGGGTTTTAAGTCTCATTATAAAAATAGAAAAGCCATTCAGTCGAATGTTTGCAGGGCTAAAATAAAGTTCATTTTAATCCCTGTCTGTCTGGACGATTATCTCTATGACTTAGCGCCGTCTAGATTGACTTATCCAAATGATGGTGACTTAAAATTAGGAAATGATCTCAGGCCTTCTCCCTGCACATTATCATCTTAGAGAAGTCCCCAATGAAAACTGCTGAGGCTGAAATAACAGTAAGCTTGACATCTGAACTGTTTTTTGAAACCATGGAAACAAAACTTTGTCTGCTGGAACAAATGTGCTACAGTAAATAAATTTTGAATGAAACAGAATTGTGGACAGATTATATTTTTATGAATGCAATGAAGACATGTTTTTAGTCCAACCCCAACACTAGCAGCTAGTACGGGTTGGTACCCAAGCATCTGCAAAGAGAACGGCACCATGGTCTATGTCATTGTTCACATATACATCACATACATTGCATCCAGAGAGTATTGACAAACATTGTACATTCTACGAACAATATTCTCTAATGACAACGTGCAGACATCCAACACTCTTCCTAGAGCAGTCTGGGCAATGGAGAGAAAAGAGCCTTAGTCAGGGAGGTGACCAAGAACCTGATGTTTACTTCAGACACTCAAACCTGGTGGAGGTTGAGAGCTACTGCAAAGAAGAATCATACTCATAAAGACCTGATGCTGTAATTGGTGCTAAAGGTGCTTCAACAAAGTATTAAACAAAGGCGGTGAATACTTGTAAATGTGAATATTTTATAATTTTAAATTTTTTTACAAATTTGCAAAGATTTAAAACTTCTTTTTTCGTTGTCATAATGGGGTATTGTTGGATTGGATGCCCTTTTGCTGCAGCCATTTTACCAAGGTTTTTCCTTGGTTCCTGGGTGGGGTGTGATTCAATCCCGCAGCCTTTTGCATCCCAACCCGATCCTCTACCAACTGAGCCACCCCCCCCACCCTGTAGTTTGATGGTCAAAAATCTTGATTTTTAGATTTTAAAGTCTCCCACTTGCCTTCTTAAAAATTAGGCCACAGTTGCCATCTCTGTTCATGCTTGTAACTGAACTGAACTGGACCTCCCACAAACATGGGTATAATCCTTTAAACACATTCACTGCACTCGGGTGATCTCCATTTAACTAATAGTGTGAGTTTGTTTGTTTGTTTGTTTGTTTAAAAATTAAATTGAACAACATTCAATGTTGTAATAAAATAGAATGTGAAAAAAAGGAGAGGGCCCAATATAAAATAATAGGTGCAGGTATTTGGACATGAATCACGCATCGTCTTGCCTAGTCATGTGTTCAGCCTAGCACAAAAACTGCTGATCTACTTTATCCATTTATCCATTTATCTTAACCACTTATCCAATTAAGAGTCGTGGTGGATGCTGGACCTTATCCCATTTGTCTTTGGGTGTGAGGTGGACTACAGGCTGGACAAGTCTATCTCAGGGCTACACATGGAGACAATTCAAATGCGCATACTTATCTACAGGAAACACCAACCTAGTTCATTTACAATATAAAAGTACCATTTTCAACAATTTGTAAAGTTGCTTTAAAATATTAAATTTCAACCAAAACCTTTCGTTTATCACACAAAAAATAAACTATTTAAATGTGAAATAAATCTGTCTTAACTTACCTGAAGTCTTTCTGTCTCTTTCACAGTCTGTCTGTTTACATCCCCTGCTGTATCCGATTACAATATACGATTAATTGAACTTCAGCACTTTGATCACTACCTCTTCCTATCTCTGGATCTGCTTCTAATCTTTATAGTAGTTATGTTGGTACTTGTTTGTCTCACAGTTTCTCTGTCTGTTTCTGTAGTTGACGTTTGTCGGCTTACACTCCTGTATATCTGTTCTGTGGTGAGAAGTTCCTTGCTATTTTTACATTAAACGTTAACAGATTCAGAGCTGCAGCTCTATATTTAGTGTCTGGTTGAGGCAATGCCAAACAGAAGGAAAGAAACCAGCTGCATGCAAATCGGTGCTAGAATTACGGGGGACTGACATAAGGGACTTAGTTCCTGCAACAGAGAAATAAACTCCCTCAAAAGTAACAAAACTTTGAGTTTGGGATCTGTTTGCATGATTATGGTCATGGATTTCATGCCAGATCAGCAAAGTGTTACTGGAAAACTAGAGGTCTACGAAGTGCTTTATTTCAGCTTTATTTTTTTTATTTTATATTTTTATTTTTTATTTTTGTCCTTTCAGGTTATCCGGTGAGTTCAGGGTCGCCACAGCGGATCACTGTCCGCATGTTGATTTGGCACAGTTTTTTACGCCGGGTGCCCTTTCTAACGCAACCATCCCCAATTTCTATAAGGTTTTAAAATTTCATGTAGTCATTTGTCAGACTCTTTGCTGGGGAGCTTTTGCCATGTGGCATGGGGACCAACAGACACTGTTCCTTGGCAGAGTGCAGTGGGGATTGTACACCTCTCTCGCTATGACCAGTCTCTGTAGATAAGAGCCGGAGATTTGAACCTGATGTAGGCAGCTGCTTCCAGTCCTTTGTCCTTTTTGGTTGATCATAAGAAGACAAAGCTGCTGCCTTTGGGATCATATGGTGATGTGTGATTGTGAACGCTGGTAGCCCCATCAGCAGTGCATTGCAGTAGACAAAATGGTGTCTGAAAAGTGTGGACATGGTTACTGAAGATCTTAAGTTGATGCTGATAGGAAGACCAGAACTTTTGTGTTGGAAAGATTAAGCTGAAGATGTCTGTATGTCATCAAAAAAGAGATTTCAGAAAGGGTTTCAGAGATGTGTGATGAGACAGTGGAGTAATCCAGAAAAATAGGACAGAACGAGCTCAGTGTAAATAGCATAGAATGATAGGAAAAGCCAGCAAATGGATGATAGAGTCCAGGAATGTGAAGAAAAGAAGAGGACCAAGAACTGAACCCTGTTGCACACCTCTGGGTTGTTGCACACAACAATGAGTAAAAAACTTGCCCCTGCCAAAATACCTTGAAGGTTCTTTCAGATAAGTGACATCGAATCCTGCCAGAATCATAGATGTTAAATTAAGAGAGTGTGGACAGGAGGATCTGGTTGTTCACAGTGGGAAAGGTTGTAGATAGATCAAGTAGGAATAAGACAGAAGAATAAGCGACAGCTTTGCAGCCCAAAGGGATCACATGACTGTCAGGAATTACCAGCCCTCAAGGATGTTGTTCACAGTAAACCAAAGTACACTGAGGATTACTTATAGAAAGGTTCAACAAAATTATTTGAACAAAGCCTAAAATGAAATACACTGTAAAAAAGTGGTGGTTTTCCACATCATCAATAAAAAGCCTGTTTTACTGATGTATTAGTTTTAAATTGGTTGTTAGATTTGTATTTTCTTTTAATACTTATCGCAATTATCTGTGCTTCAGTAGATTATTATCTTTAATTACATCCCTGCATTTTATACATTTTAAATCTTATTATTTTTAACTGTAAAGCACTTTGTTGGTTGTTGGAAAGTGCTATATAAATAAACTTTAATTTGATTTGATTTGATTTCATATTGATGATAGAACATCTCATGCTGTATCATGACAGTCCAGCTGTAGTCTGGACTAGTACGACTTACAAACCTCATACAGAGGAGATGTGGAATTGCAGGATGACTGAGCAGAATAAACTGCCCAATTCATGGGCTCCCTGTCAGTCCATGTGATTTGATGTTGCTCACGTCCAATTCTCAAAGGCAGAACCAAATGATCTTTTCATTTCCGCTGGAGAAGTGAACGAATCAAGAGGTGTAAACTCAGAAACATTTGAGTTACAGAACTTTTTAGATACATGCTAAATCAGGTTGCAGCTGTGTTGCTTTGCAAGTCATTTTCCTGTGAGGTCACCTAACAACAGGAAACACTGTGCACGGGTAACAGGATCCTCAGCTCACCCTGCTGCTGATGACAGAACTCTGTTGCAGGTTGACTCAAGCTGTGGACCAGGCAGGTCTGGACCAGGCTATTTTTACACCAGGCACTCTGAGTCAAACTGCAGGCGTCTGCACTGAGACCTTGTTTACATCTTTGGGAGCTTATATGTGCAAGAAAATGTTACTTAGAATATTGTGGCCATAAAGCTACAGAATGCACAGTTTTCTGCTTGTCGAATCACTGCCATGGGCCATCTTCGTCAGCTGGCAGAGTCAGAAAACCTTAATAAAAGTGGATGTTTACGAGTAAAAAGTAGTGGATCAAAGATTTGAATTAAAGCTGTAGTGAAATAAAATCATTTCATTGTTGCAGAAAACACCTGTTGCCATAGTTGACTTTTTCAAATTGATCTACATTGAGTGAACTGGTCTGAAGTACAAAGTGTAACGTTAAGCTTCCGCTCACTGTTACAAGTGCACACAAATACTTAATATTAAGTATAAAGTTTAGAGGTCTTCTTCCTCCTCTTCTAAGTCTCTTTCATCATCATTTTCTTCCACAGTCACACGTAGCTGTCTAGCCATCAGTGTGATCTCAACTGAATCTGAATTAGATTTCATTGTAATGAAAAAGTATAAATGGAGATCAGAGTGACCCATTAATGAAACCTGGTCTCCTGCTGCTCCTCTGCATAGCTGTCATCACTGAACCAGCTGGATTAACACAGAAACCAGACTTAAGAAATCACATTTTAACTGTTACTGCTTAATGTTGTGTTTTTGGCTGCAGTTTGTCATTTGTTTATAATTTGCATCCGATCAACCTAAAGCTTAATGTTAATGCAGCTGATAAAAGTGGTAAATCTGCTTCTAAAATAAAAAATAGGGCAGCACAAGTGGTCCTTTAAAGCTTTGTCATCACTGTGGAACCTAAAATTCATGATAACAGCCTTTACTTTCCATTTAGTCTTATGTCTTCCATTATGTCCTCATTTAATAAATGTGTTTTTCTGATCCCTTTTTTAAAATTTCAACCAAAATACATTTACATTTACATTTACATTTAGCTTTTATCCAAAACTTTTGGAGAGGACTTATCATGATCTTTCTGTCCTGGACTTTTATTTTGTACCGCTTTTCTCCGTTTGCTGTCACCTGCATCTTGGTCTGAGGTTTGGTCGTTGTTTTGCCCTTTTACTTTAGCTTTGTCTCACTGTTTATGTTGTTTGCTGTTTGTCACCATTCAGCTGCTCCTGTTAATTGTACCTGGTCTTGTAATTAGTTATCTCCAGGTCTGTGTCCCCTTTTTAGTCTGTTATCAGTAAATATCCCTTAAATAGTTTGGTCCTTCTTGTTGGAATGATTTTAATTCTCCCTTTTCTGTTATCCCATAATTCATGATAAGTTTGTTTAGTATTTGGTTCAGGTAATAAGTTGTATTGTGTCTATCCAGCCTGGTCTTCGTTTAACTCGTTATTCATTTCTTGTTTTTCTGTTTGAAATAAAATCACCTGTATCTCACATCCCTCTCACTGCGTTGCTTTTTATGTTCTCATACAAACTCCTGACAGGACTGTATGCTGACCTTTGGTATCATATTACAGCTTAGGTTGGTTAGACCAGAAACTGATAAAAAAAAAAAAAACAGATGCAAGTAGTTGGATATTTCATTTTCACTAACTGCTCTCTGCTCAGCACACATAGAGCCCTCATACTCCTCCACCTGCATTTTATTATCCTGATCCTCCTGACAAGCACTTTGTCCTTTTATAATTCAGGAGCAAAATCTCTTTTTGTAAAGTGAAGATATCATGGCTCATTTTCAAGGATAACTGTTCCATCAAATACACATCACTAAGCCACAGTAATAGCACTGACCCATGTCCCTCAAAACAATAAAACCAAGTGGAGTTAATATGCAATAGATATAAATAAATAAATATATAAAAAATTAAAAAAACTTTATATAGAGTTCCTTGAATCCTGACACCTATAATCATCTAACTTGCATCAGTGTTATTAGTCAGATCATTGACTAGTTATGTCCACTTAGTTGAAACCAACACTTGCAGTACGTTTTGATTTCTTTAGAATGCTGGAGATGAATCCAGATTTGTTTCTGTGTGTGATATAATACATAATATAACAAATTTCAGAGAAAATGTGATTTTTCAAACACTTGGTAAAGACAGGAAAATGGTTCTTGTTGTAACAACTGTGTGGTTTAACAGCAGAGCTGTGCCTCATTTCCCTTGTGACTATAACTTGCTTGCAAACAGGAAGTTTACAGACAGTTGTTTCAAAAGGTGTGGCTTGGCTGATGCTGCGGACATGCGGATGCGAACAGACGCAGACTGAACACACCCAGAGCTGCCCATTATCGATCCAACAGGTAAGAGGAATTTGACTAACCGTAACAAAAGCTAAATACAGCTACACGAAAAAAAATTATTGTGGGCACAATTAAATCTGTACCTTTACATTATCTCAGCCAATTTGATTACACCCATACAACAAACAATGATGATGTTGTATTGATCTAAGTAACCAGATTTCTTTTTTAATTAGTCGGGTGCTTGGATTTGGGCGAGTTCATGTAAAAGAAAACAAAAAGTGCATGTTTTAATTCTCTTAGCGAAGTAAGCCGTTTCGGTTTGGGTCAAATACTCTGTCCATATTAACCTTATTAATCTTTATCTTTATATGTAACAATACTGTACTGTAGTAACGCAAGGAAAACAGTGTTGTAAATGTTAAGTAGGGTTGGACTTAGTTTGATGTGGTTTCAGAGGGTGTGAAGAATTATGTGTGTAAACACTGTGGCTATGGTTCCTCAGGGTTAGTATTATTATTATTATTATTATTATTATTATTATTATATTGAGTATGTTTCAATTCAAAATATACATTTGAAAGTGTAAAACTGTGAGATTGCTTGTTTTACCTAATAATACAAAAAAGATGGCATAACTCAAGAGATTTTATCAGCTGGCATGACTCAGATTTTATCAGTGTAACATTTATCTCATTTATCTTGTATTTAGTTGTTTCAGTATAATTTACATTTAAGTTGAATATGACAAACAGAAGAATGTGGAGGAGAAAATTATCCCTTTGTGTGGGAAATTACATTTTTAAAGTAATTTGATTTTTAGAATTCGAATGGACCTAGTGTCATCCAGAGAGGAAATATACATTCAGCACCTGCGTGGGTCTCTATGTGCCAGGCATCTCCATGGCAACGTAAGTAATGGCAATTTTCACAGTTTTAAATGATTGATATATTGATATATGCAGAACATATGCAGTGTGTTATGCAGTATGTATTGAAAACCACAAGTCTGAATTACTTAGTATGTCAACCAGAAAAACAGGTTCAGAGTTTGATTTTTTATTTATTTTTTTATTATAATTTATTAATAGTTTATTAATAATTATTTAAATTTTCTTTAAATAAATAATCACAAAATGTAAACTAATAGTAATTGCTGTGCAGACATTTAGCATCAGATCCCCTGGAGTGCACTTCATTTCTCACTCTCTCTTTCTCTCTGTCCTCTCAAAGTGGTTCAGAAATTGTTGTTGCAGTCGACGTGTCACTGATGCGTGAGCTGAACATGCTTTACTCTCTAATGTAGCAGAAGCTTTAGTCTGATGTAGAATCTTTACACAATCTTTACTCTCCTCAGTTTGACTAAATCAGTGAGCAGCTTGTGGAAGTATTGCAGCCAAAACAATTTAAATCATAACTGGAAGTCAGGCTTGTAACTAGTAAGAGGTGAATACAAGAGAAATTGTGTAAACTATTTTTGAGTTAATCACTTTACTTCTCCACAGGAATATTAATTGTTCATCAAAATATGAAGACATCACCTCAAGAAGTAACCTGATCCAATCTGGACATCCTTCAACATACCAAATAATGACAAAGACAGAGAGATTTGGAAATCTACGAAGAATCACATTCGGTTTAAAAGATCACAACAAGATCAACAAAACTATTTTGCTTGTTGGTGAGACAGGAACAGGAAAGTCTACTATTATCAAAGCTCTGCTCAACTATGCCATGGGTGTAAAGTGGGAGGACGGTGTATGGTTTGAATTTGGAGATGAAGAGCAGGCAAATGAATCAAACAGTCAGACATCAGATGTGATCGTGTAGGAAATTTTTAACACCAAGGAGAAAATTCTGCCTTACTCTCTGAAAATCAATGATACTCCTGGATACGGAAACATCATGGGCATTGACCATGACGAAGAGGTGAGTTGCAAACTAAGCGAACTGTTCAACTCAGAAAATGGAGTTCAGGAAATTAATGTGGTGGGTCTGGTGCTAAAGTCAACAGTAAACAACTTGACTGATCGACTACAATGTCTTTGATTCGGTGATGTCTCTGTTTGGCAAAGACATTGAAAAAAACATCGTAGTCCTAATCACACATTCAAATGGAAAGCCACCTAAAAATGTCCTACAAGCCCTTAAGACTGCAACTATTAGGTGTGCAAAAAATGACTTGCATCAGCCGGTTTATTTCCTCTTTGATAACTGCCAGGACGTGCAAAGAATGGATAATGAAGAAGATTTTTCCATACAAAGTCACAATGGAAGGAATGAATCAGTTCAGAGTTTGTAGAAAGAATTGCACCTCAAAAACTGCAGAAAACTCAAAATGTCTTGAAGGACCGGATTGAACTGAAGGCCTGCATTCAAAACCTGCTACAGCGGATTGATTTCATCGAGATGGAACAAAAAAATATTCAACAAATGGAGACAGCCCTGAAGAAACACGAAGCAGAGATGAAAAGCAACGCGAATTTCACTATTGAAGTGGATGAGGCCTACAAGGATAAAGAGCCCATCGGTGGTGGAATTTGGGTCCTTTTTTATGCAGGAGCTGTTTGTTGTACTGTCTGCGAAGAGAACTGCCACTATCCTAGATGCTCAATGGCTTGGTATCCTCGAGACTGTCAAGTCATTAAAAAGGGACATTGCATTGGTGTACTGGGAAATGTCCCGTATCCAGTCACGTAAAGGCAAAGTGGAAATATGTGAACAAAATGAAAAAAGTTAAGAAGACCATTCAAGAAATGAAGGATTCGTATGAAAGGAACAGGAAAGAATACGAGAAGTCAGTAAACCTATTAGAGAGTCTCAAACAGGAAAGCAGAAACCTTGAAGAACAGAAAACCAAGCTGCTGGATCAGTCTTACAACCACATTGTCCAACTGGAGCAGGTTGCTCTGAATGGTTATTCCTTGTCCACTCTTGTCCACTTGGATGTCTTGAGTAAGAAAATGATGGAGAAAGGGGAAAGAGAGAAAGCCCACAAACTGAATGAGATGAAAGATCAAGCCCACAAAGGAAGCAGAGCAGGCCTGCGGTACATAAAGGCAGCTCCGTCTGGCTGGGAACAAAAATAACGAACTCTGTTAGAATGGGGGAAACTCTAGCTGCTGATGAAAAGCATGTGATATGATCGAAAGCTCCAGGGAAGCTGCCAAATGGAAACAGAACTGTGACTGTACTGTTGCTGAACACAAAAGTCACGAAGTCAAAACCTACAAAAACAGCCTTTCTCCTACAACTTCGCACCTCTGAATATGAAGTGTTCAGAGAGCCAAGGAAATGATCCTGTGATCAGCCAGTGACCAGCTTTAGGTACTAAATACTATTTGCAGATAAAGATTCTTGATACAACATTAATTAATAAATAATGATGCTTTATGTCAGTTCATAAATTAGCAAAAAGCAGCTCAAAAATCGCAGCTATACTGTTTTTATTCCACATCCAGTTGCTACGTAACTTTGGCTCTTATTTTTCATTAATTACCATTTCTGTTTTTTGCCATCATTTTCAGCTTTGAGAGTTTGTCAAATAAAGCTCAATAAAACTTTGTCAACAGCATCACTGTTCATACTGTCACACTTTGTCCTTTTGTACTGTAATGCAGGTAGAGTCATGTCAGCTGGACTTTTCCTCTCAGTCGGAAGTTTACTGGGTATTTTAGTCATTTTTCATCAGACTAATGAGTGTACAACAGTTGTTTTGAAGGAAAACACTCCATGTTGCTAAGATATTAGTAACTTTGTGTTTATTTTTCAAGGATTAAACTTTTACTCAAAAACGTACTGTAAATTTTTGATCAACATTTCAACAAATGAAGTATCTCTTGATTTGATTGGGTTGGAAGTTGTGCTGATGGTTTCTTATCTATTTGTTTTTTTGACATAAGAATTTTATTTCTTATTCATAGAGCCAGTTTTACATTTTGTCAGAGCATGTGGGCTGTGTTTTGGTATTTGGCGACACTCTGTGGTGGGCAAAGCAATTTAACCAAATCTTACACTGATACTACAATAAAATAAATACACTTAAAAAAATCACTATTTATCTTCTGCGGCTATGGTCATGGTGATGGGCCAGCTACAGCCCATTGGCAATGACTTACATTTAATTTGTCTTTATACTGTTTTGTTGGATTAAATGTAGAACATAAAAACACCATGAACAAATAGATTAGTTGTTAATAAGATAATAAAAATAAAGATAAGATAAATAATACTTTTTCCACAATCTACTAAATTTCATATTTCAGTTTTTAATCAGTCTTGAAAGATAAAGAAATCACAATAACTTAAGGAATATAGGCAGCGGCTTCTTCGTTGCTGACGTCCGCGATCCTTGATGCTGCGTCATCCTTCCGTTCGGCGCGTGCTGATGATGTGGCAGCGTGCGGCAGCACAGCCTGGGCTCCAAAGTTTGCAGCAGCAGGCAAAGCCAAGATGGCTACGTCCATGGTGCGGAGCCACGGTGTTGGCGCAGGGTTTGCCGGGTGTCTGCGGACGGTCAACCCTTGGTGGAGAGCTGCGGTCCTGCTGCTGGTGTCCGCGCCCTTTCTGCCGACGGTTACTGCCCTGGTGGAGGGCCTGTACTGCGGCACGGACGTCTGCTACGATGTGCTCGGCGTCACCCGGGAGGCCTCCAAGGCGGAGATCGCTCGGGCGTACCGGCAGCTAGCCCGCCTGTACCACCCGGACCGGTTCAGGACCGGAGAGCCCGGCTTGGAAGGAGAAACCCAGGAGTCCGCTCACAAGAAGTTCCTGCTCGTCGCGACCGCCTACGAGACGTTAAAGGTTCGTCTAAGCCGCATCTGTGTTAAGTTCTCTTTAAGATGCCTGAAAGTTAGCGACACTTCCATATGTCAACCAGCACAAGACTAAGAAGTACTTCTCCGATGTCTCCTTCATTAATAATGAGTTAAGTGTTCTTAGCCGAAAAATTACTAAAATGTAACGCAACATGTAGGAGCTGATATTGGTACCAACTTGTGTATCCCTGTTACTGATATTCAGTGATCAGCCATAACAACAACACAATAACACAAACAATAACTGGTTATTATAACGTCATGGAGACACGGTCACTCTGAGCAGGCTGCAGCTACGAAGCCCCGTTCGCAAGGACACACACTCAATACTCAAGTAAAAGTACAAGTATTGGCCTAGAAAATGTTCACTTTAAAGCTTTAATTAAACTTAAAACACTAAGCAGGCAATTTACATTTAACTTGAAGTACAAAAGTAAAAATAATCCACGGAGATGTATTTTTAACAACACTGATTATGGTAATTGTGGCAAAACATACAGTAACTAATAAAATTATAACACATTTTTGTAAACCACATGATATTTCGATATTGTGGCTGATCAGTGAATATTAGTAACAGGGATACACGGGATGATGCCTATATCAGTTATCACATGTTTGAAATTTCTATAATATTCCTAAAAAAAACTTTATTTTAAAATTTAAAAAACTGTATCTTGTCTAAATATCCCTAATAAGTCGACTTTCTTATCTTTCACACAGTACCTATCCTGCTGAAGTATGATGAAATATTTTTGTAATTGTTTTGAATAATGTTGGTATTCATTTTCATCATGAATAAAAATGCCTAATTTTATTGGGAGAAGATAAACACAGATACTGTAAGCCCACTGGAAATGACTTACATTTATAACACTTTAATATTTATAACACATCTCATTATTTACCAATCCAATAATGCACTGTCGGTTTTCTTTTTAAGAAACATTCTAATATAATTCTAACATTGTTAGTTTTTGTGTATGCATTTAGTGCTGTGCTTCCTGCTCATAAAATAATCTTTAAAAAGTGATTCCTTCCTTTTATTCTTATATTGTGATATTGACTATATAGTTACACGATCACATGCTTGAATATGTGCCGTCTCACATGAGACCACAAAGAAGAACAAGTGTGCTACAAGAGTTTGAGGAAGAGTTAATTCTTAAAAAAAAAACAAAAATCTTCCGCTGTCATTTGGAAATCATTAAACAGCAAATCAGATGTGAATCAGACATCCGTGTTCTGTAACTTGTGTCAGAAACCTGAACCAACAAGTGGTAGAAACGCATTAATTTTTTTCCTGCACCTCAAACAAATGCTGAAACAAATATAACAAGTGTGACATATGTTAGGTCAGCAAGTACAGCGCAAACCGCTTCAGTTCAGAAGGTTCTTGTCAGTGTCTTTATACGGTATGAAGAATATAATTTAGACAGTTTATGCAGGTATAATCTGCCTTGTTGTAATTGTTATAAAATTCTAATGCAACATAAAGTACATATTCCCCTTTAAATATACATTGAATATTTAAATGTATTTATTATAACATGAATTATTTAAGCCTTAGATTTGGTGGTTCAGAAAAGTCTTGCAGGGCTGGCACCTAGGATGACCAGTCAGCAGGTTCACTGCTGGGCTTTGTACAAAATTTCAACCCTTTTTTTTTTTTTTAAATCAAGCCCAAATTTAAAGCTGACGTCAACATTAAATGGCACATCTTTGTAGCTAATTTCACATCTGCTCTGGTTGCATATAGAGTCAAAGTGATCGCAGTCTGACACCTAACCAAAATAGTTGAGAACCTGACTGTTAACATTATTGCTCAACAACCCTTTTTTCCTCAACACTGAAAACACAGAAATATCCCAACAGAAACAACAAAAATAATTAAAAAATAATTCCTCCTCTTTTACAGGATGAGGACACTCGGCGGGACTATGACTACATGCTGGACCACCCTGAAGAGTATTACCAGCACTACTATGCCTACTACCGCCGACAGCTCACACCCAAAGTGGATGTCAGGATTGTAATCCTGGTCACTATTTGTGCCATTTCCATCTTCCAGGTACGACTGTAGCCTCCACCAGGTTATAAACTATCGACTAAATGTTAACTTTAACCCTTTAATTGTAACCGAACATCATAGTATTCATCATTAATAGAAGAAAACAAGCACAAACCCCGGTTTCTGTTCAGCACTGTAGCCAGGCTGACTAAGAGCCATAGTTCTGTTGAGCCTAGTTTTCCCTTAACTCTGAGCTACAATGACTTCATGACTTTCTTTATGAATAAAATTGTAGCTATTAGAGAAAGAATTCACCAGATTCTCCACCCAAATATTACAGATAGAGCTTCATGTACAGCAGTGCTAGAGTCATCGATAAGGCCCCACTCCCTGTTATACTGCTTTTTACCCATAGATCTCGCTGAGCTAACTTCAATTATTACCTCATCTAAACCAACAACCTGTCTGCTAGACCCTATTCCAACTAAGCTGCTCAAGGAAGCTTTACCCTTAATAGATACATTCATATTAGATATCATCAATCTATCTTTAGAAACAGACTATGTACCACAGGCCTATAAGGGAGCTGTAATTAAACCACTACTTAAAAAACCCTGTCTGGACCCAGGTGTTTTAGCCAATTACAGACCAATATCTAATCTCCCCTTTATTTCTAAAATCCTTTAAAAAGTAGTTTAAAGTAATTATGTGACCACCTTCATAGGAATATATTGTATGAAGACTTTCAGTCAGGATTTAGATTTCATCATAGTACAGAAACAGCACTGGTAAAAGTCACCAACGATCTTCTCATGGCCTCAGATAATGGACTCTTCTCTATACTTGTTCTGTTAGATCTCAGTGCTGCATTCGATACCATTGATCATAACATTTTATTACAGAGACTGGAACATGAAATTGGGATTAAAGGATTAATACTTTTTACTTTATATGTCTCTGCATGTTATTATTAGAATACACTTCATAAATTTCCATTGCTATGCTGATGATACACATTTATATTTATGTATGGAACCAGATGAAAAAAAAATCAGCTTCAAGCCTACAAGACATAAATGCCTGGATGTCCCACAATTTCCTACTTCTAAACTCAGACAAAACTGAATTCATAATATTTGGGCCCAAAAATCTCAGAAATATGATGTCCAACCATATTGTTACTCTAGTGGCATAAGTCTGGCCTCCAGTATTACTGCAAGGAACCTTGGAGTTATTTTTGACCAAGATTTGTCCTTTACTTCACATATAAAACAAATCTCTAGACCAGGCTTCTTCCACCTATGGAACATTGCCAAAATTAGGAGCATCCTGTCTGCAAGTGATGCAAAGTCCCTTTCTGCAGGTGTCCCCGGCTTTGAGGCTGTGTGTTTTCCATTGTGGAGCTACTGGTCCTACCAACCTGCCCAATGTTTTGTTGTTGCTTTTGTTGCTCTTTTCTTTTCTCTCTTCACTTTGCACTCACCCCAACTGGTCGAGGCAGTTGGCCGCCCACCCTGAGCCTGGTTCTGCTGGAGGTTTCTTTCAATAAAGGGACTTTTTCCTCTCCACTGTTGCCTAGGGCTTGCTCAAAGGGGGGGACTGTTTCTCTATACATCTGTATAGTCTTGACTTTATTCTGTAAAGTGCCTTGAGTTACATTGTTGAGAATTGGCACTGTATAAATAAAGTTGAATTGAATTAAATAACCTTTATCTGGTAAATAACTAATTTTAGGTGCAAGCCTGGAGCTATTCCTCATTTCTCTTGCAGTTAGTAGCCATGCGACCAAAACCCACAATAAACAATAAATGGTTTGTTCAAACAGAGCTGCTAGTGTGGCCGTACAGTCTTAATCTTTAGATGAGATATGGATAAATATATTTTGAACCCCTTTTGTCTGTTCTCCAGTATTACAGCTGGCACAGCAGCTACAATGACGCCATCAACTACCTTGTGACGGTCCCCAAGTATCGAATCCAAGCCACGGAGATTGCCAAACAGCAGGGCCTCCTCAACCGTACCAAGGAGAAGGGAAAAAACCGCCGCACCAAAGAGGAGATCCGGGAGCAGGAGGAGGAAGTCATCCGTGATATCATCAAAAACAAGATCGACATTAAAGGAGGGTACCAGAAGCCCAATCTGTCAGACATCCTGCTGTGTCAGATCGTGCTCTTCCCTTACTACCTGACTAACTACGTGGCCTGGTACGTGTCCTGGGTTTACCGCTTCACCATCTGCAGGGAGGACTACGGAGACGAGGAGAAGCTCTATATCATCAGGTCGGTTCACATGGAAAGTGTCACTTAGATAAAGTATAACGGTGTCTACTTGAGTGAATGAGATTCATGGCGACGCCTTTCAAGCTATCACGCATCACTCTGTCTAAACTCTTAGGAGGTACATGAAGATGTCTCAGTCTCAGTTTGACAGTGTGGATGAAAACACTAAAAAGTCCTTCATGGAGAAAAGACTGTGGATCAAAGAAAACTATGAGGTGTGTGACTTTTACTTGTCTCTAAACATGTCCTCCATCTCTGTCCTTTGTCTGTTTTCATTTTTCCCTTTTTACTTTGCTCTGTCCTACAACCTACATTCACTTCAGATGTTACCAATATGTTTCTTTAAAGCCTTTTTTTACACATGCACCGGAACCCTGAAATTCTCCAGAGTTTATCCGGTGGTGGTGTATGTCAGAACGCAAATGTCCGAGTCAGTCGCTAACCAAATAATCCAGAGTTTATCCAGTGAGCCTTCTAGTACAATGTCAGGATTATATGTTTGGCTGTGGAGTCTTAATTTTGTTAAGCCTCTAAGCTGATTTCTCCAGACATTGGCTGGAGTTCAGATGTGAAAGAAGCTTTAGTTTATCTTCATTTCTTTGTGCATCCATTTATTTACTATATCATAAACGTCAACTTTATTTATATAGCGCCAATTCATAACACCATCTCATCTCAAGCCACTTTACAGAATAAAGTCAAGACTATAAGAGAGAAAAGAAAAGAGAAACAAAAGCAGCAGCAAGACATCTTGCAGGGGACACCTGCAGAAAGAGACAGAGAGGTAGACAGAGGGAGAAGGACAACTATGGGAGCAGGTTTTAATATTTCAAATACTAAATCAGAAATGTCCTGAACGACGTAGTTTGTCCCCTAAGGCATTTTTCATTGAGCTGACCAGTTAACGTTACTTCCTGTGTCAGTCTCATCTGCTGTCACTTGCCTTTCAGGTGTACAGAAAGGAGCAGGAGGAGGAGATGAAGGTCAAGATGGCGACCGACCCAAGGATGAAAAGGTACCGCCGATGGATGAAGAATGAGGGGCCAGGCAGGCTGACCTTTATTGACGACTGACTGCTGCTAGTTTTGTTTGTAACATGTAAACCTGCCTCAGTGCCAACATACACCGACAATACACGCCGTGCTGTGTGGAGACAAACTTTACAGAATGACTACCTATGCCTGTTTATATAGGGAGAGATATTTTCATAGTAATAAGGCCTCATACAGAGAATGACTTGAGCTGGGGCTTCATATTTTTGAGTAAGTTTTTTTTTTTTTTTTTTTCCAAAACCATTAAAGTACATCTGATTTTTACTGAAGTTTACTTATTCAGACATTTTTTGTTCTGTAACGTTCATCTTCCCCCATCCTGCTGCTAAAAATGGATGAATGAATGAGTCTCTCTGTCCTGTTGGACAACTGATACAATCCATATGCTAGGTGGAACTAGCTTTACTGCCTGGTCAAACGAAGGCTGCCAGTTTGACACTGCAACAGCCAACAGTATTGTCAAATAATGCTTGGGTAAGGTGTCAGACCGCCACCTGCTCGGTCTGTGTGCTGCTTCAGCGCCTCAGCTAAATGTCTGGAATGTAAAATGAGTGAAGAGTATTTGCATTTATCACTTTTATAATTAAAAGCAGATTTCACAGGCAGAGAACGGATCCTCTTGTACACGTTCTTTCTCAGAGCCAGACAAGAAAATGATCCGTTTCAACTTTGTACATCCAGAATGTATTAGCCCATTTTTGCAGTAGCTGCATTAGAAGTATGAAAACACGCCTTCCAACAGCTCCAAAGCTGCCTGTCTCACATGCTTCATGCTGAGTATTTACAGGTTAGCATGTAGAAATGTAACAAAAAAGAGTGATCTGATGGCTGAGTGTTGGCTAACAAGATGCAGAAACAGGTGGTGAAGAGATGATATTCAACTTCTCATCTGACTCAGGGGAAGTTGACACAGTATGATCCTTTGCTACCATCTTCTCAAAATAACAGTTGTACAAAGAATAGAGAGCAAATTATATTTCTAATTAAGTGGTTTGTGCACAATAGATTTATGCTTAGGTTTAAACAGATGATTTTCTCTTTTCTGTCTCTTCTGACCTGTAATGTAGACGCTTATTTTTATTAGGAAAAAAGCAGAAGCAACAAGACGAGCACATTTCAGATGTTTGTCTTATTGTGTAAAATGGAAGCCAAAGCGTCACAGCTGCAATTATCTGTAAATTTTGCAACAGATGTTTATCACCCAGGGACTGTGGTTTCTGCTCTTTTTCATCAGAAGTTCAGGTGACCTTTTTAACATCATGTTAAAGAATTGGTTTTACCTAATTTTATTTATTGTTTCACATTGTACTTTTTTGTTTGTTTGTTTTGTCAAGGTGGCATTAAAGTTATAAAGTTATGTAATTGTAACAAGGACTTTAGTTATTCATTGAAACTGCAGACATAAGCTGGATCTCTATGATTTAGACCAAACCATTTATATGTGATGTGCATGTATCAAAGTACAAAGCTTTATACAGCAGCTATTTAGCCGGATACTTGAAGGTCAGTTGAAAAGCTTGCATTACATTTCTGGTCGACAAAAGAAATTTGTTTCCATTCCAATCTATTCAATTCAAGCATGTGATCCAACAGTCCTGCTCGAGCAGCTCTACAAGTTTTTGTCAAACTTTGACTGGATAGATGTGGTGTTTGTAAATGTCAATCAATTCCCCATATTTTAGAATATTATCAAACTAATATGCTACAAACGAGCATTTGTATTTTGTAACATTTATAGTTTAGTTGTTCTAATCAGTAGTTATTACCGACTTCAGAGGTAACCTGAAAATTCAGATGAAATTAAGTAAACAGCCAAACAACAAAGACAATAAATTAACGTTTTAAAGCCAATTAACAGAAGATGCATTTATGGCTTTATTGTCTTTGTTGCCAATGACTTGCAAGGCATTGGGTCTAACTTCTCATACTCCCTTGGTTTCAAGTTTACCTCTGAAATCTCTGTTTTATTTCTTTCATTGAACCTGCCAGCATGTGACATGACCTCAGGTCACAGGGTTCCAGGTTCAATTCCATTCATATATTCGTGCTTCATAAATACTTTCAAGGACTACGTGCACTTTTAATCCAAACCCCTACATGGGCTATGCAAAGTGTTAGAGTTACAGTGCCTCGAAAACGTATTCACCCCCCTTTGTCTTTTGCCTATTTTGTTACCTTACAACTTTGAATTGAAATGGATTTTTACTTGGCTTTGATGTAGTGGATCTACACAAAATAGTCCAAGTTGATAACCTAAAAAAAAATGGTGGGTGCATTTTTATTCACCCCCTTTGCTAAGAAGTTCCTAAGTAAGTTCTTGTGCTACCAATTACCTTAAGAAGTCACGTTATTTGTTGAATTAATCCACCTGTCTGCAGTCTAAGTGTCACATCATCTCAGTATACGTACATACCTGCTCTGAAAAGCCCCAAAAGGCAGCATCAAGCAAGCTGCACGATTTCTCCAAACAGCTCTCCAAAAGTTTAAATCAGGGGGTGTTCACAAAGAATATCCCAACTTTGAATATCCCACAGGGTCAGTGGTTCGATCGAAGTGTCCCTGGGCAAGACACTGAACCCCCAAAAGCCCAATTCTCATCCCCAGCTGTGCAGTGCCGGTCCAAGCCCCGTAGAAATTGGGGAGGGTTGCGTCAGGAAGGGCCTGTTTCAGTCTGCCCGAGAGTTAAGACTGAGAAGGAGGTTCACCTTCTACCCTGAGAAGAAAAACACTGCTAAAGCTCAGTGAGACATGCCCAAAGAGACTTGCAGCTGATATTGTTGCAAAACGTGGCTCTACTAAGTATTAACTTCAAGGGGGTCAATAGTTATGCACACCAACGTTTTTTTTCTTATTTTTTGTTTGCTTCAGAATAAAAATTATTTCGCATTTTAAAGTTGTAAGCATGTGGTATAAAATCAAATGTAAATTATTTGCAAACCCATTAGAATTTCAGGTTGTAAGGTTTACAAAATAAGAAAAAGGCAAGTGGGGGTGAATACTTTCCGTGCGTCAAGGAGGTGAACTGTTATTTGGCTTTTGTCTCAGGCTTCAGAAAAAGAGACTTTGTAAGAATGTGACACCTCTCACTGACAATTAGTGAATGGAGAGGAAATCTGACAAACTTGCGTGTTTCTTTTAAGTTATTTCTAAAACACAATTGTGGTTCTGGTGTCTCTTTTATTAGGATTTGTAAATTCAGTACGTGTTATTGGCTATTGAGCAGATAAAACAAGATTTTGGGCTTTTGGAAATTCTGATAATTTAATCTTTTTCCACCAAAAGTGATATTTGGTGGCAAATGGACTTGGTTGACCTGTGAGAATACCAGGTATTAAACCTCTGTGAAGCTACAGGAACTTAAGTAAGTTTACAATAGCTACTCCCTAAAAATACCTCCAAAAAAATACCATGACCTTGTTTTTTTTTTTTTTTTTTAACTATTTCACAGGGTGCAGATGAACACTAGCACAGTGACATCTGGTGGCTACTAAATATTTCTCAGTTTTGTCTGTTTACTCTCATGTAATAGAAGAAGTACTGCTGTACTCAGACGTCAAATATGAACCGTGGTGCAAAGAAATCAAAGCAGCCGTGTCATATTCCGGTAACAATAAAAATTATTCACATACATTTTTAAAACATACAAAAACAAACAATACAAGGCAGAAGGATGATAGAAGGCCCAAGTCATTCCAACATTAATAATAATCATCTGTTTACATTTTAATAGCAAAGTGAAGTGACTGAACTGGACAAAACTTGCTCTAAATCAATGCATTGTTTCATTTACTAATTCAAATAGTGCCTGTTGATGATCACAATCAAACTCCTCTTTAGTAATAAAAATGATAAACAAGTGCAGAAACCCATAGATTTCTGGAGAGGCTTTTTTTTTTTTAAATACTTTTTTTTTAGTGCTGTTATTATTAGAGCTTTAATCTGCCCCAGCAACTAGCTACATAACAGGAAGCACACAGACTGAAGGAATTAGATACACAACTGTGTCCTGCATCGATTCAGCAGCACCATCTGAATAGCTGAAGACATATTTCATGGCTTAACAGCCCTTTAATATATTTTTTAATTCTGTGTCTAACTGTTATTGTGAGGACTATGACAGTAAAGTAGCTTAAAATGTCCAACCCTAACAACAAGAACGACTAGCAATTATCCCATAATTAAACAAGAAGCTCTCAAAGTGCTGTCCTGTTTGACTTTCTTTTACTCTTAAGGATTCGTTTCTATTCTGAAAAGTTATCTGGTTGACAGAAAACTGAAAGCAGCAACTCTGGGATATCAATCACTGCATGATTCTGACCTTAAAGTAAACTGACATTTTAAATAAATCCATATCCTCAAACTACATGCGCTGACCCATACAGGACAAGAGTTTATGAAAAGCCTACAGTCTCCAGTAAATCCAAATAAAATAGAACGTACATTTGTGAAAAAGCCTTGATTTGTTATGAATTTTTTCATAAACTAAACTCAACATTTCTTCAGACGGCTAGAAAATCATCCAATCCAAACAACAGGTCCACAACTGGAACACTTCCACTTATAATGGCAACCAAGAGATGGTGATTGTAATTCACAGGCTTCCAAAGTTTATTGTCTCAATTCCCAGTGAGACTAAGAACTAGTGCTACAGACTTTTTCGTGTCAGTTCTGGTGACTATAAACATCCGACACACTCAGGAACTATTTGAGGAATATTCCCATTTCTTCCTCCATGACGTAAGGTGCATTAAACCAGCTTCTTAAGTCCTTTCCTTTCCAAGAATAGTGACAATTAGAATCGTTTGCTGTGTTTGAAGTCCAAACGGAGGAAGAGGAAACACAGATCAGCGTGTTTGTCCGTAACAAACCATTTAACATTAAAAACAAACTGCCAATGACAGAAAGGGCTTTGGCCAAGTTTCAGTTTTGTTTCTCAGTTCTTTTACTCCCTTACTGATGAATTAGATAACACAACAACACAAGACCAAAGGCTTTAGTGAAATCACAAGAAAGCTGTCCGATCGGCTTGAACATCAAACAACTTCACGACAGGAAGGGAGTTTTGGCAATGATTAAAGCAAAAAGAACACAAGTTTATAGCTGCAAATGTGTCCAGGTGAGGATGTGCTTAGCCTCTTCATCGTTGCTCAGCTGAAACTGGTGAAACGAAGCCTGTGCAAACAGAACACTACGAAGCTGTCTGTCTTGTTTTTCCTGTACAAGCACAACAGAATGCCACTTCATGAGCCAATTAAATAAAAAGGGGGAAAAAAATTTGTTGCTCCTCAGAGGTTGCCCAGTGTGTGTATGTGTGTGTATGTGTGTTTTAGATTTAGAAAGCTTTTCATTCTCTACTTTCTAGTGAAACTGGGATTATTTGCTGCTTGACATATGGATATTAGTTGCATGGATGTCCATATCCACCAGGTGGGGAAAAAAAATAAGGAATAGCATATATAATATTACTGTCAATATTTACAATATTTTTTAAGAGTCCTACGTAAATTTTGAATATCGGTATCATTTTATAATAGACCCATCTTGGCCCAAATGAAGCAGATCAAAATCTAGTCCTTTTACAGAAGGGCTCCACAGCACTCGGTCAAAATTAGAGCGTGTGAATGTGAAAAATAGTTGGAGCCTATCAGCGAGTGACTCCGAGTTGGGACACGGATGTTGGCAAAATTCATGGGTTCACTAAAGTCTGACACTATTTATCATAAGCAAAGAGCGGTGTACAAAACATTTAGCACACAATAATACCTGGTGGGCACCTAACACTATCACATTAAAACGGTTTTGGTGCCTTTCTGTGCCTGTCTATGTGCTAGTAACATCATTAGTTACTAAAGTGCCTAAAATAAACTTAAGGGGAGGATGCATCATTTGGCAGAGCTGATGTCAAACCTGCTGAGACAGGGGAACCATGACTTTGACATGACAGAGGGAATCTGTGACCCAGCATTCAGTGATCCCCATTTAAAACATCATTTCATTACCACAGAGCTCATATCCCAAAATACTATAATACTATAATAATAAGTTTTAGACAAATCCATCCATCTCTTATCTAAACTGCTGATCTTTTTCAAGCTCTGAGGGGAGCTGAAACCAGCTGAAACATAGAGACATACACAGGCAGACAAGCTCTCACACTATGGGCAGCAATTAACTTGCATGTCTTTGGATTGTGGGAGGAAAGTGGAGTAGCCAGTGGACAACATGGATTTCAGACAAATCCTAACAAGGAAATGTTGGGTTTATAGTTCGATGAAGCACTGGTGATGCTAAACACTCATCAGAATAAACATAAGACATAAAATATTTTATAATCACTGATCTTGTGAAATATGCATCTTGAAAAAAATTAGGTTTTAAATGTTAGACGTCATGTTACTTCTGTCACCATACCAGTTTGCCAGATAATGCCCCCTCCTCTTAAATGGTAAATGTTCTGCCCTTATATAACACTTTTCTACCTATTGGCAGCCGAAGCACTTTACACTGCTTGTTATTCACCCATTCACACTCACAATCACACACACAGATGGGGGAGCTGCTATGGAGCTGCCCAACACTCACTGGGAGCAACTAAGCTGGACACTTTGACATGTGACCGGAGGAGCTGGGTACCAAACTGCAGGATTGGTGGACGACTGCTCTACCTTCCTGCACCACGGTCACCCTCTTAAGGCAAAGAACAAATGATGATACCAGCACACAAAGGCAGGCAAATCAAGGCATAAAACACCTAGACTGCATCATGGATCGCAACAACTTCTCCCCTCTGTGCAAGAAATACGTTCTCATGTGCACCAGATTTAATCACAGCTATTATTTGCCCATGCGCCTTTAGGGCCTCCATATTTATGAGATTTATTTGGTCAAGCTTATTTAAATAATGACATATTAAGAAAAGTCTTTGAACTTGGATATCTAGGATACTGTCTTCTCCATGGGTTTAGAACTTATTACTCATCCGTTGGACTTATGATTATGGATTTCTTGTTTTTCTGTTTTCTAGATTCTTTTTTTTTTCTTCAACCTTTTTCTGCTAGAAAAGGGGCCTCGATAGAATCATGTCAGTCCTTACTGAATGTGATGGATGACAAAGATTCAGAATTCATCCACGACACTAAGCTGTATTGATTTTTCTTGTCTTAAACAGCCCTTTGAACAAACACTCTTCTTTTAATTACAATTTGTGTATCTGGTCCACCTTCTTTTACTCCTACTTTTTGAAGCACCTTCCACCAACAAGCTCCACAATTTGACGAGCCAGTTGATTTTTCTGTGGCCTTATTAGACAGCTGATGTAAGAGGACGCAGTAACTCCAGAATTTCCATAGCCAAAAGCATTTTTTTAGATGTCTTTCTTTTTATCAGATAGCTATTAAGGGATTTGTAAGGGGTATGTGAAAAAAAGTTTAGAATATTGTCATAGGATATGTCATAAGACATAAAACCACCAGCAATTTGTTTCTTCCATTTTAGGAGTATAAGATGACCATAGTTGAGAAGCTTGAACTTTTCCAAGCTTATTCTCCAGAAGTATATATTCTTTTCTTCCATAGCAACAATTCTTTTGTCAAGTTTTTCAGTTTTATCTTTGATGGTCAGAAGGACAAAAGCTGGATCAAATGCTTCAGATGTTTGAACAATTTGCAACAATGCTGCAATTTGTTCCTGTCTTGGGGGACGGGCTCTGGACATTTGCAACCGATTACGAAGTTTTGACCAGGTCATAGACATAAATGAGGAAGTCGTCGTCGAACTTGATGAAGTAGACAGAGGGTTTGGCCTCCACCTGGTGGATGACCATGCCCGTTCGCTTTCCACCGTCCTCTTTGGCATACTCGACCTGTTTACCCACCAGGCTGTCCACCACCTCGCCAGGTTCCCTCTCTGTTGGGACAGTGTCATCTACAGAGACATGGAGAGAGACACATTTATTAAAAAATTCAAAACTAAAATCTCTCATTTACCAATGTCAGACTCTTTTCAAAAGGTCCAAATTGCGCTCAGGTGCCGTTTGTTTGCTTGAATTATTCTTGAGATTGATTTTAAAATCTTAATTTGATTCTACCTGTGCCAGACTGAATGGTTTGGACATAGTTTAGAAAAGGCACAGATGTATAAATACAGTTAAAGCTCCCAGAACTCACTCTGCAAACTCCAACAATGGAATTCTCTGTTGACCTATGTGACAAAAATCTGGCAAGACATGGATGAAGACAAGGTTATTAAACTATTTCTAAAGATCTGATCAAAACAACCAGGAGTCTTGGCCGTCCGGCTAAACCGATTAACCAGACCAGGAGCTCCTTGGCTCGGGAGATGACAAGCAACTAACCAAATGGTCAGTTTAGCAGAGCGGCAGAAACTGGAGATGGGGAAAAGGAAGACCACCCATCTCACTAACATTCTATCAATCCGGGCTTTATGTTAAACTAGGAACTGTTTGGTCTGATGGCGAAAAAAAGTCTCCGGGCAAAACTCCAAGCACCATCTCTTCTTAGGAGCCACTTTCATCCAATCTGAATGGAATAAACGGCCCATGTCCAGGTGTGTGAGAACTTAATCAACCATATTCAAAGGGGCTTCTATTATCATATTTATTTATTATCGTAACGTATTTATGGCTATCTGAGTCAATGGTTATTTTATATTTATAATCCAATCTCCAAAATAAAAAGTGTGCAAAAAGTGAAAGATTTTGTATATTAAATAAAACATCCAGACATTATGCAAATGCTAAAGACATTTAAAAGGAGCCGGTCGGTTCAGGTGTGTTTCTCTTTAAAATCTCTACCTGTTGATTAAAGTAACTTCACTCACTGGAGTCAGGCATGATGCGGAGGTCTCCTTCTTTATAATCATCCAACAGCTGGTACATGTAGAGAACAGGGTCTTTCTCATAGGTGATGTAGAACCAGGTGGTCATGATGGGAGCACGGGCCAACACCATGCCCCTCCACTCCTCCTTCGGACCCTCCTCTGTCTCAAACATATGCTCGACCGCTTTACCAATCATAGTGTCTGCCAAGTTGACGTCTGCCAGACGGGATTTAGCTGTACAGATAAATATTCTAATTATGACAGAAGTCACTTCCTCAAGAAGAACGATTAAACAGTAGCCTGTAACTAACATGGTACATGTTATGCTGTGAATGCAAAGTCACTTTCTGGGTTCAGTCTTACCCAGTCTGTCAGGAAGCACCTCCAGCCCCTGAACCCTCTCATCTTTATGGAGCTCCAGACCATAAACACAGTCAAAACCATCATACTTTATCAGATAGAGAGATGGGTTGACTGGCACCTGGTGGAAGAATATACAACTGATCCACATATTCTTTAGGGATTTGCAACAATAATATGCAAATATATTTGATGGAAGCAGAAAATGGTGCAGTAGTGAAGATACAGAGTTCACAGTGTACATGTAAGCAGACAGACGGAGGCCCAGATGGTAAAAATGGACTGCAGCTAACGTGGGAGAATGATCGTTGAGATGTGAAGCTTCAAGCAACTTCTGTGGTTGACTGAACTAGTGCAAGGCCAAGTTGATCCTTCTTTCAATCAGGGATTCTTCAACTTTTTGATTACCTGGTCGAGCACTGTTCCTTTCCAGACCACATGTCCTCCTCCTTCCTTCCAGACATGTTGGATCCTGCAGCCGACAATGTTGCGTCGAGGCTGAGACAAAACTTTGGTGGTCGGGCCCAGGCTGCTCTTATGTTTCCTTTACGGCGACATGAAACAACATGGTCATCATAATCTGCTTTGAAGTTGTGTTGGTTCTTTAGATTTTGCACATTATATTTCATATGATCTTATAAGTCCAATTATTTTGCCCAGAAAAAAAAAAAACAAAAACAAAAGCTGCAAAGCATCCTAACTCACTTATGGGGATTCTTTTTCTTCATCATGTTTGCAGAAACACCTGCATGCCCTGAAGAAAAAATTCAAATTACAGCACATTTATCAAACACTGTACAAATGACTTAGTTCTACTAAGATTAATGTGAAGGTGGTGTTGTCTGTTCTAGTTTATTAATTACAGATCCTAGAGATCCAATATTCCCATTGGCTATTTTTCAAACGGTCGGTTTAAAAACTCTTACACTCGCAACTCCAAACTCTTACAAACTACATATACATCATAAATATGTCCATCCTACTTTGTAAGGATAGTAGTATTTGCATTCTTGAATTCGAAAGTGTGATCTTTATTTTTCTATATCCTGTACAATATTGTACCAGTGGTTTTAAAGGCATGTATCCAGCTTTACAGGACCTGTCACTGATTTTAGTTCTTTTTTGTCTACAAAATCAAATCGCAGGGACATGAATCTTGCTCATCATTGCTCGTGCATCATGATAATATGTATAATTCGTTCCTAATGGTGCTGGAAGGCTGAAGTAAAGGTCTCAAGAGACGGGAATACAGTTAATGATCTGGCTCGTTCACTGAATAATATGAGTGTTGCAGTGTTCAGTTTGCATCAAAGTATACTGAGCAGGAATTGGTGTGAGCTGAGCACAGCAAAACAGGCCACGAGGAGACAATGTTGCTATATGAAAATATTCAAGAAAAATCAGGATGCTAGGTCAGTAGTTGTGCAATAAAAAGAGAATGCAATGATTTGCAAGTCATGTTTTTGTCAGATTGTTTTACGACCAAAATCCATGGGGTTGACCTCTGCTCTGACCTGTATCAGCTGTGTCTCTGTGTCCCGGAGTGCTCTTCATTCATCTGGAGGCAGGGGGGCAGCCAGGCTGTCCGGCCACACAGCTATAACACAAACCAGTCCAGGGCTGAAACAAAAGTAGGAGGGACACATGTCGTCTACTGTGAGGAATATTTAAATACATCCCAGCAACAAACACCAGCTGAAACCTGTCCCATGGATGCATACTCCTTAGTGACATCTACATGTACATGTGTTTAACAACGATCATCCTTTTGTGTTCGTACATGTCTGCATTTCCTCAACAATGTTTCTAGTAGCACGTACTGTACCTCAAAGTGACGGCGGTGAGGTGACTTATCCAGGTACTTTTTGAGTTTACACCAGGATTTTTGTTAACACAAAGCTTGTTCACTTTTAGCCAGAGTAGATCACCACTTACCTTTTGGTGCAAAGTTAACCGGCTGCAGAACAGTGTTGATGCGTTTACACTCACTGATTTCATCACCAATATGTAGAATAACATGAATAGATTTACCTCATCAGTCACTAACTCCTTTGTTCTCTTTCCTCTCCCCTTTAATGGGTTATACTTTTTTAGCATTTAGGATTTTTCTTATGTGCATTGCATCACATATTTAAAATACCATTAGGAATAAAATACATTCTCCAGTGCAACTCGGCTTTTCAAATGGGCTTCATTTAACCCTAAGATTATGAATAATGTGATGTAAATGTGAGTCAACAAAGTAATTGGCCCTCATCACCACTAGTTCTTTGACATTGACTTGATGGTTCACGGCTTTTAGCTGATGATTTATAGAAAAGTGCCAGTTTGCTAAAGCTCTTTATCTATAGTCTTAAGCAGATGCTTCACAGTGCTGTAGTGGGGCTTCCACTAACAATACAGTCTTGTTTAAATTGATTTAGTGATTAACGTATTAATTACATATTTATTAATAATATGGGAAGAGAGATTTTCGAGCAACTACACAGGTTTTACCCAGTTTTCAGTGTTCAGGAATGGTATTGAGAAGGTCAGTACTTCTCTGGGTTTTCAAGATTCAGGCTTCCCATCAGCGGGCAAAACCAGGATCCAACCTAAGACGATAAAACACAAATCATCAAAACCATGAGATAATTGATCCAGAAACAAAGGGTCAAAAACAAAATAAATTTCCAGTGACTGAAAACAGTGCGGTAAAATTCTGGATTTGTAGTTAAATCGCCCAATCTGTGACAACCTGTCACCGTTAAGATTCATTCCTCAGTCACGTACCAACAACTGAGCTGATATGCCACTGAGCTGTGGTTGAAGGCTTGTATTTAGGCCTTGGATTGATTTTTGTGGTTGTAAGCAGCAGGGGGTCACTCGCTCACTCGCTGCTTCTGGCTCATTACCAGTCTGCTTTGACATTGAGGGTGTCACTGAAGGCTCCTGATTTTTGATTCTGAAGAAGGAGAAATCCTTCTTTCTTATGCACTGAGCTCTGTCATAGGCTGCATTATTCACTAGCAGAAATCAGAGCCTTCTTGTTTTACTTAGTTATCCTAACAGCACTTTCAGGGTTAAATATCTTGCTCAAGGGCTCACTGGAAGGCAGCAGGGCTGAATGGTAAAAACGTCCAGCCCCTCTTACTATACTATTTGACCTTATATAGAGAGAGTATAAAGAGTATTGCTGAAGATGCCTTAACCCGGCCTTGCAATAGCAGGCTACAAAAACTATATTTAAATATCGTTATTAGCCACTCCAATAATCTGTAACTTTTACCTCAACATCTATATCCCTCTCTCTGTGTACAAACAGGTGGACATAGTATGTGATGGACACGTGTTAGGCTCATTACTGACAATCGGCCACTGCAAAACTAACACCCTTACAGTTGCTCTTGACATTTGTAAATAGACGGCAAAAATGAAAATGAAAAAATGAAAATAAAATGACGGCAGGAGGGAAGGTTTGGGTATGTACAGTAGGGGAATGTCCATAAGTTACCAATGTCAATGTCACAAATTTGCTTAATGATACCTACCAATGCTTTACTAATCTCAAACAATTGTCTAAGAAAATACGAATATCATAACAGTAAGATCTGTAGGGTTGCCAGGTTTGCATGTTCTCTGCCAAACAACCAAATTTCCCACAGATATTGAACATAGCATGATTGTAGTCAGGACTGGACCTGTAAAAGCCTGGTGATGCATTGTAGGTCCCAGCCATTGTTACTTGGACCCACTTTTATCTTATGACCTAAGTGTTTGCTGCTTTTGCTTCATATTGCAGTCAAAAATTACAATCCCTCCATTAATATTCCCCAGATCAACTTTTAAATAAATTATCTCGTCTAAAACCTGCACATAAATAACCTTTGCCATAAAAAATTCAAAATCCAACTAAACGTTGATTGGTGGAGGGGTGACATCCAGAGCATCAGTTCAGCCCACAGTGGATCAGCCTTCAAAAGGTTTCATATCCTAAACATGAGACATCAATTATTGATCAGCGGAGTCTGTGATGAAAGCCTGGAGTGTATTATTTATCTGCAGGCAGATACTGTCTACTTAAGAGTTTTAACTATACAGATCTTCCAACCTGTGTTTAACAAAAAGGCAAAGTAGGAAAATTACGAGTCAAAAAGAATCTATGAAAACAAGTACAAGTCGAGGTTTGTAGGGAAATATTGTTCTCTTTACAAATCATACCAGAAATATCCTCAACCCACAACCTTGAAGACAAACTCCAGAGAACCATTGTTTTTATTTTATTTTATGGATGACTGGGAGTTTACCAGGCTAACACAAAAGATTGCATAGAAGACATTTCTCAACAAATTACATTTGAAAATTTCAAACCCTACACAGCAAACTACCATTGGAAATGTAATGGATCATTTCTCATCTACTCTAGGTTGGATGGAAAACCAAAAGGATCAAACATTGTATATCGCTGACTACACAGACCTAAAAACACATCAAGCAAAATTCACTGATTCCCATGCGTTTCTTTTTTGGAATATCTATCTATCTATCAAAATATATTAATCTATTTGTATGTGCTATCAATTTGATTTAGTATTTACTGTACAGAATTGCCTGTTTTTATTTTCTGCAATATGTTTTCTTTTGATGGCATTTCTGCCTGTAAACCTGGGGTGATGTGGAGCTGTTTCTGAAGCCATCTACTCAAAAAAAGTAAATACAAATCAATACAAAATGTTATTTGCAACAACTTTAATAAGAGGTTCAATTTGCAATAACTCATCCTTTCGAGGGTTTGTGGCACAAACAGACTTTCCACTTACTGCTAGTTACCTGCAGAGGAAACTGACCAACCAGAACCACTAGAGAGACGTTTTGCAGGGTTTGGCTGCAGCTGTTGGTGATTTCCCTCCCGTTGCTCTAAGCAACACATGATTAGTCATCAGTTGTCATGAGCAGCAAGGCAGTGCTGGGCAGGAACAACTCCACGTCATCCTGTCCAACATATAGCTTTAACATATGCAAACCTGAGAGGTGCTCAAACTATAAGCTAAAGTACACTTTTTTTTTTTTGCACACGTACAGACATACACACTGTAACACTAATGGCTCTGCACTAAAAATATATATGAAACCCTGAATGTTTCAGTGCCTCCATCAAAACATCTGGATTATATCAAATTGCAGCACTGCCCTCACTGTGAAGACATTTAGACCTCAGCTCCGCAGACCAGAACAATAAAGCTAAAACCTCTAGAAAGACTAGCTCTAGTACTTCGACACTGCATTTGACAGAAACATTTTCTTTACTTTAAGTTTTTGTATTTGAAAAAGAAAATGTTTAAGCATGTTAGTACAAATAGGTTCCAAAACATATCTGAATAAGGCAACAGTTGTCTGTACAGTTCGTCCCATCTAGGGTGGGGACAGTGGTGGACTAAATGTTAGAAAAATGTACTCATGACTAGAAGGTTTCTGGTTTAGTTCCAGGAGTGAAAGGATAACATTTGTGTGGGACAAGTGAAAAAGCAGCATTTGTTTCCTCCATCACTAGTTGCCTCTTTTCACATTCATTCTGTTAAGAGGATGATCTGCTCAGGGCAGATGTTTACCTGTATCCCTGACCTTGCATCCAACTACTACCAACTGGCTGCTCTAGATGTGATTTAGCTGAATGAATGTGATGTGTTTAGTGTTTTATATTTAATTAGTTTATCACTACTCTGTAGAGATTTCTTTTCACTCAGACATGAAAACATTCTTTTTCTGTTGAGCAGCATAAAAAAAAAAGGCAAAAAGCATTCTGACACTAAATTCATGACAACCCAATAATTTTCCTGACGCCGATGGAATTGGTTTTGCTTTTTTCTTTCGCATTTCTTTCTTGTGTTGCACTGCATTGCTGCTACGTCTTAACCATGAATTCTTTTTTTATCCGTTGGCTCAGTGGTAGGGCATTGGGTTGGGATGCAGAAAGTCGCAGGTTCAAATACCACGCCACCAGGTGTGGCCCCGCCCAGCCACGAAGGGTCAGACTGGTGCTGGTCCTGAGCCAGGAAAAAAGCCAATTCAACATGCGGAACGTGTTCTGCTGTGGCAACCCCTGAAGGGACAAGCCGTTCCTTTCTTTGCTGACAGAG
The DNA here is from genome assembly GCF_033026475.1 of Channa argus. Classification (NCBI taxonomy): domain Eukaryota; kingdom Metazoa; phylum Chordata; class Actinopteri; order Anabantiformes; family Channidae; genus Channa; species Channa argus. The sequence continues at coordinate 19,838,580 of NC_090214.1, read as the reverse complement.
CAGCAACTATTCATAAAAATCATCTATCTAGTCATCAGGGGTTTAAACAAAAGAAACCACTGACAAAAACGTTTCCCTGTGATCGATTGATTCAAAATCAATAGTGTTTCTGATAAATGCAGAAATCAATGCAAAAGATAATATAGAAATATGCAAGTGTATCAATATTTTTTCCGCACCGCTAAGTCGTTCGTTTCAGGTTCGTGTGACGAGAGACATGCTCGGAGCAAACCAACTTTAGCAATGAGCAATTATCACATTCCAGATTATAAACCACAAAACATCTTTAGTCAATGTCCACGTTCCAGCTCAGCATGACCATTTCCATGCTGAACTGTGATGCAGCTCAAATATGACAAAAATCACTTAGAGGAGGGGGAGAGTCTTTGGGGACTGCTACAACTGGCAGGTCACGCACTGCACGAAGAAGCAGCTGCAACTTTCAGCTTCCAGCTTCCAAAGCTACTTTTGCTAAGAATAGCAAAACAAACTAAGTAACCAATACTAAAAAGCAGAAAACAGAAAAACTGTCCTTTGCTTGTCCTTCAGTCACAGTCATCAGTCACCATGTGACCTTGCACATGGAAGAGGAGTCTCAAGAGAGGGTTGGAAACTTAGCAATGGCATCTTCAAGAATAGGTGTTTCAAGACATTTCAAAAAAGGCTAGTCGGGCACATCAATCAGTCACTCTCATTTTTCATCCTGAGAATTACATTATAGTAAAGCTGCTCTGCCAGGGCTCTTAAAAAAAGCATCGAAGTTGATGTATTCCAGATGTTTACAACGCTGTGTTCACCGCAAACACAACTCGCTTCTTTCCCATTGTTCTTTGGTAGAAGGACATTAAAAAACTATCGAGGGAGATCAAATGTCTGTATTGTAATTCGGATGAGCAGAGATTTTACAGAATCTGTGGGTGCAGATTGTGTCCTCCAGATGTGGCACGACAGATGTGCTGCACATGTGTTGATTTTTACAAACTACAACAAAAATGACAAAACACACAACAAAAACCAGTCTGTGGAAATGGTTTGCTACTCTAAATCTTTGCTCAGTGGGAGACGAGCATCAGTGCGTTGGCAGGTGGGTTGTAGTTTTACGTGCAGGATCCGTCTCCAGCTGACCTTTAAATTGGTTTTGCTCCCAGACCAGTGGAGCATCCCATTCAACTTTCAATAACTCTAGCAAACCACTGAACAGCTGCACTTGCTCTAGGACTTTAAAGACTGCTTCTGGATGAACAATAAAATGCAGACAATGTATCTGTGATAGGTTGTGCCAAGTGAAAAAATAAATGTTTTTAAAATCTTTTTTGCCTAAAGTTACAGCTGTTTGAAGGCAATGTTTATTTGATTTTCTTCCCTCTGCTCTGAAGTCATCAAATAAGGTTGCTAGTTCAACCACAGCTTAGCTTCCAGGCTTGATAAAGAATAATAAATAATAATAATAATAATAATAATAATAATAATAATAATAATAATAATAATAATAATAATAATACCCTCAGAATCACCTACTGCACTGGTAGCAACCAAGCAGCTTCTGCAGGGGCAGTGTCAGCCATGTTGATCGCTTTTTAAAATAAAATGTTATTCACTATTAATTACAGCTCCAGATCAGGTGAAAGGGGGGCGAACAGGGGCCTCGGACAAGCGCACAGCGGAGGGACTGTCCAACACCATCGCTAGGGAAAGGCACAAACATGCCAGACAGAAAGACAGGAGCAGGCTGGGTTAGGTATCTGGCTGTCTACTGCTGCTTCCCCCGCCCCCTCCCCCGCCAGACCAAACGTCGGCGGGAGAACGCAATTGACAAAACGAGCGCTCAGTGTGTGTTGCTTTTTTTTTTTGTTTTTTGTTTTTTGTTTTGTTTTGTTTTTTGGTTGGCAGTTTACCTGCGGGCGGACTAGCTATCTAGCTAACACACAGCTGCATGTTGGATTGTGTCTTACCGTTATTGTTTTTTAAAGTGGAGGTCGTAGGGGAGTGCGGCGGGTTTTCTCGCCTCCTGCTGTCTGTCCACAGAGCCCGTTTCGACTTCACAGGAACCAGCACAGACTCCACGGCCATCTCACCACGGAAAGTGAAGCCAGACACGATGACGCTTTAGACGTCCGCTCAGGCACTTCACAATAAAAGTCTTCTAGCCAATGAGCTGACGCTACGTTCCATTTTAAAATGTATGACATAAACAAAAAATATATTATTGTGTTAGAATTAATGAGTTCAGTGTTGTTAGTTTTTAATGAATATTTAAAAACTCGATTATTTTCCCCCCAAAAAATATATAGGGTCAGGGTCTAGGCCTATGTCATTAAAATCCCTTAATGCATTTGGATAATTATGGGAGAGTTTTTAAGAGAATATCATTGAGAATATACATTATTTTGTTTAGTCAACATTTAGTTAATAGTAAAACAAAACAATTTCACATAGTTAAGCCCCATTGTTTGCCAGCTCAATATTATGGCAGATTATAAATTATTCAGCAAATTTAGACCATGCATGTAACCATCCTGCCCTGAGGTAATATGAGTTAGAAAAAAGGAGTTATAAGAACAAATAAGAATATTAAAACACACATTGTTAAAACATTATGTCCTTAGAATCAATATTGAAAAGGGCGGTGTGAGGTGGACAATAGCACAAAACCGAATGCTTTTATTTTTCTTTGTCGCCTTACTTCCGGCCTCATTGCCGTAAAAATGACGCCCTTCACTTTCTCTCCCCGCCCCTGCCTCTGTCTGCCAAATAGTGCAACCGGGAGGAAATACAAGAAAACGGAGTAGCGCATTACGCTGTCATTCCTTGCCTAATAGTGATCCTCGCTGCTGTTTAATGCGACAGTGAGCAAGACAGACAGACAGAGACTGACAGACAGATAAACAGTCGAAAAACATAAAGAACATTTAGACAACATATTGCTCCTGCAGAGCTGGGATGTTACTGTGAGACTTAGTGGAGTTTGCTGTGCCTTCATTTTCTGTTGATTTGATCAAAATCACATCATATCAATATCATATTTATACTGGTTCAATCTGACTGTACTGTCGCCAACACAACCAAGCAATTGTGTGTGTGTTAACAAGCTTGTAAAAAGAGAAAAGAAAAGCTTAAACAAGAATTTATCAGGAACATAGTACATGAATAGCAGCGACTGCAGAAATAAAGACATTGTGTTACAATGTTATTTTTTACACTACTTACTAGTTAATTTTGGACTTTCAAGGTAGGCCTGTTCTAAACTGCACAACATTACATAAATAATCAAACTATATATAGTTTAAAAGTGAATTTACTGTATATATGTATGTAAATAGAGAGAGAGAATTGTTTTTTCCTGTTGATGGTGGTCCACTGATTGTATCGGGTGCCTTGGATATTTTTTAGGCCTCTGTCCCTCCTTGAAGTGGAGTCTGCACTTGTGTGATACCAAACACTGCTGGTACCACTTTATATTTGTTATCCGCCGTATTTTGTGCCACGAAATGATTAATTGGCTTGAAGTGTGTGTTGTCATAACAATTTTCACAAATGTCTGGAGATCCCAATCTTTGGCCAGTTTTGCGGGGAAACTGTTTTTGCCGATATACTTTTACAGTTACAGTACAGCTCTAATTCCTTCTGATGATGGTGGTGAATAGATCTTTCTGTGCTGCAGAGTCCAACCTGCTTCATTTCAAAATGGTAAACTCATTAAATTATACAAACAACACTGAATATTGCTAATGAACAAATCTTTGTTGATGTAAAACAATATGAAATAACTGACGATGACTTTATGTGATGTGTACATTCACATTTATAGTGCACATCATAGATGCATCTTGTTCTGCTTCCAGTTCTCCTGCTACAAATTAAAGAGACAGCTTCGCCTGCAGCAGCTGTGTAGCTTTTCATGGTTCAGTGGTTTGTTTTAAGACACATTGGATAAAAACATGTCAAAACCATAACTGATACGTCGTGCTGTCCACTCTCAGTTGGGAATCTGCTTTTACAAACAGATAAACAATGAGAACAATACAACAGGAGCAATGTGGACTTGTTAGTGTTTACCAAATGACATTAACAATCACACACGGCTTAAATGAACAGCTCAAAAATTTCTTTTTCAAGTGCTCCCACAAAACATTTTATGCTCTTTTCTTTTGTCACTTGATTAGTTAAACATTTTGAAAAAGTGTGAAATGGGTGATTCTCAGTGCCACATCCGTACCACTCATAAATCCTGTTTGCTATAGGACACATCATCTTCCATCCATCCTTTCAAAATCTTTAACCACTTATCCTGTTCAGAGCACTTCCCAGCTGTCAGAGGGCAGGGTCCACCCTGGACAGGTCTCCCGTCTATCTTAGTCCCAACACAAAGGGACATACACATACAGACAAACATTGACTCTCACATTCACACCTCAGGGCAATTTACAGTCACCAGTTAACCGGACATGCATGTTTTTGGACTGTGGCACGAAACCCACGCCGTCACAGACAGAACATGCAAACTCCACACAGAAAGGCTGCAGTCAACTGAGGATTTGAACCAAGGTCCTTCTAGTTGTAAGGCAGCAGCGCTAACCACTCCACTACTCCACTATCATAGAATCATCAAATCTTGTTTTTAATTTTTCCTTTTTTCATTTATTTTTGTGTAGTCATGAATTACTTTCAGCTACAGTGCCGACAGAATACAAAGTGTATGAAAAAAGATTCTTTCTTGTCTTTCTACAAAGTTATCCAAATTTATAGACATTCTGAAATAAAATAAGTAACTCCACAAGTATTCACCTCCTTCAAATCACTATTTAGCAGAGGCACCTGTAGCAACAGTTACACCATTGTGCCTGTGTGGGTGGGAAGGTTTGTTGTTCTGTGATTATGAGTAAACAACAATTTTCAAGTCCAGCCACAAATTCTCAATTGGATTGAGGTCTGGGCCTTGGATTGGATACTCCAGAACATTAAACCGGCGGACTGCTGCAGAGAATCATCTCAACAACATGATGCTGCCACCACCATGCTTCACAGTGGGGATGCTGTGTTTTTTGATGATGTGCAGTGAGGGGTATCTACCCTTTTCTAAGTAATTCTTACTTTCCTTCTGACAAAGTCTAGCTGGGATTTTGCTTGCGTCTCTTTGCCACTCTCCCATAAAGCTTTGACTGTTGACCATCAGAGGAGTCATAGGTGTCTCAGGGACCTCCTCCACTAGTCCCTTTCTTGAATATCTTTTGTGGACAGCCAGTTCTAGGCAGATTTACGCATTTGCCACATTCCTTCCATTTGTAATGATGGATTTAACTGTACTCCAGGAGATATGTAATGACTAGGAAATGCTTTTGTATCCATCTCTTAACATTTTCTTTTCACAGAGTTAAACGGAATGTTCCTTTGTTCTTAACGTGTTGATTTTGACCAGGATACTGATTCACTCGTAACTGGACCTGCCAGACACAGAGGTATTTATACTATCATTCTTTTAAATACATTCACTATGCTGAGGTGATCTCCATTTACCTGTGTGCTACTAAGATCAACTGGTTCCACTGGTGGTGCTAGTTACTTTATGTTCACATTTTATTTATGTAGACATTTGTTTACATGATTTAATGTTGAAAATATTGCTTTTTACTTATTTATGCCATTTATACCAGAATCCTCTATATTTTATCAACCCAGCAAGGGAATAGACTGCTTCTTTCCACAGACTACTGCCAATTGCAACATGTGATTTTTCAGGTCTAGCATCTAAATAAGATACTTTCTTTTTAATAATTCAAGCTTCTCTGTGCAGAAGTTCTCCTGGCGTGGAAGCCAATCTCTGACCATCTGAGCTTCAGTGTTTGCAATAAAATTCTCTCAATCTAATCAATTAATAAATTAATCACATGTTGCCTTTTTGTCACCGCATTCTAATCAGTTGTTGTACACTAAGCAATACAAGATCCAAATATTTTTTTATTGAAGAAATGTTCCATACACCAAGAGCAACGCATCAAAACATTTTTCCTCTTCAGGTACTTACTAAACTCACATAATCTAAGACACATAATCTATCTTTGTATCTGCCTTACATTCCTTTGAACTGCTGCATGATGGACAGAAGATGTTCACTGCGTTTCTGGATAATATTTTGCTCCTCCTTCAGCCTCTCCTGCTCTTGCAACACCTCATTCTAAGGAGACAGACAGACAGATGGTTGGATTCATCTAAATTTAATGCTCTGATATCACAAACAGTGAGTCACTGAGGACTAGACCATGTGCTGAGACTTTCATTGGGCAGTTTAGTTGGTACAGTAGGACAAAAAGAAGTGGTAATTTGTTTCCTTTTAAGGCCCTGAGTAAATAGAGGATTGCTCATTCCTATTTTTCTGAGGAAATATTGCGTGTGTGTGTGTTACTGACCCTGAGCCGGCAAAGCTCCCTCCTCTCTTGGTCATTCTCCTCAGCCCTGGCTCGGAGCCACGCCTCATTCTGACAGCGGTGTCGGTCCAGCATCTCATGCAGCTCCTGTCATCCAAACACACCCAAAACCATTAACACCATTTGTGTTCATGTGATAATATTTTTTTTTGCACCGGGAAATTATTCGATTACACAGGGAAGTGAATTAGACTATTTTACCCTGGAGCCATGCTGTTGTAATGTGTGCAGAATTCTGACTGGCATTGTGTTGCAGGTCTCCCCTGAAAACAATGTTGTCTGGATGGCAGTACACAATGTTTAGCAATAATGATGCCATCTGTGCTGTAATGACAAGTTGGGTGGTCCATTCTCTCCTTTGTCATCTTATCAATGATTTCCCTCCCCAAATATCAATTTATGACTTTTTAGACCCAGGAGGTTGGAATGCTAGCATATATAAAAAAAGTAGGAATGACTTGGTATCTGATTTAAGAAAACAGCCTGCATTGGGAGGAGCCTGGGATGGGCTTTATTCCCTCGGCGACCCTAAACAGGATGAGCAGTTACAGATAATGGATGGATGGATGAACCTTCTCAGTTGATTTTACTCTTGAATGGCATATGAACTACTATGGGAGCTGCACATTGCTAATTTAATGGCGTGATTCTTTCCAGAACAGATGTCAAGGCACCGAACAGTTTGACACTTCTCCTCAGTCCATTTTAAACGAGCTCAGGCTCAGAGAAGGTGGTGGTGTATTTGGATCATATCTGTTCTTTCCTGAGGCCATGCAGTCATTTCCATTACAGAATCTTTTACGTTTTTAAAGCAGTACTGTCTGAAGGCCCAAAGATTACACCCAATTCAATGTGGCCTTTGGCTTTTTCTCATAGTTTTAATGATATTATGAGCACTTTTTTTTTCAGAGTGGTGAACCTCACCCCATGCTCACTTTCTCAGTTTCTCTGTGATGCTTTTTTAGTTCCAGTCATGATACACGATACCTGTTGCCATGTAACTTCCATAGTTGTGAGATGACCATATTGACCCTGTCCCAACTTTTGTTGTTGCCATCAAATTCAAAATAAAAAAGATTTTTAAAGAAACAATCAGATTTTTCAGTTTAAATTCAAGATTCAAAGTGTTTATTATCATATGCACAGATAGAACGCATGCTGCCCTGTACAATGAAATTCTGTTTGACATTTTGTTTGAAATATCAAAATAGGTTTTTGTACATTAGAGAAATTGGATTTGATTAGTTTAGATTGTATTTGACTTGACTGCAGTGAGTGAGCTCAGATTAAATGGCATGAAAGCATTAACAAACCTGTAGCTGCTGTTGCCTGTGAGCTTCATGAGCTTCTTTCTCTCTGTGCAGTGCAGCAACAGCTTTAGACAATTCTGACTTCTCTCTGGTTAAAGAAATAGGTGTAAGCTGTTCAAAGAGTTCATCAACGGGCCGATCAGCGTAATGATCTCTTCAACAGCACCCAAAGTACTAGTTTTCAACAAATGTGTCTGCATGAAACATCAAATCATTTAATCATTCACTCAAAGTTGAGTTAAACAAACTAAATAAGGGAAAAGCAACATGTACATGTACCGATCAAGTTTCTGGAACTCCTGGTCCAGAAGAGTGAAAGCCGTCTGGATCATTTTCATGGCCTGATCTCGAACTGCACTGAAGTCTCTGTGGACGAACACCTACAGAAGGAAACAAGGCAAACATGAAAATAACAATGATAATTTCTACAATTAAACTACTCCTAATGCTCTTTCTACTAGTAGTAATATACTGCTACCACTAATGCTACAGCTGCAAGTATCCCTACAACTGCTGCTAGTAGTTCTACTTTCACTACCAGTGCTACTGCTACTACTAGTACTACTCCAACTGCAGCTCTTCCTGGCTCTGTACATATTTTATCATGCATGTATTCAGTGAAAATGGGTAGTGCATTACAGCACCAAAGTACAGTGTGAAAACATTTCCAGGTATAAAAATGTCCACACAAATCAGTGTTTTGGGGCGTGTAGAGCACACTCACCAGCACCCTACTCCCTACTTGTATGAATGGGGGCTAAAAAAAAAAGAAACCTATTGTTTATTTAAATGATTTCAAATGATGTTTAACTAAATGAATCCTCAGTAAATTTACAGCTGCTCTTTTTGTAACCATTCTCTATGGGAACAATGTTGTTTGGGCCAGTCATACAGTTTGCCAACTAAAACCACCCAAATTGTTACACAGCCCAGCACCTGTCCATTTCTCTATGGTGGTTTTAACACGTTAACAGGATATTTTACAGTTACCAATTGCTTACACACGTTTTTAAAACTAAGTCTCCTTTTTTCAAAACTTTACACACAATTGTCAGAACTGCACACACAATATTGCATATTGTGTGTGCAGTTCTGCATACAGAGCTATACATGTTTATAGTTTTGCTGTATGCTAATGTATACCACAGTAATGTTTGGCCTAATATAAATATTTTCTCTTTCCGGTGTACTTGTTACCCCTCTCAGCGGGTTACTTTCACTGTAGAACATTGTATTGAAATGTAGATATAAGCGTATGAAAGACCAAAGAGCTTTAGATTTAGAACAGCAGTGTTTACATGGTATATCTGGAAATGTATTATTATGAAAGAAGGGTTTGCCATTTGATGCAAATGCTTCAATCTGACATGTGTTTATGGCATTTTGAATGCAGTGTTGCATTTTGAAGGAGATGTGAGGCATTTTGCATTTTATGTGTGCAGTTTTGAGAATTGTGTGTAGAGTTTTGAAAAAAGGAGACTTAGTTTTGAAAACGTGTGTAAGCAATTGGTAAAAACTGTAATTTCATCAGAGATGGCTCTCGTTCCTCCTCCTCCTCTTCCTCATCTTGGTATTTGTCCTCGTTGTCCCCTGCCTCTTCCTCCTACTCCTCTCTGTTCATTGTTAGTTCAAAACAGGTAATCTGACCTTTGACCTATTTATAGGCCTATCTATACTACTGTATAGATACTACTGTACTTGGTTAGTGATCAGTTACAAGCAATCAGTGTTTGCACATCTGAGGAGTGTGTCTGTGTGACCTGCTGAATAAGTGTAGCGTTTTGATTGGTTGTGTTTGGAAAAGGAAAGCAAGTCACTTCCTGATAGATCTTTGTGTTTTAGGTATTTGTGTGTAGTGTTTTGAAAAAAGGGTTTTATGCAATTGAATACTGAGTCAAAGGCTGAGAAATAGCTTATGGTTTTGAAGCTTTGCCATGTAGTTTTGCACTTTGAGTGAGAGGTTTCTAAAATCGTGTGACATGAGAAGATTTTGTGACATTCTTTGGTGTGTCTGCAGATGGTGGATGTGTCAGAAAACAGGTTGAGGAGAGACCAGACCCTGAAACTACCTTAAACTGTATGTGTGAAGGTTACTACAACCACAAGTACTTCTACTGATGCTGCCAGTGCTTTGTCTCTACTGATGTGGATTTGTCTGCTGTCACTGCTGTGTGTGTGTGTGAGTGAGTGAGTGTGAATGTGTGTGTGTATGTTTGTAAGTGTGAGAGTGTGTGTGTGTGTGTGTGTGTGTGTGTGCGAGTGTGCGAGTGTTTGTGAGTGTGAATGTGTGTGCGTGTGTTTGTGAGTGTGAGAGTGTGTGTGAGTGTGAGTGTGAATGTGTGTGCGTGTGTTTGTGAGTGTGAGAGTGTGTGTGTGCGAGCGTTTGTGAGTGTGAGTGTGTGTGCGTGTCTTTGTGAGTGTGAGAGTGTGTGTGAGTGTGTGTGTGTGAGTGTGTTTGTGAGTGTCAGTGTGTGTGTGTGTGTGAGTGTGAATGTGTGTGCGTGTTTTGTCATCACCTTTGCGTTGGCTGCTACATTATTGGGCTGGTAGGACGGAGCAGACTCACTGAGCTCATAGCGCACGTTGGGGACCTTTGTGGGGGTGAAGCTGTTAACAGTAAAAACCAGAGTGAAACACAAGTATTAGAACTGAGAGATGAGACTCAAACAGAGCATGAAACAAGGCTGAAACCGTCGAGACACACACACCTGTGGCTGATTCCCTGAAGACCAAATTCTGACAGAATTTCCTTCATCACTGGGTGGAAAAAGGGATATTTTCAGGTTTGTAGCTCCTCTACTGGCAGTTTTAATAAAACACTACTGGCCCTGGAGATTAGTGCAGGTGTATTACTTGAAGTCAATACCTGGCTGCCTCTCTGAGGGGTTAATGAGTTTCATCACCTTCAGGTCATTAAACTCCTGCTCTTCATTCCTCCCTCCAAATACATAGAGCTGTCCAACCAACAAACACACACACACACAGGTTATATCACATGGCAATAATATGCATAACAATATAAATATAATGTTAAACCATTAAGCAGCACACTGACGTGACTGTGGAGGATGAAGCTTGTGTGTCCATGACGACGAGCAGGCGGAATCCCGACGTACAGCGGAACTTTCCACTTCATCTTAGCTGAAGACAATAACCGAATACTATGACGGTTCATTTGGAATAATTCATAGTTGCATTAGTGAGTAAATCTGCAGCGTTTCATTCACCAATGCTGAGTTTATAGATCTCACTGGAAGATGTCACAGTGCCATCTTTATTTGTGCTTCTGCCACCAAACAAGTAGATGTCCTTAGTGGGATTTAATAAAGATAAGATAAAGAATGTTTAATATAGTAAATAGATATATATATGTAGTAAATATTACACAAAGGAAACATTATTTGTGTTAGTTTTTACACCCTGATCCTAAGGACAAACAGTTTTTGTTGTTCAAATAAGTTACTGTAGCAATTTTGAAATGTGCCAAAATAATAATGATAAAATGTAAAAAGCTAAAATGTGAAATGATTTAAAATTGAATTCCCAGCCACCAAAGTCCACCTTGGTGCCGGTCCCGAGCCACGATAAAAAAAATGGGAGGGATGCGACGGGAACAGCATCCCACGTATAAAACTCATGCCAAATCCACGTGTGGAACGTGTCATAATTTAATAATAATAATTCATAATTTAAATAAATTAAAATGTGTCCTAATAATAATTCATAATTTTTCTTTTTGAAAATATTAATTTATACAAAGTACAATCCACCAGGAGGAGTGTAAATAAATAAATTATTAAAACAAATCTTTTTTTCCTTTGGGCTGTTCCCTTTCAGGGGTCCCCACAGCGAATCATGTGCCTCCATCTAACCCTGTTCTCTGCATCCGTTCTTTTCTTCAGTGCCACTGTCTCTAAGCCGAAGAACATCGCTGGTCTCACCACCGTCTTGAACACATTTCCTTTCGTTCTCGCTGATACTCTTTTATCACACAACACACCTGACACTTTTCTCCATCCAACCCGCTTCACCTCTTTTCCACAATCTCTGTTGCTCTGAACCATTGATCCTAAGTATTGACCCAGTCATACACTTTCTCTAAATCTAAACAGACACAATACAACTCCCTCTGATCTTCTCTGTACTTCTCCATCAGCATCCTCAAAGCAAATACTGCATCTGTTGTTCTCTTTCTAGGCATGAAACCATATTGCTGCTCACAAATACTCACCTCTGCCCTTAGCTGAGCTTCCACTACTCTTTCCCACAACTTCATTGTTTGGCTCATCAGCTTTAGACACTTCCATACCTCCACAGGTTTGTCATCAGGACCAACTGCCTTTCCGCTCTTCATCCTCTTCAACGCCCTCCTCACTTCTCTCTTACTAATCTTTGCTACTTCCTGCTCCACACCAGTCACCTCTTCCACTCTTTCTTCCCTTTCATTTTCCTTGTTCATCAACTCTTCAAAGTTCTCCTTCCATCTTCCCATCACACTCCTGGCACCTGTCAATACATTTCCATCCTTATATTTAATCACTCTAACCTGCTGCACATCCTTCCCATCTCTATCTCTTTGTCTGGCCAACCTGTACAAATCCACCTCTCCCTCTTTAGTGTCCAACCTAACATACAAGTCCTCATATGCTCTTTGTTTGGCCTTTGCCACCTCTACCTTCACCTTATGCTGTATCTCTCTGTACTCCTGTCTACTCTCTTCAGTCCTCTCAGTGTCCCACTTCTTCTTAGCTAAGCTCTTTCTCTGTATACACTCCTGAACTTCCTCGTTCCACCACCAAGTCTCCTTGTCCACTTTCCTCTTTCCAGATGACACAATGAGTACCCTCCTACCTGTCTCCCTGATAACATTAGCTGTGGATGTCCAGTCATCTGGAAGCACCTCCTGACCACCCAGAGCCCCATTGTGGTTGCATTAAATGATTAAAACAAATGAATTACATAATAATTTCTTTATATTATGTATTAAATTAATAATAATAGCTTATTAATAATAACTAGAAGCCATTTTATTACTACTGCAACACCTCATTCATTTTAAATAGCGTGACCAAAACATTAGATCTTCCACTTAATATAATCCTCCACCCACTGTCCTCCACCCACTATGATCCGAATAATAAACACATTTCTGACTTTTCTGACATTTTTAATTTAAAAACTGAGAAATTAATATTACAATTCATAATTCATAGCAGAGCTGCTTGATTGGGTTGCATTAGAGTGAACAGGTCGACCTAAATGTATAGCAATTACATTATTACATTTGCAGATTCAATTGCAACATGCAAGTGTGTGTGTGTGGGGGGGGGGGTTACTTTATCATGATGAGCAGTCAATGTTTGCCTGCTACAGGCTGCAGGTGCTTCTCCCTTTAACTCCCATTTCTGCCACATCAAATTTTCTAAAAGAGTGAAAACACAGAGGTCAGCGGTCAGAGGTAAATGAACCCGTGGTATAACCTGTGGAATCAACCCTCTGCTGTCTCTTTAGTTTTGATGGGTACATGAGTAACACTTTATTCTTGCCAATTATTTCACTAATCTACAAATGGCTTCAAAATTTGCAGCAATGTGCCCATAAAAATATGAAAGAAAAAGACCAAAGAGTTATAAACAGCAGTGTAAACAATATTGATAGTGTTTTCTGAGGAATGAGGGGATCAGGCTAACAAGAAAATAATGGATAATGTTTTTCACAACCCCAAGTCCAAAGAAGTGAGGAAGATGTAAAAACATAAAATAAAAACCCATATTTTATTAACAAAAGAACATAAAAATATATCAATTGATGAGACATTTTACGATTTCATGGAAAACATTAGCTCATTCTGAATTTGATGGCAGCAACACATTTCAAAAAAGTTGGAACAGGGGAAACAAAAGAGTGGAAAAGTAATTGCCGCAGATCAAAAACTAATGGAGGAGCATTTGACTGGAATATAATGGTGGGCAGAGGTTCACCACTCTGTAACAAACTGCGTCTATAAATTGTGGAACAATTTCATAAACATTTTAGTTTAAAGATCCCACCATCAATAGAATATAATATCATCAAAAGATTCAGAGAATCAGGAGGAATCTCTGTGCGCAAAAGACAAGACCAAAGTTCAAAACTGGATGCGTGATCTTCGAGCCCTCAGGCAGCACTGCATTAAAATTTGGCCTGATTCTCTACTGGACATCACTGCATGGACTCAGGAAAACTTCCAGAAATCACTGTCTGTGAACACAGTTCACTCTGCAGTCGACAAATGTAAGTTAAAGATGTATCATGCAGAGAAGAAGCTATATGTGAACATGATCCAGAAACGCCACCCTGTTCTCTGGGCCAAGGCTCATTCAAAGTGGTCTAAAACTCCAGCAACTGGTCTCCTCACATCCCATACGTTTACAGACAGTTGTTAAAAGATGAGAGGACGCTACACAATGGTAAACATCATCATGTTCCAACATTTTTTGGGATGTTTTGCTGCCATCCTATTCAAAATGAGCTAATATTTTCCATCAAATGGTAAAATGTCTTAGTTTAAACATTGGATATGTTGTTTATGTTCTATTGTGAATAAAATATGGGTCGATGAGATTTGCAAATTATTGCATTATGTTTTTATTTATGTTTTACACATATCATCCCTGCCTCTTTGGAATTGGGGTTGTAACAGAAAGCCCCTTCGAATACATTAGACCTGGTCTTATTAAATATAACTGAAATCAGTTCATAAAATAACATGTTATTTATAATAATTTATGTTGTAGAAATCGTTTGAGTTAAACTTTAATATTATATTGGAGCTTCCCTTTAATCATTTATTTTTTGTTTAAATTTCAATATTTGAACCTACAATGAAATCTTTTATTTCCAAACTGGCAGACTGAGTGTCTCTGAGTACACCCTCTGATGAAAATGCCATTAAAATTCTATTTTAACAACTGAACCACATTTGTATTTGAATACATTGAGTCCATAAAATGAGAAAATGTTTGTTCACCTGTGTTGAGGATATAGAGGTCTTTACAGAAGTCTCCACCTGCACCATAGCCTCCAAACATGAACAGCTGATCACTGACAAGTGCAAAACTCTGATCACAGCTATACACATGCGCAGCACACAAGAAACACACACACAGCCACAAGAAACACACAAATTAAGGTTTATCATTTATCATCAAGTCAGTGTAAATAAGCTGCTGATGTAAGACATTACGAGCTTCTGTGTGAAACTCAGTGGAACAAAGTGTCTCACAGGGCAGGAGGCAGCAATCCCCTGGTTTTAACCGGCATCCAGGTGAGAGAGACTGAAGCAAAGAGGAGGAGGAGTCAAGGAAATACAGTCACTATTCAACATAAGAGCGTTTTTCATGAGGAAGTCATTTGTTTGGACCTGTGTTAAAGACCATGAGGTCATCAGTTGGACTCCCTCCCAGGATGCCTCCATACACATAGATGTTGTCTCCAATAGCAACAGAGCTGGGTCTGAGGCTTTTGAGGGGCACACCACCAGTTGCTAAGCAATCCCATGTCAAAGACACTGTTTAAAAGAGGAAACATCGCAATCCTGTTTGGCCCTGGCAACACAAACCAAGCATAAAAAAACTAGACTGAAAGTGTTCTACTTTTCTTTCCCCAGCCATGCCACATCCTCACCTATATCAAAGCTGTAGACTCCTGGAAGACTCTCGGTAGCATCTGTGCTGGAAACGCCACCAAAAAGATACAACTTGCCCTTCACAACACTGAAAACAGAACAAGGCCATAGTGTCACAGTAATAACACATTAGTGTACAATATCTTGCTTTTTTGTGTTGTTTTTGCTGAGAGCAACAACAGAATCAAAACAATTATATAAAACTTTATTTCACTATTTTTATACTAAATAATCAATGAATTGTCTAAACTATAAATCACATTCATTGAGTGTTTTTTCATGTAATAGGAACTTGAACTACTGATTTTTAACAAAGGTAGGTCAGCATTATATTTTACCAAAGGGTGTGTCCTTCTCTGGCTGATGGAACTTCTCCACTCTGAGGAATCTCCTCCCAAATCACATCTTCGGGGGAAACTACAAACAAAAGCAAACCAAGCCATTTATTTTTGTGTAAGAGAGATGAGAGGAGAATTACCTTGCAGAATTGAATTTACCTTTGAATGCAGTGAGGAAGGAAATGAAAATATAAAATTTATTTAAAAATTATTATAAAATGCAAATCAACTTAATATAAAATATAACTATTATATATTATTATACAACTAATATCATATATATATATATATATACTCAACAAATGTTATTCAGTTCATGGAACATGATACACTGTAGTTTCCACTACATGCCCTAAATATCTTCTGCATACATAATCTTTTAAGATTTGGGGGGTTTTGGGGGCATCTATACGATGTCTTTTACCTGTTAGCATGTAAAAGTCGTTGAAGAAAATAGGTTTGTCCTCCTAAATAAACAAGACAAAGATTAATCTTTTTTACAAATTTAGATTTTACTGTGTAGTTTCACATGTTCAAGTGTGCATTAACAAAGCTGCTGCAAATCTTCTTGAATAAAAAAGTATTTTTAAAGACAGGGGAAGTTCAATTCACCACTTGGTTGATGCTGGAGGCCCCTCCAAACAGAAAGGCAACATTTCCTGCCACAGCTAAGGCGTGGCCATATCTGAGAAAGACAACATGGACAAAAAGTACCAACACAACATATTTTCCATTTCCGTCTCAACTGTACTTAAAGGAAAACAATGTTACAAGGCCGCAGTAGAAAGTCCCATCAGAGGGTGTTTAACATCACAAGTGTTTCTCTGCTTGTGTATTTATCTGTATGGGGGATTTTTATTTCTAAGAGGAAAAAAATAGTTTTGTGTGACACAAAAACAACGTGACCCACCTGGGACTTGGAGCTTCCCCTCTTATCTCTTTCTCCAGCCAGTGACCGCTGGCTAATGCCATCTTCACATCCGCTGTCACACACACCCACACACAACGCATTATCATCTGAACTGTTCAGGACTCTGAGTCATAGACATAGTCACTTACACTACAGAGGAGGCTGTATTTTTGGTTCCTTCTTTTGCCCTCACTTTTAGTCAAACAGCTTTTCAGATTTGAATGAATTTGCTGGAAATGTTTCAAGTGATGGGCTGTTGGTGAGGATAAATCCACCATTTAGTGAATCTCATTGCCTGTTTGGCTTAAAATGTCTTATTGTTGCCAAACTCTTATGTGACCTGACCACATAATGTTCTGTAACAGCTGAATGTTGACTCATTTCAGCATTTTGATTGTGTGAACCTGCAAATTTTGACACAATGTCACCTCTAGGTGGCATTACACTATGGTCCACGTCTTCATAGGCAGACAAATATGTTTTCTATTAATAAATGATGGTGGCCTTGCCAAAAGTATTCACTCTGCATTTCTTATAAAAACAAAATAAGCAGGGTGACACCTACCTGTTGCAGTTTGTGTCTGTCAGGATGTTGCCTGCTTCTTTTTAGCTGTGTTTTGTCAAAGTTGCAATCGGCCACAGATGACTCATCTCAGCTCACAGTATACAAGCTGCTCTGCATCTCAGCTTACAGGTAAGATACACTATCCACTGCAGGTACACTGTTGCCTAGCAACACCTCCAAAAACACAGCTGACCAGGGTCTTACAGGAAAAAAAGAGAAGTCAGTTGTGATGGTAGTTTTGATGGGATCAACAAAAAACTCTGAGAATTGTCAAAACACACAACATAATATCAATGTAAGTAATAATAAAGCAGTAGCTGTTGTGTGTTTGACTTCATGACATGAAAAAACCCAACAATACTGCTCTTGTTAGAGGCAAATATTGTACTTCTACTGCACTACATTTAATTCCTATTATTTGGGCAATGTTGATGTCAACCACACCTGCCTGATGGGTTTTAATAATGTTTACACAGCATTGGAGGTCTGTGGTACACATGAGCAAGCTAATCCAGGCTGCAGGCTGACAAGTCACCAACATAACAGCACACACATCACACACCACATAAGCAGAGAAAATTAAATGTACGTTTCAGTATCTGTATAATTATTGAAAAACCAAGGTTAATTTGGAAAATAACTGTAATGCTTGAATTAGGAGTACATGATCACGTGATTAAATAACATTATAGCTTTGACGGTATACATATTTTATTATGGTACATATAAAAGATGTGGACTTTGCCGGCTTCTTTACTAATAAGGTGGCAGCCATCCGCTCACAGTTCTCTCCTCCAGATGATGACATCCTGCTAACTTCTTCTAACGCTGCATCACTCTCCTCATTTTCAACTCTGACTAAGGATGATGTATCCACCCTCCTCCTCTCTAACCATCCGACCACCTGCTCTCTGGATCCGATCCCTTCCACTCTCCTTCAAGCAGTTGCATCCTCACTAATGCCAGCTATTACACAAGTTATCAACACATCTCTCACAACAGAGACTTTTCCGACCTCATTCCAGCAGCCAAGATTACCCCACTGCTCAAGAAGGCTTCTCTTGATCCCTCCCTTGTGGAAAATTACCGACCTGTCTCTGTTCTTCCATTTCTGGCCAAGACAATGGAACGAGCAGTCTTCAATCAACTCTCAGACTTACTTTCCAAGAACAACTTGTCAACCAGACCTCCAAGATGGGTCATTCCACAGAAACACCACTCCTGACTGTCATGGAATCACCAAATCCTCTTGTCCACACTCTCTGACTTGGGCATCTTTGGATCAGCTCTAGCTTGGCTTCGTTCTTACCTATTGGGATGAACCTTCAAGGGATCCTGGAGGGGGCATGTGTATCACTCTCATAGCCTCTCTACCGATGTGCCGCAGGTTTTAGTTCTTGATCCTCTTTTTTTTCCTGTCTATACTACATCCCTGGGTTCTATCATCCGCTCATATGGCCTTTCCTATCAATGCTATGCTGATGACACCCAGCTCTTCCTGTCCTTTCCACGACTCCAGTGTTTCATCACACATTTCAGCCTGTCTCTAAGACATCTCTGCCTGGATGAGAAGGACACATCTTCAGCTCAACCTCTCCAAGAGTGAAGTCCTTGTCTTTCCAGCCAGACCTTCGATGCAAAACAACATCAGCATCAACATGGGATCTACAGTGATTGTCCCCACTAAGTAAGCCAGAAATCCGGGGGTCGTCATTGACGATCAACTAAGCTTTAAGGACCACATGTCCTCAGTCTCTAGGGCATGCAGATTTGCTCTCTAGAACATAAGAAAGATCAGACCCTACCTCACGGAATATACAACCCAACTCGTTGTACAGGTGCTGGTCATATCTCATATTGATTACTGTAACGCTTTGTTAATGGGGTGGGGTCCACAATTAAAACCTTGCAGAGGATCCAAAATGCGGCAGCAGTCCTCATTTTTAATCAGCCAAAAAGGACTCATGTCACACCACTCTTCAAATCTTTATACTGCCTTCCTGTAGCTGCTTGCATCAGGTTCAAAGCTCTGATCTAGGGTGATTACCTCAACGGGTGCTGGGTACCCAACTCCCTCATTCAAGTCTACAATCCTGCCAACGAATGACATCTGGTGGTCCCAGCACCACACAGAAGACACCAAGCAAAACTCTTAAGCGCAATGATCCCACAATGGTGGAACGAGCTACCAAACTCTGCACGCTCAGCAAACTCACTCCCAATATTCAAAAAACTGCAGAAACTCTTACTCACCTTCCTATGCACTTAGATATATTCTAAAACTTCCTTTCTGCTCTTTCTTTCACTTGGATCTCATGAAATGTGAACACTTTTCTGATAGGACTTTGATTTTATGTTTTCTCCTTAACTTAGATTTTTGCTGCCTAGTACCTCACTTGTAAGTCGCTTTGGATGAGAGCGTCTGCTAAATGTCTAAATGTAAATGTAATATATATTAAGGTAATATATATATAAGTAATAAAGTTTTAAAAAACCCTTTTGGTGACTAACAATTATGCTAAATAATAAACAATATCCAAAAGGGAACTAATTCTAGTATGCATAACTCATGATTATGACATTGGACACCTTGTAGCTGCCAATAGGCTTTGGTTGCCTTCTATGGATTCTTAAATTAATAGAAAATAGACATATATAGGTGCAAATGACTGGTTTGGTTTGGGATTCTGTTGAGTGATGATGTAAGGCGGCTGGTCACCTTTCCCTCTGTTACCACTTCTTTTTTTTCATTCATGTTTTATTCACACACACACACACACACACACACACACACACACACACACACACACACACACACACACACACACAAAAATCACAACCACAGCCACTGACACGTGAGAATCCCAACTGTTCCCCTCCGTCTGCCACTGTCAAACCAACCGGAAAACTGTTTCATTTTCAAAATAAACGTCATGTAAATTCGGTAGTGAGATGTTATATCCAGCTACAATTAAATTTTTTGTCAAGCTTGAAAATGTATAGATCCGGTTATTATGTCTGAAAGCCCTAGTTTTTAACCATGAAAAAACTATGGAATGTTATTAGATTGAGATGTTGCTCATGATTTTTTAAATTGTTTTTTTATTACTATTTAATTTATTATTATTTAATGAATTATCTGGAGGATTTAAGACATTTTAAAGGTAAAAATTTATTTCACTACTATACACATTTGTGTTGTAAGTCATACACCTAGTTACACGACGAAACACCCGAGTATGCATTTAAAATGGAAAGTAAACATCTTTTGATGGCAGGGGTTCAGAAGTAATTCATTTGGATCCATTCCTACATTAATCTGGTTAAGAAGCCTATTTAAGACATTTTATAGCTTACAATGCTTTTATTTAGCCAACACTCGTTGTACAGGCTTAATTTGTTATTTGGACAGTGATCATGAATTGAAGGCTTTGTTTTTCTGTGCAAATTAGACACCCTGAATTTAGATTCCGGTCTATTTTCATATAGTTTTTATTAATAACCTTTCAAAACGTACCAGATCGATGTAAACCTGATGAGTTAGTGGCCGATGAGTGTCGCCGGTCGTACGAGCTACGCTTTTGTTCTGAAACCAAACCGGAAACAGCTTTTAGTTCTGTCTGCGTTTACAGTGTATTTACAGTGTGTGAGCCTCTCAAGCAAGCTGCGAACCTCCGAGCCGAGCTGACGAGACGTGGTGGACATTAATTGTGACCATTGATATTTGGTTATTATTCTTTAGTTCGCGTTAGCCTTTTCGGGGCTAAACAAAGAAACATCCTGGAAGCACCCGGAGAACCGCGGATATCCACGCGGCATGGATGCTTCGTGACCCGCGGCAGGTGTGAAGAGATGGCGGCAGAGCCTCCGGCGGGTACCGGCCGGGTGGTTCTGGTCAAGAAGATCATCATGAAGGACGGAGCAGCGGTGAGTGGACGTCCCGCCTTTTCAACCTGTTTTATTCCAACTCGTACAACCTGTACGATTGTCTATCCTGCATGAATCCGTGGGGTTGCTTTTTATTTATTTATTTATTTATTTTTAGAATTAATATCTTAAAATTCTGTAGGCTGTGTAGTGAATTGAGTTAAACTACACGCAACGAATTCCCTCTTTATTCTGTAACATTATATGATGTTAGACACGTCAGTAAACGTGTGTAGCCTATGACATAACATCCACTTAAATACATGACGTATGACTCAAATTAAGTGCTGCGTTAAAAACGGAGGTTTTGTCATTTTCAGAGAAAAGAAAATCACAAAAGAATGACACTGAAAGTAAAACAGACTAAATGTTGTAAATTTTCTCCCATTTTCTGTGTTATGCGAACGTCAACGTGAAGAATCGATAATATGATCTTGACGCTAAAATGAACGAATGAATGAAGCGAACATGAGCCCGAACCAAGCAGATCTGGTCCAAAATGGCTCGTTTTGTGTTGTAATGGAGACAAAGCAAAGCGGCTTTAATGTGGCGCAGAGACAGCTCGGCTTAGTGTGGTGGGGATGATGATGATGATGATGTGGTGGGGACGGATCCATTATCTGTTACATAACAGCTCTCTGCTAGAAATACACGGAGGGCACGAGGAGACTGCAGATTGAACGCTCCGCAGCCTCCGTGGCTCCGTCAGCGTCCATTTTAACATCCCTCATGAAAACATTTTCAGACATACACACCATTTTAAGATCACCTAGAACAACAACGGGGTTTAGCATTTACCTTCTTGAGTGTTTATTTTTCTATGTATTACTGTTGGGGGCTGCACTTTAGAAATATGGCAAATTAGTTTTTACAGCACTAAGCATAAATGTGAAAATACTGTTTGGATCCAGTTTCTCCGCTGACAGGATTAGTTACATTTCTCCGTAGGAAACTATTGATCTTTGCATTTGCTGCTGTTTTTTAGACAAAACAAGACATCGGAGGACATTATCTCGGGATCTGGTCCAAACTTATTTTCATTTTTTTTCACAATTTCAAAATGTTTAATTGAAAATGTTTTGAAAAACAAAATGCAATTATTTGATCGATTGATTGAAATAATAACCACCACAAACAGCATAAATTGGCTTTAACAGGAGGTGGATGAGAAATTATCTTACAAAAGTACAAATAGGCCCAACAATGATCCCAATTAAACAAAATCAAATTAGGACCATACTCTGAATATGCATTAGGCTGGACTGAAATATTTTTTTCTTTTGTAGCTTTTGAGATGTGAAGATCTCCTGCTGGGTTTGGTTTCTGTCATAGTACAATGATTGTCTTTGTGTTTGGGCCTAATATTTGGGCAAAATTCTTTGTTGCAGTGACACCTCTCTCAAACTGAAAGAAATGTTTTCACTGTTTTCTGATGCTTTTGAATTAAGAATCAATGCAATAGTCAAAAAATACGAATTAATCTATTAATTGCAGGCCCTACTATCAGAGTTAAAGGTTAAAGTTTAAAAAGGTAATTTGTTAATAAGGTAAATTTAATTTTTTTAATAATGATGTTAGTTAAAGTTGGCGTTTGTTTTAGGCTAGGTGGCTTACATCACCTTTACAATAATATGGGAAACACTGGTATCTACAATCATTTTACTATACTGCACCAGTGTCCAGTAGGAACCAGACATCACTGTTTTATTTTTTGAAATTGAAAAGCAATAACTCTCCAGAAATGCATCAATTTTATCTCTATAACTTTGTAGACGAACAAATTCCAAATACAGTTGGATGCAAAAGAGTTGGCACCCCTTGGTGAGTAAAGCACCTTGGTGAATCGTTGCAAGTCCAGCCCCACTAGGATATGGAAACATAAAACACAATATTTAGTCTTTTCAATATTAAGACTTTTTAATGCATAATTACAATTCTTGTCGTATATTAAACAGAAATCAGTAAAAACACAATTATACCAAGTGCAAAGAATTGGGCTCCATTGTCAGTACTTTAGCAGGAACTTAAAAAACACATTTTTATTTTTCTATTATGACTTTTTGCAGACAAGTCTCAGCCTTTAATTAGCTTGTGAGACCTGAGGCATGTCAACATTTGTCCTTAGGAAATGTCAACTGGGGCCAGTTGCAAAACTTTAAAATTACATGGACTCCTCAAACCTTGTGTGAACACTCAGCTGCCGTGGGCATTTCTAAGACTCCAAAAATGAAAATTATTAATGCCCACAATAAAGAAGAAAGCTATGAGAAGATGGCAGAACACATTTAGCTTGCAGTTTCCACAGTGAAAGGTAATTACAAAACGGCAGTTAAGGGGATGTTGAGGATAAGATGAGATCTTGAAGAATAAATGCTCACGAGCTGTTTAGAGAGGCAGATTAAAACCAATATTTGACTGCAGAGATTTTGTAGGAAGTTAGCAGATTCTCTTATGGAACAGAAGAAAACAATTTAACAACAGTTTAAAGTTGTCTTTTAATTATAATCATGCTGGATCGGAACTGGTAACTTTCACAGAAGCTTTTTAATGCCTTTCCTCCATGTCACAAGTACCATTGTTGCAGTTTTTGACTTTTTTCCCGCATGACTGCCATAAAACTATCAGAGTTTGGTATGCACCCACAGTGCATTTACTATTCAGACCCTCTTCACGTTATACATTTTGGTATGTTGCAGCCTGATAATGGAATTGTTTAAATTCATTTTTTTCTTATTAAAAAACACTCACTACCACATTATAGCAAAGTGGTAAGAATTTTAGAAAGTTTTGCAAATGTATGAAAAAGGAAGAACTGAAATCTTATATTGGCCTAAGTATTCAGAGCCTTTGTAGCAACACTTGAAATTTAGCTCAGTCCCATTTCTCTTGATTGTCGCTGAGATGTTTCAACATCTAGGATGGAGTCAACCTGTGGTAAATTACACTGATTGAACATGATTCAAAAGGCTTTTTAGATGACATTGCATCTTGACAACAATCACTGCAGCCCTCCACTGATCTGGGCTTTAAATCAGAGTGGCTAGACGGAAGCCTCTCCTTAATCCAAATAGATGAAACCTGTTTGGAGTTTGCAAAAAAGCACCTGAAGGACCCTGGTCAGGGTTGAGAAAAAGTTGAATGGACTAAAGATATACTGTATCATTAATGATAACCTGTTCCATAGTGCTCAGGACCTCAGACTGAGCCAAAGATTCACCTTCCAACATGACAATGATCCTAAGCATACACCTAAGACAACACTGAGTGACTTACACGGTCCACATTGCCTCTATATCCAGTATCTCGCCACTATTTTCATCTCTTGTTCTTTTATTCGCAAATTGTCTGGTTGTCTATCTCCACAACTTTCAGTCGCTGCCAACAATTCGTTGAGTGTATTACAGTTAACTCATCATCAGGTGTGTGCTGCTTTCAGACTGTTAGAGACTAGAAATCTGAGATAGTTTGTCCTGATGTGTGAACTGTCCTGACTTTGACCGTCTTGGCTAATCTTTAGGTGTGTCCAAGCTTTAGTCAGATTATTACAATTTTTAAGTGGTTAAGATTCTCTACATCAAATGTTGCATTTATCAGCTTGTCTTATAGCAGTAGACAAAACATTATTCATTTACTGTTCTTAATCCTTTTAGTTGTTGAACAGCATGTCATCTTTGTTAAACTGAGGGAATTAAATAAAAATATTCAGGTCAGCTGTGCAGTATTTGAGTAGCATTTATGAAGTAAAGAAATCCATACCCCTGTAATATAACACATTTCCCTTGTTTTAAAAAATAATATTAACGAGAATAGCTCATTATCTAAGTAGTGTGAATGTGTTAGTAGAACATGTCACCATTCAGATAGAAAAATAATCTATCTAAATCATGTGTTTTCCATGTCAGCAGGCTGATAACCATTTTGTGTGAGGTGCTCCACATTACTAATACTCACTTACTTTAATTAACCAAAATTCCCGGATGTGTAGGAAAATGAATAATTTAACTTGTCTGCCCTTTTATTAACAAGTAGGCTGTTATATACATGTATAATTCTTTGTGCACACTAAGTCACTGTCGCAAGTCACAATGATTAACACTGGTCCAAGCCGATGTTTTGCTGTTCTTGCACAAAACTAATCTTTTAAGTTGGCCCAATCTTGGAAAACCAACCAGAGAATAATGAGTTTCAGTGACTGCCAGAATGTTTCAGCAAGCATCATTACGTTTTTAGTTGTCTGCAGGAACTCAAAATCTCTGAAAGTTCCTGTTTCTGTTGTTCGCCTTTATCGGGTTGCTTTTGTTATAACTGTGGCCTCAACCTGTGGTGATGGCTCAAATAATTTGATAAATACAATGTGGTCATACAAGTCATGAGTAAGTAATGCTGTTGTCTCTGCAGTGATTAATTATAGAAGGATTTTACTGGTCAAACCATAGTTTATGACAATGGTCCTTTGGGAGAGACCTCAACAACAACTAATGTTTTTTCCATGCAGGATGCAAAACAAAACAAAAGACCAGGATTTTGCTTAGTTTTGTGCATTTATCTTGGTAGTAAGAAGGTGAAAACCTCTAAAACTACTGTATCCTATTTGCCACAATGCAATTTGATACAATCTTTGACTAAACTCCACAACCCAAGTGTGTGTGGAATGTTTTCTTGCCTAAGCAGCAATGAGCCTGATGATGTCACACGGATGTCATCAGGACCATTTCACTTAGAAAAACTTCCTTTCAGATCCAAAGAAGACATGAAACATTAAAACCTAACCCCTTGTGTCTATGGTAAATAAAGTGTTGTCATGTAAATTGCACATTCAAATCTAAAAGTCATAATAATGTGTGTACTGTCTTTCAGCTACAACAGGGTATTGGCAGACCCAGTGTGTATCATGCTGTGGTGGTGATCTTCCTGGAGTTCTTCGCCTGGGGTTTACTCACTACACCTATGCTCACTGTGAGTAATGCTCTGTGCTCTGTGTGTGAGGATGTCGCGTCCGTGTCCGAGCAGCTAACCAGGTTCATACAGAACAGTGTTTACTAGGCCTCAGCCCCCAAATAGGGTTGACCACGCACCAGTAGCTAAGATTCAAGACGATAGCCATCAGAAATCACCCCCTACTCACTCCTTCCCTTCTCACTATATAATGCCCACTAAGTAGTCCACTGAACAGTGAGCAGTCACTTAACATTTCAGACAGTTAACTACCATTCTTACGTTGCGTCATCACTAATAGCTGTTTGAGACGCATGTTCATTTTCTCATCTCTAAAACGGAGAGGATTGTATTGTGTGATTATTACCAACACTTGGACACTATAAAATTCACTATACAGTGCGTATGTAGTGAGTAGGGCGTGATTTCGGACACAGCCAAATTCAAGATTGGTCATGTCACATTAGCAGTCATTATAGAAACTCCCACTATTCACTGTGACGGTATATAAATTATCCTGTTATTATCACGTTTTAAAGATCAATATTCAGAACATTTCGTTGATGTCAAGGCAGTCCCCTATCCCTGGTACACATTTTCATCCAAGCCACTAAGCAACTTTGCAGGCCAGAAGATGCATAGATAAGGAACAGTGTGTGCTTTTTTTTAGCTTTTTAAACAAAGTATGTAGCCTAAATTACAGCTCTACTAATAAAGCATATTATTGCATATGCAAGTGGAAAATATAAAAATTGTTGATTTTCTATTAATTGTGTGTTATGTATCCTTCATATATTTCTATGTATTCAATGATGCTCTGATTACTGTCTGTGAGAATGTGCAGGTGTGTGCATTCAGACAGATAAATTGGTGCACAGTTCAGCTAGAAAGGGAGTGAGACATAACACTGATAAATAGCTGAGCAACAGATAGCTCTTTGTTAATTTTGCTGAACCCTCTCGTGAGAGCAGTGCTGTGTAACTTAGTCGTATTTCCTTCATTGTGCTTTTATACTTTATACTCTTAAAATAAAACCGCTCAAAAGACTGGTTATGAACCAGGTACATTTTTGGCACTGAGTGAGATTAGCGTTGTCATTTATTAAAACATTTATAGTGTTCAAAAAAGTAAGAAAAACTTGAAATTATGTATAATATGACCTCTTTAATGAAAGATTATACAACATTTGTATCTTGTGGTTTAACACACATAGTTTGGCTCTCATAGAGTAAGATAAATAGTTTGCTACTGGTTCCATAACTAGATTTGTTTGTTTTTGCTGAAACAAAAATCTGTGTAGGTTTTATTAATGTTGGTGTTCTCTCTCTTTTGATAGGTTTTACATGAAACATTTCCTCAGCATACATTCCTGATGAATGGACTCATTCAGGGAGTGAAGGTAAGACATTGAACATTTTTTTTTTTTTACTGTGAATTTATTATTATTCAAACAAAAACACACTGTTGATGATGCTCCTGTTAGCAAGTTGGCTAATTTGTCAATGATTGTCTCTTCCTATCAAGGGTCTGTTGTCATTCATGTCTGCTCCCCTGATTGGTGCATTGTCAGACGTGTGGGGCAGGCGCTCCTTCCTGTTGGTCACCGTATTCTTTACCTGTGCTCCAATCCCTCTAATGAGACTCAGCCCTTGGTAGGACTTACTATTTGTGTTGGTAAAGCCTTGTTAATATTAAAAAAAGAAATATTATTCTGATCAAAAATTTCCATCCACAGTTGGAACTTTCATTTAATAACGGGACAGTTAGTCGTAGTTCAGTAGTAGTTAAAATTTGTTCTTGCTTTGAAGCAAGAAATAAAACTTCTAAGGGTTTTTTCTTACACATCTCATCCTCTAGGTGGTATTTCGCCATGATCTCCATGTCTGGAGCTTTCTCCGTCACCTTCTCAGTCATCTTTGCCTACGTTGCTGATGTGACAGATGAGAGAGAGAGGAGTACAGCCTATGGTCTGGTAAGGATTTTTGTGGGGCATGTTCTCCCTGAATCTATCATGTTAAATCTATAAATATAAATCTGTATACAAAGTTAAGAGTTAAAGTAAGTGATTTGCAAAGAGTTTTTTCACTGTTTGTTGTTTTTCCAGCCAGCTTCTCTATCAAATACAAATTTGAGATTTAACCAAAAAACCAAATGGAATAGAAACAAATATCGGAGGAACTTCTGTTTGTATATCAGCAAGTGTAAATTAATGACATCAATGAAAATGAAAATGAATTGGATCCTATAGGCAACTATCCAGTGATAATTTGGTAAATGATTTTTAACTCCAAATGACATCTCACTCCCAAAATGCACATGAATAAAAACTGATAGAATGAATGTTCTCTTGGAGATGTCTGTAAAGAATTACAAAGGACTCACACACAGCCACTTTCAACTGTCAGATGTCCAATGGATTACACTAAAAATGCCTATTGATACAAGCATCTTTGTGGGGTTTTTTTTCTTTAGAACCAGGCTATAAAAATGTCAGACAAAAAAATAAAATATCCAGAGTTTGGATGCATCACAAAGATCACTTTTCTATCAACTTTTCAATCTGTTATTTTTTAATTGAATGTCATTGAAGCATTCATTTTGTCAGTCACCTGAAAAGTGAGTCACACCATAGAGCCACATTCTCTCAGATTTTCTTTCTTTCATATATCAATAATGTAGGCTTCTAAACATATTTACTTACATATATTTTGACCAAAGTCAAAATATATGTAAGTATGATATTTTGATATTTTGACCAATGTCAAAATATATGTCTTTTCTCTCTGGAGAAAGAAACTCCTGATATATATGATATAGGAAAACATCTACATCTTAATAGCGGTACAGTGTGCCATATATTGTAAATGTTAAATGAAATTCTAGTTAAATAAGTATTGGATCATATTAAAGAACTCAGATCAAGATTCCAGCTAAAGAATCTACTAGTTAGCAAATGATAGTATGCTAATGCTTTAAACCAAGGTGGTGAAAAAGGTGTGGAATTACATCTGCCAAATGTCAGCATATTAGCCTTGTCATAAACACGTTAGAATGCTGATGTTAGCTGTGAATAAGAACAGCCTCATCACTCTGGACGATTTGACAAACTGGTGGACTGTTTTCATGAGTTTCGTCTTCGTTAAATCTTCTCTAGCTTATTAAAATGGAGGTCAAGTTGCGTAGTAGCAAGCAGCTCCATTTAAAAAAGGGCTGATTTTTTCTGCCTCTGAAATTAGCCTCCTCTCTTTCCCTTTTTCCTGGGTCCCCTTTTATCCGTGTAGGTGTCAGCTACTTTTGCAGCCAGCCTGGTGACGAGTCCAGCGATAGGTGCATACCTGTCAGCCTGGTACGGGGACAACCTGGTGGTCCTGGTTGCCACATTAATCGCTCTGGCTGACATCTGCTTCATCCTGCTGGCTGTGCCTGAGTCTCTGCCGGACAAGATGAGGCTCAACACCTGGGGGACACCAATATCCTGGGAGCAAGCTGATCCCTTTGCTGTCAGTAACAAATGACGCATTATAATATTTAACTGATTAATGGGTTCAGTAATAATTTATAGTATGTAAAGTGGAGACATGGGTGAAGGCACCTCAATGTTCCTCAACACAGTAACATTATTTTAATAATTTAATTATGCTATAGGACTAGGTTATGGACAGAAACTGTTTACTGCTATAGTGTAATAATAAAAAAAAATGCTATGTTGGCTATGTTCACAGCCTGTAACATTGACCCTTTGTGTTTTCTGTCTCTTTCTCCTTTAGTCTTTGAGGAAGGTGGGTCAGGACTCAGCAGTCTTACTGATCTGTATCACTGTGTTCCTTTCTTATTTGCCGGAGGCTGGACAGTACTCCAGTTTCTTCCTATACCTGAGACAGGTGAGAGACACCGGTGCCCAGCATTTTCCTACCTATTCTAGAATTACTTTTATTACTAACATTATTAATATTAGTTCAACTACTATTGAAAGTCACCCTGTGTAGAAGAAACTCTACGTTGCGGAAAACATGAGGTTTTGGTTCCAGAAATGGAGATTAAGATTTCTCAGAGTCAGCTTTAAAACATTTACTCTATTTAAAACATTTTAAACATTTATTCCTGACATTACCGTAATCACTGTAAGTCATAAAACAAATGCATGTTAAGCTTTAGACACAGGTCTATCAAAAATTATTTCACATGTGTGATGCAATAGTCAGTATAATTTCATATACTAGGGCAGTATATAGATATTGTTCATCTTTCAGCTAAAAACACTTTTAATATTTAAAAACTGGAAGTGTTTGAATATAGGCTACATATAATTATTATTAGTTGGTAGACTAAGAATGTGAGGTCAGAATCAATATAAATGATATGATCATGATTTAGATTTTAACACCTGCTGCCATTGAGTACTTTGTCCTAGAAGGATAATGATTGAATATTTAGGTTGATTAGATTCCAGGACTTTATAATTCATAAAGGACATCCAAATCTGCTAAATATTGAACTAATGAACTGATATAGAGTTAACTTACTGTCTCTTTTCTTCAAACTCAAACTCTTTCACCCCTGCTGAGAAAAATGGCAAAAATGGCAACTCTTTATTCCCCCATTTGCCATGGTAAATCCTAGTATTTGATTATTGCTTTGTATGCGTTTATGTGCTTTTATGGAAAGGACTTGTGGTCCCTTAAAGATGTTTTTGCTTTACACAGTGTGCTAATGTTTCTATCTAGAACACGACTACACTAAAAAAAGGATCCTTATTCCATCTAAAAAATGTACTTTAAAGTTCAACTGCCACTCATGTGAAAGTCAACTCATTGCATTGGGCACCAAGTTACTTTTTTTACTTCATTTTTTTTTTTTTTTTTTTTTGCTCTCCTTAGCTGCAGTGGAGAAAATGTCTCTAGCATTTTTACTTATGTATTAACTAGTAGTTGTCTGACTTTGACTTTTAGCACAATTTGAAATTGTATTACAATCCTGTATGCATAAACCAGAGAACATGAATAAAAGAAGAATTTGAATAATTAAAATTATGATAAAAAATATGAATAAATTAATCAAACCACAAATGCATAACCAAATCTCTCTTGGTTATCATAATCAGTACCCTGATACACTAATATTTGTTTCTACAAACGTAAGGGGAAAAACAACAGATACCAGCTAATAAATACACAATGTACTAGTTGTCCCCTAAGTCCTGCATTCACAACTTGGGTAAAAGCATGGAACAACAATTATTGAGGCATGATGGTTTGTTTGCCTAATAAATATCTTTTAATATTGCAATGCTTGATCAAAATTCCCAAAAGTATACATTTGTGAAACACGCAAAAGGAATGGAGCTTTTACACTGCTACTTCAAGTCCTGCTCTAAGTAGCAATCTAACCTGACACCTGTGAAGCTCATTAAAAATTAATAATAACATTAATTTCTGCCTTTCTCAACAGATTATACATTTCTCCTCCACAACTATTGCTGTTTTTATTGGAGCAGTGGGCATTCTGTCCATCGTAGCACAGGTAACACACATACAAACACTCCACCCCATAATATTTAGTGTAAGGGACTGGTTTTAGGGTTGGATCCAATAAGGCGCTTGTCACAATCGCTCAGTTTAAATACAGTTTATTATAAAATAATATGGTAAGCCAAGCAGGATGGAGATGTATTGAGAGTGGAGTCTAGAGGAGAAGCGTGGTTCTTATGGGGAAGAGTGGAGTACGGTCCTGGCTGAGTAGATAGATCTTTAGATGCGGCGAGGATGAGTTACTTGAAGAGAGGGTAGGGAGATGGTGGGAGGGGTGTCCACTGGGGAAGATGTAGTGGTCTGGATCCATAACAAAGTGGCAGGCCTGGTAGTGAGTGAGTGGAACGTAGCCATGGGGAATCTCCAATCCCTGACGTGAAAAGAACTCCAACAAATCCCTTTACTCTGGGCTCTGTAAAAAGTAGTAGACAGATAATCAGGTGGCTTGATAAAAACGTGTGCATGGCATGATTAAAGCATAGACATAACGTGGTAAATCCTCTTCTTATATTGCGTGGTTGCAAGAGCTCGTGATAATCTTGATTCTTCAGGGACCGATAACAATACTCATAATACTTACTCAGACAACCGAGAGTCGATAGGAAGCGGTTACTCCAGAGTAGCAGGCAGAGGCTGGTCGGGAAAAACGTAGCGTGGTCTGAACCGTAGATAGCAATGTTGATTTCAATGGAAGCTGGGAAGCCGCGATGAGAAAGCAGCTTGGTGAGGGGACTGAGGAGAGCAGGTGAAACTGATTACAGGTGTTTAGTTAAGCGGGGAAAATGTGACGGGACCAGGAACAGGAAGTGGCTGCAAAATAAAAAGTCTAGAAGGAGGAAGTGAGATTGACGATCCTGACAATTTAGTATTCATTTACACAAAAAGCTGCATTTACACTGGTATTTTCAAGTGCCACATATGCACAATGATAAGCATCTTTGTCAGCCATCACAGTGCTAATAGCCCCTGTTTTATACATCCTGTGAACCTGTATCTGTCCATCAGCAGAAAAACTACTGCACTTTAGCAGTTCATTGACAGCAATAATAAATGAGGTAGCTAGCTGACAAGTATCACTGACTTGAGTTGTCATCTTACATCTAAGTAGCTAAGTGTAAACATTTTAAATAAGTTGCTTAAACTCTCAATTTTTTTCCCAGACTCTCTTCCTCACCCTTCTGATGAGGACTTTGGGCACTAAAAACACTGTCCTCTTGGGTTTGGGTTTCCAAATCCTTCAGCTAGCTTGGTACGGCCTTGGATCAGAGCCATGGTGAGATCTGTGTGTGTGTGTTATTTTTCTGTTCATGTGTAAGGCTACTGTAATCGCATAGTCAAAACTAATCAAACAGGTTGTAATTCACTTTGCCATCATTGTGTTTGCTTTTATTTGAAGTAATTTATTTAATTTTTAAATTTTCATTGTGATATGTTTGCAAGAGATTGATCAATAAAGTTTCGAGAAGATATACGCTTTATCTATCAAGAATAAATAACAATGTCAAAAAATATTTTATTACAACTTTTTGGGCAACAGCTGGTTGTTTCTGATGCAGTCTGATGCCAGATATTCAACACTATAATAATAATAATAATAATTATGGATCATAATATATAGACATCCGATATGCTCAGCCTTAACTGTGTGTGTTTGTGTGTGTGCTTGTGTTAACAGGATGATGTGGGCGGCTGGTGCTGTAGCTGCAATGTCCTCCATCACCTTCCCAGCTGTCTCTGCTCTGGTGTCACAGTCTGCTGACGCTGATAAACAAGGTGACAAAGACGTTCCTCCTCTCCTCTCCTTTCACTGCACGTAAATAGCATGAGTGTGTGTTGTGTGTGTAGGTTTTTTTCACCCCTTTCCACGTGGAAAGTAATAGGAGTTTATTTCATGAATTTCTGAATTTGGTCCAAAAAAAAAAAAGCTTTCCGTAAATCATAGTATCAGGTCCTTTCAGCGTTTTAGCCTCCTCTGTCAATGAAACTCTGAGTTACAGTAAAGTTGTGTTTCACATTAACTGGGGAGCCCAGTTATCTAGTAATACCGATGTTTTGAGGATCAATTTGTGACTAACTAGGTAATAATAAATATTGTACTTAAGCTTTTTTCTCTATAGCATCTTGCTGACTAGAGGAAATCAAATTACACAGTACTGAATTTTACACAGAACTGTGTAAAATCCCTGGGCCACCATCAGCTTTGCTGTATTACAAAGGTTGCAGTGACAATCCATATTTATTTGTTGATGTCTTTATTAAGATACAACCAGGAAATACAGGAAGTATGTCAGCATTATTAAAAAACACAAACCTTTAGCACAAAACTAATTTTACAGCTAAAGACGGTATTTAGTGTAACCTTTCTTTGTACTTAGCACATCTTGAATCCTTTTGGCTTGCATTGGCACTGTATTAGCAGTGTGCTTGATGGCATTTTCATGGTTAAAAATAAAACTATTCCCAGTCAAAGACTTTTCCAGAAGGAATGGCACAATTAATAAAATTCTGTCTGTACTTTTCTGCGTTAGTTCGGACACTATCACCAACAGCATTGGCAGAAATGCAGACCACCAACCATGTTTAACATAAGGGTGAAAGTACTCATTCTTCCACCTCTTTCCAGCTCTTTTTCCCACATATTGTCAATGATTGGACCGAAAAACTGTAAAACTTCAATTCATGACTCCATAATAAACTTTACCACACTTCTTCACTTCAATCCTTATGAGCGATTTCATATCTCAGCTTTTTTCCTGTGTATTTTTTGGAAAACTGGTTTCTTGGCTGCTATCCTCCACAAAGAAGCTCTGTAGAAGCTTTACCAAGCTTCTACAGACTTTGGAGGGATCAACTTGGCAACCGGTTGATAATCCAGGTTCTTGCTGGACTTGTTCCAATCTCTCAGAGAAGAAAAACTGACAAACTTCTCATCTGATTTTCACTGTTTTCTACGCCCATGTTTGGCCCAAGAGAGTTCAAGTCATGCTGAGTGCAGGGGGAATTTTTGTGTCCTCTAATCCTGTGTAGATATTTTTCTACACTTTGTTGTATTCTAATAGAGACTACAAAATGGTATCAGACAATGAAGAATGTGCAAAAGTTTTTTTATGTGTTTTTGTTTTGTGTTTATGTGTTTTTAGTTAATGTAATTTTATTGATGAGTAAGAACTGGAGGACAAACAAAGGATTGGTTTAAGGTGTCTCCCCTCTTGTATCAGGACATACAGTTAAATGTTCTCTGTGTCAGCAGTAACATGAGATTTCCTCCCCTGCAGGTGTGGTTCAGGGGATGATCACAGGGATCAGAGGACTGTGTAATGGTCT
This sequence comes from Channa argus, assembly GCF_033026475.1. Lineage (NCBI taxonomy): Eukaryota > Metazoa > Chordata > Actinopteri > Anabantiformes > Channidae > Channa > Channa argus. Next base: position 19,803,655 of record NC_090214.1, on the reverse strand, counting down.
GGGTCCAGCTCTGTATGGATTCATCTTCTTCCTCTTCAATGTTGAGCTTGACACCATGGACCCCATCCAGAGTGATTACAACATTGACCCTCTGCCTTTGCACAGTCCCACTGAGGTACTGTTACTTTCTGGTTTGCTTTCCGTCATCGAAGGAGAATTGTCAAAAATGTAACAAATCAACCCACAATGGTCGGCGGGTGTGTGTATAAACATGTATTCACATACACGTACAGTGAAGCTTCAATGGGCGACTGTGGCGCAGGAAGGTAGAGCGGTCGTCCACCAATCTCGCAGTTGTTGGTTCGATCCCTGGCTCCTCTGGTCATATGTTGAAGTGTCCTTGAGCAAGACACTTAACCCCAACTTAATTGCTCCCGGTGAGTGTTGCCCAGCTCCATAGCAGCTCCCCCATCAGTGTGTGATTGCGAGTGGGAATGGGTGAATAAGAAGCTTTGAGTGCCACTAGATTGAAAAGCGCAATATAAGGGCAGACCACTTACAACTTACCATTCAGTGCTTTGAAACAGTTATCAACTCCTTTTGGCCTATGATCATGTAGACGTATAGTATATGTCTAGGTATAGTATAATCAAATCACTTTATACACAGTTTGGAACCACTGATTTAGTGTGGATGAGTTAATTAATTTTATATTGGGAGTTCATTTGTCAGTTCAGATACACAGCCCTGCTTGTGTTCCAACTATCCCTGCCCTACATACTGCTTTTCTGGGTTCTGATTGAGTAAAGTCACCTAGTTCAGGAAATTAGCAGTGGGGAAACAAGTGTAGGGAAACAAGCAGGGCTGAAGCCCTTAAGGAGCCTGGGTGCCTCCCCCTGCTTTGTTACTTTATGTGCACACATTTTGAAAGGAATCGCTCTGAAACTTAACGTAGCAAGTAAAATTTATATTTTGAATTAGAATCACAAGAGATAGGGGCAGATAATGAAAGACTACTACGGCTACTATACATTTGTTTTACTAAAACCTCTTTGACACTATAAACCTCAGGGTCTGGGTTTGACTTTACACTTACAGTTCAGTAAATGCTGCACTAGTAATGCAACTGTATTATTAAAAACAAAAACAAGGGAAATGCAAAGCAGCTTAACAATGTAAAAAAATGTCTTTTTCTGTCTCTTTTAGCGAGCGCTTATCCCCGGCCCACCCTTCCTGTTGGGTGCATGCACCGTGGTCATTGCCTTCCTTGTCGCTCTCTTCATCCCTGAGAAACCCTCCTGCTCCTCCGCTGCCTCCCAGCTGTCTCTCAATGACAAGCCCCTCTCAGAAAGTAAAGAGTCGATGTCCTCTCTGGCTGGTGTCCACATCAACACGCCACTCCCTGGCAGCGATGAGGAGAACCCCCCCACCGCCAGCGACGAGGACTTTGAGCCTTTGCTGCAGGACAGTATTGTTTGATGGACCACAGAGTGTGGAGCCATGATGGTGTTTTGATTGATTGACACTTTGCCACAAAGACAAACAACTAGTAACACATTTTCTTTGGTGCAAGACGGGACATTATATACTTTTATTGTCAGAAGACCGTGAGAAGCTCCAATAGCATTGTTTCTTTGCCAGAAGGCAGGACTAAAATAATGCTTTACTGATGAGGTACAGAGACAGTAACATCTTGTTAGCGACCACGTTGGTTTATCACTGGGGCTTGGGAGCAGAGAGCAAACACATAAGATGTCATTGTCTGACTGGACAGAAGAGAAGAGGACAGAGACAACTGGGCCAATAGAGACCACAGATTAAATGGAAACCATCCTTTGATTGAATGATGGAGAGACCATTGGTGTTTGTAATTGAATGGGTAAGGCCCGTTCTTTAATCATGTCCACATAAAACCCCATAAAGGGAAAGAGAAGTATGTTAGAGGTTCGTGTGGAAGGAAAGATGATTGTTTTTGTGATTACCAAGAAAATGTGTTTTACCTTCAGCTGTATCATTTAAAGCTGTCTTTTAATGTTTAATGTTTTATTTCTTATTGATTACTGTACAAAAAAACATGTCTACAACATACTTAAAACAGCCAAAACATCACCTTTTTTTAATTTTAATTTACTTTTTTATTTTTATTTTTTTTGGGGGGGGGGGTCTTATTTGATTTTTATTCTTTTTAAATGCACAGTATACTGCTATGAACTATCGACGCCAACAAAGTATGAATGTGGAGAGCTGAGAGATGAATCATAAACATAAGAAACTAATGTATCAGAATATTAACTTTAATAGTTACTTTCATCTCAAAGTTGTTTCTGCAGCCAAGTTGCCTCTTTTAGTTTTATCCATAACAAAGAATAGGATCATAGGATAGGAATAGGATAGAAAACCTCACTGGATAGTTTTTACTATTCATTTCTCCAGTCGGTATCTGTGTTTGTCACTACCTCAGATGAACGTGTTTTTAAACTACACTCCACATTTGTTTATTCATATTCTGTCACATTTGTTTTGTTTTTATATCAAAGTCACTTTATGAAGGTGCTGCTGGCAGTGGGAAAACCTCACAGTTGCAACTCTGCTGTTTAACATGTTAGCAGTCCGAACTGTTGTGTGCTTTCCAAGTTAAACACTTACCTCAGAGCACCTCTATAAATTGGTGCTAGTCCCACTATAGCTGGAACAGTAAAATGTCCAATTATGTTAGGATTCCATTATTTCTATGTTGCATCAAGTCTCCTATGCACATCGTGTGTGTGTACCAGATCCCCCATACCAGATTTGGTGGCACTATGAGACACTGCTGCTCTCTTAGCTCAGTAGCATGTTGCATAAATGCTATAAATGGGGTTTACTTGTACTGTAGGTCCCCTTGCATTGTAATTCTAAAGCTGGGTACTTTTTAATTAAAAACAAATCATTTTATAACACTACTTGTTTATCTATAGTGTCATGCAGTTATCTAGTGGCCCTTGAGAAAAAAAAGGCCACTAGCTGGACGCATGACACCTTGGGGGATGTTCCTAAACTAAAATGCTTCTGGCTCTGATTCCCCAGAGTCAGTGTGCCTTTGATTTTAATATGTGCGAGGGTGCATGGACCCTAGTGTACTTGTTGTTCCATCAACTGCGAGCTCAGCTGCAAACCCGCAGGCTAAGGCTCATATGCTACAGTTAATTTGTACTGATGTCCAGACAGTTGCTGGTCTCCGTTTTTTAACATGTTGCAGATTTGAGGTTTTTCCCAAACAGCAGTTAATTAACTTATACTTGAAGCATCCAGCAGAAATTCTATTTGAGCTTTAGAGAAATTTAATAAAAGTTTCAGACGTATATAACTAGCACAGAGTGTATTTATTTGACCTTAACATATAAATGTATATGTGAATTGTAAAATGGTTTGTATATAATATAAGTGCAGTGTGGGAGTGGCTAGTGTGTTGTGATTGCTTATGGTTTTCCTTTAGTGTTTAGTCCCGTTTTGCTCAATGGGACTAACACAGCCTGGGTTGGGGGCACAATTCTCCCTTTGCAGCTAATATGTAAGAACATTCGACATGGATTTTATTATGTTAATTCAGAGCAGACTATGAATAAGTCTCATCTAATTTAATCTTTTTTTTTTGTTATCACCTAAGTATGTTTACATCCACACTAATATCTTACTTTTTGATCATATTTGGGATATGTTTAAATTAAAAAAAAGATTTTCCTACTTCTTAACCCTGATGCTCATTAACATAGTTAAATTTAATTTCAAACACATTGGATTAGATCCACTTGTACTATAACAACTTTAAAATCTCACATTCCATCAGTTGTTATAGCAGTTTCACATTAAAGACCCAAGTAATATTTCATATGTGGTATGACAAAGACAACTGTTGTTTTTTTCCTGTTACTAGAACACTCTTTTTAACATTTATAATTTGTTATTTTTACATTTAGGCCTATAGAGCCAAAATGATTGATAATTCGGTAGGGTGTGATGTTGATAAGAGCAAATACTCAACAACCAAGATTCTAAGTAGGATATCAGTGTGTGATGAAAACTCATCTTGATCTCCTAAGTTAGTTGAAAAGCTGTAAAACTGACTCAGTAGTGTGAATATTGCACATAGATTGGATGTCTGTACATGTGAAGAAATTACATTTCTGTAGTTTTACTGTAAATACACTTTGTTTGTTGTCCTGTATGGAGGAGTACCAGCTGGTTGTTGATTATTAAGAATTAAAACAGAACAATATTTGGCAATATTTGTATGATGTGTGCTGTTTTTTTTTTTTTTCATATTCCAGCTGGAGATACACCCTCGCAGAAAACTTTTTTTTTATTGTTGTCCTTTGTATAGGACTCTTTGTAACTTTATGTAACTTTTTTCTAGTATTTATTTACAAAAGTTGCATATTGTTCAATTAAGTAAATGAAGGAAACTCACAATAAAATAATTTGTGTACATTTTTGCTGATTTCAAATTCTATAACTATCCATTCTGCAATCACTTAACTATAAATATAATTAACACTTTTATGCTTTGTTTAGGAAATTTCAGCAACAGACACATCGACCTCACCACATAGTTTATTAATGACTGTACCAGACCTTTAAACTGTATTACACAATCTTCTCAGCTAAAAAGGAAATGCACCTTTCTCATAGGATTATGCAAATCTTTCAACCAATATAAAAACATTAACATATACTAGATACTGGTCAATCTGTCCATTGTCAGGATCAAGAATAATTTTCTAAATACAATGAAATATTTATAAACTTTATTGTACATTTTAATTTAAATTATCAACCGAGTTGCATTACACTGATTTGAAAATTAAAAAGGACATTAAGTTAACAGCTGCACTGATGGAAATGACGCCCGGGCAAAAGTGACCTCTACTGGGCAATGTGGGTCATTGTCCAGGAACCACCAAAAATCGTCCAATTAGAGTCTAGATTGTCGGTCATGTGACCTAGCAGCCGCGTAAGGCATGAGCAAATGGCAACAACAAATATGGAGGTTGAATCGTTCAGCTTCACACCGGAGAGATACTGGACGGAGGAGAAGGAGAGGACACTCATAACGTTTTTCTCAAGTGAGTCTAAACAACAGAGCAGCCGTTTTCCATTCCATTATTGAAGTGATTTAAAAGTTGCTGTTTTCATCGATGTGTTGTCGGAAGGTGGGACATTTTGCTGGCAACCGTTGCTCGACGGAAGCGACCGGTATTAGCAGAAAGCAATGTAGTGTGGTGATAGCAGTGGCGACTAGCAACTAAATTCAACTTAGCAGCTGGCTTTTTAAAAATGTCTTTTTTTTTTTTCAATATTTATGTTAGGCTTTATAAACAAACGAAATTTCTAGAATTTATAGGGGCTACGCATTATGAATTCATTAAGAGCATTTTTATTAAGTTACTGTAGCCTAACGCTAATTAACGTTAACACAATTCATATTTAGAAGTTACAAACTTATAACAAGGTAGCAGTACAGTTTATGTGGTATTCTATAGATAGGATATGTGTAGATATACTTTAAGTTGATAATTATTCTACACAATAGTGTTAATTGTTCAGAAGCTAGCGTATGTGACACTAGCAAATGAAATTGCCCACTTAATAACTCTTAGTAAGCTCATGAAATTATAAAGTTAATGAATCCTACATCTGACATATCTGTTTCTTCCACATATTTGCAAATAAAAAATAGTTATTGAAATAGTCACCATATCATTGCTAAAACATCAAATCTAATGCTGGCCTGAGACATTTTCACAGTACTGTGCGTATTAACTGGAGTTGCCACAACACTGCGAAGCCTGTAAGTTAAACGATAGTTTGTCTGCTTCGTTTTCCCTCCCAGAGCACAGTTGTCTGTGGAACCACAAGTCAGAAAACTACAAGAACCGCCAGCTGCGATTGAAAACACTAGACCGCCTGAGGATCCTGCTGTCAGCGCACCCCCCACCTGTTCCATTCACTGGTAAGGCTGTGAAGCCCTTGGCCTTCAAAGCTGCTATTTGTGTACAAAAAATATACAAAAGATATATTTTTATTACCATTCTGCTTTTTTTTTTTTTTTTTTCTTTCCTTTAGTGGAAGACATCAAGAATAAGTTCAAAAACCTTCGAACCACGTTTCAACGTCAGTACAAAATGGTTAAGGTGAGCAAAGTGTGCAGGTCGGATGGCGTGTTTGTGCCACAGTGGAAGCACTACCAGCAGCTGATGTTCCTGCGGGACTGCTGGGAGCAAGATGTCTGTGTTGATGACCCACAGCTCTCTCCACTGACTGTTCCACAGGAGACCCAGTCAGTTCCTGTGTCCCCAGGACTGAGCACCTCCTTCCTTCCCAGCCTATCTGCCTCCTCCCTCTCCCCATCCCAGTCCTCCTCCTCCACCTGTGTCCCATCCAACATCATGGTGAAATGTTACTGGACTGAAGAGAGGGAACGTGTCTTAATAGCTTTCTACTCTGGTAAACAACCACACTTACTACTCTTTCAGTGACAGGCGTAATGACAGTGCTGCATAGCTCATCTGAGTTGTTGTTGTTGTGTGTCGTTGTGCACAGAACACAGCTGTCTGTGGAACAAGAAGTCTGAAAACCACAATAACCGCCAGCTCAGACTGAGGCTTCTGGAAACTCTTAGGAACCAGCTGTTCGACCACTCTGTGTCTTTCTCAGGTAAACATTGCATTGCTGCTTGTCGTGGCTACTTCACAGCATATTATAATCATCAGAGTAAAGGGTTCCATCCAGACTTAATAAGTAAGACTATTAGAAAATGTATGTATTTGACCCATGTGGAAAATTAAAAGAGGATGTTTAATTTTTTTATGATTAATAGGATTCAAAAAAATGTAGCAAAAGTGTTTTAAAAAAACATTTTTATTACATCTTGTACGTTATACCCTCATCTTTTAAACCATCCCTTGAGCCAATGAAGTCACAGTTATGTGAATTATAGATAATTTACAAATAGTTTGAAGCCTCTTTTTTAAAATAGTATAATTCCAACACATCAATAGTTTAAACTGAGATATTCATACACACACAGGCAAGAAAAAGTTACACAGTCGTATTTTTGTTATCTTTAAATTATCTATATCTTTAAATTTTCAATTCATCAAAAATCACAAAAAATAACAATTAATTTGTGAGCATATGGGGCACAAATAATGGTCAAATAAAATTAGCATGTTACGTTCATCAAAAAAAAGCCCTTATATTTAGATATAATATATTAGATATTTAGGTGTGATTTCATTCCAGGCCTTTCGCGGAACTTTCCAGAGGTCTGCTGTGCTGGTTGGGCAGTGTTCCTGAATACTTTGGTCTTTCTCACACACCAGATCAATGGGTTTCAAATCTGGCAATTGAGCTGGCCGAGCCATCGCTGAGAGTATTTCAGCAGCTACTTTCCTTTCCAGATAAATCTTACATAACTGTGTAAAATACTTTGGTTTTGCTGAAAAATGAAGTTCTCCCCAGTCAGTCATTGCCTAGAGGGAATATCATGCTTCTTCAGTATTGAGTTGGTATCCTAGCTGATTGAAGATGCAAATTGCCCACTCCCCCATTGCCAAAAAGCATCCCCAGATCGTCACATTTCCACCTCCATTCAGTGAGGGCAGGTATCCATCATCTTTTCATGAGCTCTGTAAATTACATATGTTCGCTTGCATGGCCTCTTGGTTTAACGACATATTCTAAGGTGGTAATTATTTTTGAACAGTTCAAATAGTCTTCATGGTCTTCTTTGTGTTCGTAGTTGAAGACATAAAATGCAAGTTCAAGAACCTTCGGACAGTTTTTAATCGTGAACACAAGGCAGTCCAGGCCAGCAAGACATCTGACAAACTCTATGTATCCAAATGGAAACACTACCAGCAGCTACTCTTCCTCAGTGAGTCCTGTGATGAAGACGACAGCACAGATGACCTGCAGATACTGATGCCAAAGGAAGACAAGGATCTGGAACATGGAAACCAGACAACTTCGCCCTCCACCGTGTGCAGCTTCTCTTCTTGCTCCACCCAAGGCAATAGGATCAAGTTTACCAACACCTCTGCTCACTCCAGTTCCAGTCAGAGGGACGCCAAAAGCAACATCAGTGCTACATACCAAACCTTCCAATCTGCATCTCTGGATAATGTCAGATTAGCTGGCCAGGCAGCTCTTTCCACACTCTCAGTTTCTCAGTCTGCTTCTCCACGGCACACCAAACGTTGCACAAACCCCTCCTCTCTAAATTTCTCTGTATCCAATTCACTTCAAGCAGACAACAGAATGAACACAGACTCCCGCTGCCACTGGAGTGACGCCAAAGTTCAGCAGCTCATATCGTTTTACTCTGGTAAGTGTCCTCATAGCTCAGGCCTGTGTGGGCTTCTAGTAAGTTGGAGTGTTAGGAGCTACTTTTGCTGTGTTTTTTGGAGTACGGCCCAAAACAAGTTCGCAGTGGGATGAGTCAAATATGGGAGCTGGTTTCTAAACTCAGCAATGTTAAGTAGATATTTTAAGTCGCGTCAGAAAAATAATACAGGGTGAGGCTTCAATTACATAGGTGTCACTCTGCTTCCAGAGCACAGTTGTCTGTGGAACCACAAGTCAGAGAGCTACAGGAACCGTATGCTGAGACTGAGTCTGTTAAAGACGCTGAGCAACCTCCTGTCTGATAATGAGCCCATCCCATTCACAGGTAACAATTTCAGTGTTATTGTGTTTTTATGATAGCACATCAGTGATAGCTATTGGGGTATTAGGTGCATTTACAGAGGCATTACAAAAAAGGTGAGTTCTGAAGAGCTGATGTAGACATATTGTTGATTTGGAAAGAAGTCACACGCCTTCACTTTCGTGTGTGTATGTGTATAAGAAGCAGTGTAAAGCACTTTGAGTACTAATAGAAAAGCGATATATACTGTAAGTGCATAATGAAACACTGTAATGACAGGTGGAAACTTAGTTAGAAAAAAAAAACTGAAATGTCATTCAAAACTGTTCATATCAAAATTTAAGCAAACAGTGCACCCAACTTTGTGAGACTTTTTAGATTTTTGGGGGTTTTTTTTGTCCTTTCGGCTTACGCCGTGAGTTCAGGGTTGCCACGGTGGATCATTGTCCGCTGATTTGGCACAGTTTTTAAGATGGATGCCCTTCCTGACGCAATCCTCCCCAGTTTCTACCGGGCTTGGACCGGCACTGCACAGTCTGGGAGGGGCTGTTGAGGGTTCAGTTTCTTGCCCAGAAACACTTCGACATATAGCGGGACCAGGGATCAAACCACTGACCCTGTGGTCCGTGAACGAATGCCTTACCTGAGCTACAGCTGCCCCCAGACTGTTTTACATTCTGAATAATAAAGAATTCTATCCTTAGTATTCATTATGGGTTTTTATGTTAATAACGCTATTTTTCCACACCAATATAAAATAGTAACATAAAGTAAGATGTGCAAAAATTGATATTAAATTCCCCTATGTTCAAATGGGCACATTATAACTACCTTCACCATTCCACCAACTCCACCATCCACTATTTATTATTACTATTATAATTACTATAATAATTACAATCAGTAATTTAGCTAACTTTTATCCAGAGTGACTTACGAGCAAGGAACAACCTGAGGGTTCAGTGTCTAGCCCAGGGACTCTTCGACTAATAGCCAGGAGGACCAGGAGTCAAACCACTGACCCTGAGGTTCGGGGATGACTAATCATTCAGTTTTTAGATATTACAAGCTCATACCAATTGTTATGTTACCAAAATTATTCCTCAAATGCTTTTATCTATCTTACAAATTCTCTTATTCCTCATCCTTCAGTGGAAGACATAAAGACAAAGTTCAGGAATTTGCGAACCATTTTCCAACGTGAGCACAAGGTGGTCAGTTCAAACAAAACCTGCGGTTCAGAGGACTTCTATCTTCCAAAATGGAAACACTACCGTGACCTGTTGTTTTTGTGCGACTCCTGTGATGAGGATGAGCGACCTGAAAACCTACACTTCCACGAACCACCAGAGTCCAGCCTTCTCCACTGTGATAGACAAGTCTCTCCGTCCTCTTTACAGCACACCACCAACCAAACTACCAAGCTAAACAACACGCTGGCGAGCCTGAAAGCCCCACCTTCACCTACACCCCCAGACTCTCGGCATTCCTCTCCCTGTTCCTCCCCATCCCCCTCCACATCCTCCTCCTCTCGTACTGACAACAGACTGTTGGGACGCAAGCGTCCGAACTGCAGCGCACCAATGACCACCAGTGAGGTGATGGATTTCATGAGGACATTCTGTCAAAGCCAACCAGCGTCACAACATGCGGGGTTCCTAAAGTATGTGGAGGAGTGTCTGAATGAGACCCCACCTGAAAAAGTGAAAAAACTAAAGAAGATGATAATTGATACGATCCACAGTGTGTCAGAAGAAGTTTAGCGTTTCCCTGCATGAGTACACTGATTTTTAGATCATTTCTTTCCAAGGTGACATTCCAGTAATGGTTTTATTTGCTTTTATTTTGCTAATCAAATTGGTGTTACACTACATTTTTGTTACAGGCGACAAATCGCATGAAAAGCATCTAAACAATTCGTAAATCCCGTCTTTCGTCACATTTCCATACACTTCTTCACTTTGATAAAGTGGTAGAATGCAGTTTGTGTACACAGGGCATAACAGGTACGAGTGAATGACTAACGGGCTGATTAGCCATCACACACTGGAGAACCAAATTGCTGAAAGAACAATAGTACGGTTTATCTTTAGGCCATCTCAGACTCAGCTCGCATAGCTTTGGGCAGCTTTGTCAGACTCAGCTCAACCTCCAAAGTCTAAATTAGGTTTCACCTGAATTTTGCATAGCATAATAACACGCCAATAATTACCATGTCAGCATTTTTATGTGTGACTAAAATGTATTGCTTACATGTTAGCATGCTATCACTAATGCTAGCTTGTGCAATGTAATGTTAATATTTCGCCAAGAAATCTAAATCACATATGTGAAAATATGCTATTTCAAACATTTAGTTTTTCCGAACGCTAATATTATTATTATGTTGGCATGGCATATTTTAATGTCAATGCTGGAATTATTAACTTGAAAAAGGTAACAGCTTTTTGCCGAAAACATTGTGTAAAAACAAATGCAACATTAGTATCTCAGTAATTGCAATTAAAGGCATTTTGTCTTGAACCAATGTTTTTCACAAGCAGATATTTTTAGCGTTTAATAGCACTAAAAAAGCCAACAAATCCTGCCCTGTGATGCACTGTCACTTATGTCTGCGTTCCAGTATTGTGGTTAAAATCACAGTAAAACTAAACTTTAAACACTTTTTAAAAAAAGTATTTTTAAAGTTCTACAGTGTATATTTTATTTTGTAAATGATTGATGCCAAAAATTCACCCAGAGTTAGAAACAAATTGCAAGAAGTCAAGATAGTTTGAGCCTTGTGTGTCCTTTTACTAATCTTATTGTTCAAATGTCGCACCAAAAAAGTGGCGTTGAATGTTTTGTGTTGTGTATGAAAAATGTTTGTGTTCACAGGCATCTCTTCACAAACTTGGGACCAGGGCCAGGAACCTTTTCTGGAACTTAGTTCTTCTACTTGCATTTCCACTAGGAACCATGGTCTAGGTTTTGTTCTACCCCCTTAAACCCTAGTCTGGGCATAGTGCTATTTCTAAAGGTTCAAGATCTTTTAGGATCAGGTACCACCAAACATTTTACACTTGGGGCTCAGGAAGGACTGTTTTGTCTTGCGTGTTACAAAAGCAGGAGTGGTCTTTTGAATACCAGCACACATAGTAAGGAATGTTAGGGGTTAAGTGATTTGGATCAGTGAGAGGCAACTTTGTTTAAACCTTCCAGAGGCTTTGGCCCTGCTGTGTAAATTCACATTAGAGTAAAGAAAGTGAGAAAAGGCAGTGTGTGTGTGATGTCCTACATTACCACCCAAAAAAATGTTGGAAATGTGGAGTTCAGAGATTGAAACTGATAACGGTGTGTAAACAATTGAATCAAGTGACATTTCAGTGTGCTTCATTTAATGTTATAGGCAGTTCTGACAATGTTACACGTAGCCTCTCCTTTATTACAGAACTTTCCTATTTAATATTTATTGGCTTTAATTAGTTATCTTTTTTAATCTATGCACGTTAGTTCTGTTCATATTTAGTGTTAAATATTTAGGTTATTTAGTAATTTTTGAAAGTGTTTTTTCTTGTTGTTGTTTTTACTCTTGCTGTAGGTAACAGTTTTTTATATAACAATGATTTACACCAGTTAACCACAACACTAATATCACATTTTGATTCTAATGTTCTGGTTGACAGGGGGCAGCATAGCCAATGTGAACGGCCTGCAGCTACACAGCCTCATACACAAGCTGTGAGGCTCTGTGTGTTGTGACACTTGTCAGTCATCCCCAGCTCTACAGTTTTTAACCTTTTGTCCACCACAACATTACATCCACCAGTTGGTATTAATGTTCTGATCGATCATTGTCTGTCCTCTCATTGTTTGCACATGTTTTAAATTTGACTCAGTGCCTTATCAGACTTACAGTAACTGTATTTCCAGTCATTGCACAGGAATTTGTCTTCTCAAGTTTGGACTTTAATGTAAACTATAAATTAAATGTATGTGTATAAGGATCTGCAGTAATGGTTTATAGTAATGTTTCTTTTATTTCAGTAAAGTTTAAATCTTCATATTCCTGTGGGATGATTCTCCCCATTCAGCACTGCTTTCACTTGGTTTGAAGTCTACTTGAATCATTAAAATTATGTAAAGACCTGTTTCAAAATACTCCTGACTGAAAGCACTTAACTAGAGCTAATATGTCCATTTGGCCAAATACAAATACCCCACTGCAGGAATATTTTAAACTGTTGACTGTAATTCTTCGACTGTGCTGTAGATGGTGATCACTGATCACACACTGCATAGTGTCTTTCTCCACACTGGCCACCTTAACTCAAACGTCCACTTACTGTAATGCTGGTCTTGGACTATTTGCCAATTTAAGAGGAAAACAACCTTAAAATTCTCTGTTGATGCAAGTTAGATATGATCACAACATTTCAGTGCTGATTCCTCCAGCCTTGAGGAATAACTCTCCCATCCATACATGATTGCTTAGTCACTCTTGAGTTTACCCTTAAACTCTGAAGGTTAAAACGATCATGCTGTGTCATTAGGGATTGTTTGGCTCTTCTTCAGACACAGTTATTAAAGAAAGAAAACCTTCATCCATCACACTAAGCTTTAGGTGAAACACGAAATGCCTTGTGTGTTACCTGAATCCATCCAGAAACCAGGTTCTTTTCGCCACTTAACAATGCTCCTACGACCTGTGACCCCTGTTAGTTGATACACTTGAAGACACTTCCATTGAAACACATTCTCCAGTAGCAACACACCCAGCTCAAGCTGAAGGGCAGCTTCCGTTCTGGAATTTTTGTTTTTTAGAAGTTAGCAAAACGCCTGTAGCCTTTTTTTGGGGGGGGGGGGGGCTAAAATGTTATTGGGTGGTCTTCCATTCAGAGAAGATCTAAGCCTGTAAGATCAGAGGGAAGTCTTAATGTATCACATTCGGTGTGGAGGAGATGAAGAGGTTCTTCGAACATGTTACAGATTTGTAAAACCTGTCTTCACACCTTTGTTTCTGTTTCATTTCTTTGTTACAGATTTTAACATTTCATATGACTGTGTGCGGTAGTGGATGTGTTTATGAATGCTGTTAACCTGGGTGATGCTAGCTTTTCCTGTAGGACCTCTATTAAGGCTTGCATTTGTGGTTTTAGCTGAAACGATCCCAGTGCCTGTTGAACAGGTTGCTTTGCAAATAACTTCATCATTATCTTCAGGTCAACGTTTCAAATTGCCCTGAATTATGACCACATACCTGCTAAATACACCAGGTGCTTCCTGACCAACCCCAGCCTGACTATCTTTAGCTGATTCCAACTTGATTGTGAACCATGTAAATTGTTTCATCCACCAGAACCTTAACTCTAGTCCTCCCTAGTAATCTGGTTTTAAGGATGAATGGAAACGGTGTCCGACACTATCGTTGCAGCTCCATTTTGGAGGATTGGTTTACAGCTCGACGACTCAACTTCAGGAAACATAAAGACCTGTGTCCCTTTTTTATTCACAGCTTGATGCTTTTCATTTTTTCGGTAACAGTTTTCTTTTCCAATTTTGATTCTAGTCCACACTTCCCACATTCACTTAGGAAAATGAAAATCCTTCAGTGTGTCCTCGACCCACTGTGTGCAGCCAGAGCCTGAAATGACTTATTCCTTTCTGGCCTAGAGGTACATTGTTATCCACAAACTACTAAAGGTCATTGCAGTTCAAGCTGATCCCTTTCTGCTGCTGTTAACCATCATTGTTTCACACATGCACTTTCATTCTAATTAGCCACCTGTTGCAAAGTCACGATGGAATGATCTAATAGCAGCCTATTCACGTTGTCTGCACCAGTCAGCCGATTTAATAATAATACAATAATAATTACAATTATTGTAAGTTTTCATGTCAAAGTGAAAATAGATATATACAGTATACACAGAGTAAATTAATCAAAGTGACAATAAAACTGAAAATAAGTGCATATGGTTTCAGCACCTTTTAAAGTAAGTCAACTAAATCCTTACTGGTGCAACCAGTTGTTTTCACACAGTTCAATAGAGATCACCTGACGTCAGTGAATGTGTTGCATTCTAGAAGAAGTACACCTGTATGTGGAAGGCACAATTACTGGTGCATAGGTATCCATGGCCAAAAAGTCCAACATCAATACAAAATAACACTTCAATCCACTCCATAAAAAGTCCAAATGAGGGGATGGCACAATAACATTAAATACAATATATTCATTGTTAAGGGAAAGATTGTGACACAAGTATAAATCTGCCCAGGGCAGGTCCTCTTCAAAAACTAAATGACTAGTTCTATGATAGGCCACCAAGACACCCATGAGTCCTTTGAAGGATGATGATTTAGGTGAGTAACTTTAAAGCCATGAATGTTTATAGAATAGTTCATTTTTATTTAGGTTGCACTTCGAGTCGTTCATGTGAAGTTTTGTCGAAAAAAGGCGAAAAAACACTTCTTTTTAAAGGCACTGTAGCCCTTTCAAACCATAGTGGCCACACCTAGTGGTTCAAAGGTCACTGGACAGAAATCATTGTCCTGAAGTACCATCGAATGAAGTGTGATTGTATTTTCTGTAAAGCGGAACTTTTGAGTTTTGCATTAATCTGAGCACAATATTTTAAAAAGTAGTAACTCTGTATTTTGAGGTCAGTTAAATACCATAAAAGGCTTCATTAAAATATCAGAATTTATTTTATTTGTTTAGAATTTTCCATTATTGAAATATTGTAATTTTATCATTTTAAAGGGTATTTTTGTTTTTATTTTGCTGCTGCCCCTATTTGTCCTAACTTTATTTTTGTGTACTTTAATTTCGTCTTTCCCTTTTTTCTTTCTTATTCACTCTCTCTCTAACTTCTTTGCTTTGCTTTTTTTTCTTGTCTCCCTCTCTTCTCCTGCCCTCACCCCTCACCCCCTCTCTGTCTCCCTCTACCTCACTCCACCTCTCCCTCTCTCCGTCTCTATTCTCCTCGGTCAGTGAGTCGCACTAAATCCTATTGTGATGCTAAACTGATTTTCGGAAGAGAGACAGAGAGAGAGACAGGGGGAGAGAGAGGAGTCTGGATTTCTGTTGGAGCACATCTGACCTCCGTTCATCTGGAGGTTTTATCACTTTCCAGCTCTCAGGAAACTTTGGAACCGTCCCTCCTGGCTCCAGCGGATAGTTTCGGGCTGTCGGTGTGTGTGTGTGTGTGTGTGTGTGTGTGTGTGTGTGTGTGTCTGTGTGTGTGCCCGCTGGGGGATCAGCCGCTCCCCGTGCTTCGGGAATGCACTTTGCAGGAAACGAAGCTCGCAGCTCGGACGCCTCCTGCTTTCCTTTTTCTCAACGAGGAGTTGTAAATGAAAGAAGGAAATGAGCTCGTGAATGTGACATCATTTTCTAACGTGCGATCCCCTCCTCCCCTTCCCCTTCTCCCCTCCTTCTCAGTCCGCCGGGCCGCAGCCGGGCTGAGGACCGAGGACAACGGAGTGATCGCTCCCTGGCCGGGCATGGAGAGAGGCGTTAGCGGCGGCCGAGAGGGGCTCCAGTGTACGGCGGGCGGCGGAGGAGGAGGAGGAGGAGGAGGAGGCGGCGGTGGCTGGGTGCTGGTAGAGGCCCGGCTGCAGGGAGGAGCGCCCTGGGGCTTCACCCTGCAGGGCGGCCTCGAACACGGAGAGCCGCTCATCATCTCCAAGGTATGAGCCAAGTTTAGTGTGTGCACAGGTTAGAGTGTGTGGGCCTCACGTCACAGGCTACTTTAGAGCATAACGTCATAGTTATGAATCAATAATTAGAAGACTTGCAGTAAAAGGCATAAGCGTAAACATTCAAAGAAACTTTGAACACAACACAATACTGTCGGGAGAATGTAAAAGGTAATAATTTAGCCTTATTTTGAAAGGGTTTTCCTGGCTTATCTTGGGGTGTCGGTTTAAAGGGATGCTCCGACAATTTACTGGACTTTACTGGACTGGAGTTTAGTTCTTCTCGGTGGACGGATGCGAAAAAGAAGTAGAGGCTGAGAGGTTTTTTATTTTATTTTTTTTTTTTTGAGGTTATCCCGGTTTTGACGTCAAGCTCCCAAACTAGCCAATAGCACAATTTATTTGGATCCTCCCTTTGTGGCAAGTGCCAACATCTTTGGAGCTCTGATCACCCAGTTATAGTATTTCTCTGTTTTGGTATATAACCCCAAGCATTCGGCTCTCAAAAGTTCCCTTCAGAATTTTAAAAGAAAATAGACCCGTATTTAATTTATGGTTACGAAATCAATTAGAAAATAGCCTTTATAATGGTGTCCTAGAGTCTAACTACAGCATAGCTAGTAATTATAGCTCGACTACTGTATTAAGTAGTTATAATGACAAACTTGTAAGTCTGACAATCTCATGTTTTATTACATTAAAGCTCCTTTTGAGACAAACCAGTTGACAGTGGCTTGTGTCTGTGGCTACATCACTACCTCCAGACTAAAAGCACAAACGGTCTGTCATGAGTCAGGGATTATGTGGTGATAAGTTTAAAACAATGATAAGATGTCCTTAAATGTTAAGCACTTACAATTCGGCATCTCTTGGTGAGTCAAACTCATTTGAAAATAATGTGATTTTACCAGATAACTCTATGACTCACGAACAATACAACAACACAGTCGTGTTTTTTGAAAGCTCAGTTTGACGCAGAGAGCTATGCACCTCTTTTGCAAACCCGTCTTCATCCAAGTGTAACAGATAGTAGCTCCTGTTGCTCCTGATCCGTTTGTTTTTCTCATTATCTTAAATAATAGCACAGACATGTAAAAGGCCATAAGACTGTAAGCACAACACCCACAGGTTAAAAGAGGTTTTATGTGCTCTTTTTGTGTCTGTCCTCAGTCTTTTTGTGTCTCTTAGTGGTCGTTTTGTGTCTTTTGTAGCCATTTGATTGACCTTCCAACAAGAAACGTTAACAATTGCTTCTTACAGAGCATCTGGACCAGGATCCCCTTGACTCCGTGGTCCCCGGGCCTGTGTCGAGTAGACTCCTTCAGTAATCCATCCACCCAGTCTTATCTCTAACTTTAGCCCTATTTGTGATCTCAGCATTTAAACTCTACAGTTTGTTCCATATTTCAGTCACACAGCGTTCAGATAATACCAAATGATAACCTGTGCCATTTATGCATCGTATATTTTGTCATCATGTCAGACTGTAGAAATCTGTGTCATTTGCTATCTCAGTGTGCTAAGCAACTGTAAGGAAAATCTTCTTCTGTGCTTGCAGCCATTGTGGCCTCATTGTTATCAAAATGCAAATCAGCAGACTGGTGTGTGTCTGTGTCTTTGCACGTGTGTGTCTGTGTGTGGAAGTTATTCTGGGATGAAGGCCAAATGGCCGTAAAATAGGACAAGAATGTAAATTATGTGTTTTCCTGGGTGCTCTTGAACACACTCATTCTTTTATTTTGTAATGTACTCAGGTCAGTGTTTACACAGTTTTCCAGGTTTGACCCATCAACTGCCCGATGGCTGTTGATTGTGTCATGCCTTCATTTTTCTATTAGTTTCACTAATCCCTCTCTGGTTAGGTCTTTCTTTGTCCCTTTTTTTGTTGCTCGTCTTTTACTCACGCTTTTCACGCTAAGGGCACTGCTCCCCTTCATCACCATATTTTTTAAATTTTCACAGTGGATTAAAATGAGTAAACAGAGTTCCTCTGTTTATTATCAGTGCAGTTCAGTTCTGTGTGGTTCAGAGTTGGGGTCAGAGGTCACAGTTAAAGTTTCTGTTAATCCCGGCAGTTCAGTTCACGTTAAACAGTCCTAATAAGTATTAATCTGAAGGTCTCATGACTGGTATCAAACTTGTATGTGTGCACTAACACCAACACTGCCAGTGCAACACCTTTCAAATGAAGGTTTAGTTTTGATCTACTCGCGTTACTGTAATTGTGTATGTTAAAATGCAGTTTAGCAGAGTTCACATTTGTTTCCACTTCCAGATAAAAGGCTTTGATAACTGGGAAAAATATACTTGTTTGTACCCAGTCTGATAAGAATCAATGAGGCTCTTAACTAATGAAATATCTATTTCATCTATCTAACAAAATCATACCTGAAGCCAAAGATCAACCAGGAAAAAAAGCCTCTACTTCATTTAGGTTCCAGTTCCTTTTTTGTATTGTAACGGCCGTTAGCTGCTGAATGTCACGTAGCACAACTTAGATGTCTGTCTCCTTTTCCTTGAATCTGTCTTAGTATTTGAGCATCAGTTCTTACCGACAGAAGGCACCAAACCCAGTTAGACATTTTGTTGGCAACTTTTTTCAAATGGTGCTTCGTCTTCACTTTCTAATGTTTGTGTTCTTCCAGTTTCATGCAAGTTGCAAGACAGAGACGCCACTTATACCACCACTCACTGTCTGTAGATTCCCCAAACGGTGACCTGCTTCATTCACATATAGTCTCAGACATTATACTGAGGTTGTCCCACAGAGCTTGTTGGGCAAAGTCCACTAATGTCCAGTCCAATTTATTAGGACATTTGCGTTCTCACATCAGTTCAGGTCTGTCAAGGGTGATGAATTGAAGACGTCTACTCTACTAAAACTGTGGCAATGAAGCTGCTGGAAATCATCCTCCGGTAAAAGACGAGCCCATATGTTTTTGTGGCAGCAGATTATTACGAGCGACAGGGATGTGTTATAGTTAGAAAACAGCTGTTATTGTGACTTAAGTAAAGGAGAAAGTTGGTGATGTCAGAAAGCACTTTTTAAGAGATGGGGTGGATGGATGGATGGAAAAACAACGGGAGTCTCTCACAGGGACTGAAACAATGTGTTTTTTTCCCTTATTGTTCCTCAACAATAATTGCGTGTTTATTAGTGTAGCCATGGTGACATTAAGGACTTATTATTAGGCCAAATCACGATCATTTTGCTCGATCTAACCAAGTTTTCTAAACCTCCCCATGCACTGACACGATTGTAACAGTTTTCTATAGTTGTTTCTGTAATGGTAAAGATCCACGACACCAGCCAACATAAAGGCCCTTTTGGGATGTACGCAGGGATGACAGAGCAGAGGGCCATCTCCTGATACTGGGACGGCACCCACCTGGAGCAGAGCTCCACCTCTTTTGGCATCAGAATATTGGCACTTGGCAGGTTTCCGACTGCCTGACACTCATCATACAAATGGACTGTAGCTCAGTTTGTTTGACCTAATTAAATCAGTCTGGGTGTCATACTGTAGCAGAATCACAATTTTTAGAGAGCTGTGGTGGCATAATTACACATGTCATATAGCATGGGTAGCCTCAATAATTATTTAAATATTCAGCTGTGATATTTTGCAAAAAGGAAACTGTTGCACATGATTTTACAGCTTTACCTCTATCACCTCTGTGTTTTAATTTCATCAAACATGTTTTTTTTTCTTTTTCTTTGTGTGTTGAGTGGTTTTATTACAGTGAGAGTTTTGTTTTGCTGCTGAAGTGCCTAAAGCAAAAAGGTTTTCTAATTCCTTAAATAAAATATAAAGCAACAGGTCTAATAATAAAAAGGCATTTTATTCTACTGAATGTGTAAGTTAGTGTAGATCAAAGGTTTAAAATTGCCAAATAGGCTGTAGTTTAGCAGCACAGTGCTATTAATTTAAGTATCTGCTCATGGTTGTGGCTCCATAATCTTGCTCATAAGATCTCAGTTTAGTGGCCTGGAGATTGGTCTGAGTTTCATTCAGTCACTTGTCTTCTTTAAACAGCATCTGTTTATTGTTTAAACTGGCACTATGTACCCTCCAGGTTATGAATGTGAGAGAGAGAGAGAGAGAGAGAGACCATTCAGGATAATCCCTAAATACTGATGATATTTAAATGTTTAAATTACTTTGTAAGTACAGGGTTTAAACCAAAATCAAATCAAATGCTGATGTATTATTATGGATAAAGCAACAATCAATATATATAGGGATTAAAATCAGCTCCACCTTTACCTGCTAAAACATTACTGATGTGTACACATTAATACATTAATAAGTACATATTATTATTCATGAGGTTTAATTTTGGTACTGTAATTTTAGTATAGTATTTATTATAAGTGCATTTGTAATTTTTGGTAATAATACCACCCCACACCCCATACTCAAACGAAATCCCGGGATAAGGGTAAGGGGTTTTCTGGCGGAGCCCCTCACTGCAGTCTCCGGATGTTTTCCCAAATAACAGAGTCTTTATTGATTAGACGAGGTATGTTGTTTCAGTCATGGTATGAAGAGGCTGAGCTGCTCTGTTTGGATATCTCCATCTGCACGATAATGAATTTCAGATGAAATAACACTGAGACACACACACACACACACACACACACACACACACACACACACACACACACACAGGGAGAGTTACTGAGTGATTCTGCCGGCCTTATTTGGATATATTTATTCCTGAAACAGGCAAACAGTGCAGGCGTGTGCAGAGTTCCACAGAGCTCTGGAATAGTTTACATTTTAACACTTTTTCTTTCACAATTCTAAGACGAGGCTTCATTTCTGTTCATCAGCACAGTTTGTGTGACATTTGTGTTACATTTTGTTGATACAGTTGAAAATCCATTTTTGTAAGCGGCCTTGATCTGAGCTGGCATTTGTTGATTTCTTGATTTCCTCATCCAGGTTAGTTTGCCCCTTCTCAGGGCCTCCAAACACGGCTGGTATTAGTCAGTCGGCACGTACAGTACATGAGTGCAAACACTTGCTTGAGATACCTTCAGAATTTACAGCTACAGTGTGTGGGCCAAAACCCAATATGCTTTTGTTGAAGAGGAACACATGTTGTAATTCAGAGGAGGCTCAGACACACCCTGATCAAAATTCTTGGCGGCTGTTATAGCATTCAAAGAGTCCCACATGGGTGGGGTTTAATATTTCAGAACAGAGCTAAATACCTTTGTCAATCACAGAAAAATATGTGACAATAACTATGGTGCAATGGCTTGTTGTGATGTATGTTACTGTATTTCATGGGGAACCTTAAATTGCCAATGTTGATGGTCTACATGTTGAGGAAAGGATTCAATTCTTCTGTCAGAGAGCAGACATTAGTGAGACCTGTCTCACTAATGTCTTAAATCCTCTGATAATTGTGAGGTTCAAGAAGTATTATGGCTTCCTTAAGCCGTAACATCCTGTAAATATCCACTTACACCGAAGCGAGATAATCTCCTGAGAGCTGTACGTAATTTGTAAAAATCTACTGACTATGTATTTATAAAGAGAAGTTGACGGTACAGTCTGAGTTTTCTTGAAGCAGCACTTATTGTCTGTGCATCTTGTATCTCACACATGTTGAATTCTTCATTTACCATTTTTGTTGCTACTGAGAAACCTCAAAGAAGCTGTTTGAGATTTTCCTCTTTTGCATGGCAGGTGGCCAAATTTTACACTTTGGTTCTCACTCTACTCTATTTCTACCGAATTTCTACCATGGGCTGCGCACTTTCTGTAGCCTGTCAACTAGGCCAGAATGTAATAAGAGCTATCATAGATGTTGCTACCGCTGGCTCATTACTATTACTTACATGAGCCAAATTTTTACATCTTGGTGGTTGCTGGTCTTAATTTTTTCTTTGGTGTAAAAGAGTTCATCTGGAGCTACTTTGATGAGCAGGTTGAGATACCAGGAAGGGGTGGCATTAAGTGATCTTTCAACATGTAGGGAGCATCGCGTTCTCGTCGTGTGTCCAAAGAGGTGTCAGTTAAGGCCAGATAACTCATGTGTCAGCAAGAGTGGGCTTGATGTGAGATTTGTCACTCGCTTCTGTCCACAAGGAATCTGTCTGACTCTATATTTGCACTATTTGATGGACGTGTAGTATTAAGAAAAACTGTATGCAGGACGATACCATGGCAACCAATACACCTCTGTTAATAGGATATAGGACATAGAATAAAGATCTTTTATCCTTCTGAACTTTAGCCATACAAATGACCCTCATGTTCCTAATGCACTCATGTTTGTGGCCTATAAAGCATGTGCACTGGCGTCCTTCTCTAATCAAATACTCCTATAGCGCCTCGGAATTAAAAGTGAATTTGCAGAGTTTTTGATATACAGAAAAAAAAAAGTCCTCCCGGTTTTGTTGTCACTCCTTTTTGTAATGATTCTCTTTGGGAAAAAATGTTTATTGAGCATCGCGTGATGAATGCAGACGTTTTAGTAACGCAATTCGATAACTCCACCGAAATTGTCTCACAGTCACAGCCCTGTTCATGTTCAGGTATTTGAAAACAGTAAAAACACAACCTTTTTCTTTTTTTCAATTCAGTGAGACTGTTGCTCCGGTGAATCACGGCACAGTTTGTCGACCAGTGAAATCTGGCCATCGTGCTAAATTGAAAATGATCGTGCAAATACCAAGATGGAGAAGATATATACTGCTATCATGATACATTTTTAATAGTTTAACAGAGATGCTGGAGGTGCTAACGATAGCACTTCTTGGCACGTAAAGCTTAAAAATCAACAGTCCTGGAAGTAACAGTGCCCCTTGTGCTAAACCCATTTTTCATAAAGTCAGTTCATCTGCCAGGCCTAGAAAATATCCATCACCCAGTCTAAGCTTGTGATGTTTGTGCAGAGATAGGCATCCCAGGATTTGACGTTTATCATAGGGAACTTGACAGTATGACCTAGTCACCAGTGCGAGATAAGGACTGAAGCAGACATACATCCTGATATTACGGCGCACACACTGACGGGCTGCTAAGAGGTATCACTGGCAGCACTGACAAATTGTGTGCGGTCAGGCTGATAAAAGCTGTGTGTGTGTGTGTGTGTGTGTGTCTAAGATGACAACTGTCTGATGGATTTCATTAGCTTGCTAAATTGTCAGCTGGTCTCCAGTTAACTTGTCTTAAAACAATATGATATCAAATATGTATTTAATGGTTACAAACATGATATCATTCTAACAGACTGATGCCAAAACTAACATGTTTGAGGCCAGAAGTATACGTGCAATGGATGACATAGAATCCAAGAGCAGCAAGGCCTTGTTTTTCAGGGTAGGCCCTCAGATAGTTAGGGAAAAAGATATAAATGTGTTACATAGTGCAGGTTTTTACAATTGACTAAGAAAAAAAACACCTTCAGGAGGTGACTGACCAGTACATTTAATGAATGTAATGCTATTTTGGGTTATGTTTTTGCTTCCACAAACTGCTTCCACAACAACCACTTGGTCTAAGCCCTTCGGATCTGTAAACCTGGCTTTAAATGTTTGTGCTAATGTGTGTGTGCAGGTAGAAAAGGGTGGTAAGGCGGACTGTTTGGAACAACCTCTGCTGGTCGGGGACGAGATCGTCGTCATTAATGACGTGGAGCTGGCTGGATACCGACAGGAAGCCATTGCCCTGGTCAAAGGATCGTACAAGACACTGCAGATTATAGTCCGCAGGTACTGAACGTGTGTGTGCACGTGTGTGTGTGTGTGCAAGACATGATCTTAGTGAATCTGACTGAGCACATATACTCAGTACATATCATTATGTCAGGTACCAGAACTCTAGTGTGTGTGTGTGTGTGTGTGTGTGTGTGTGTGCAAGACATGATCTTAGTGCATCTGATATATCATTATGAATCATTATCATTATGATGAATCTACATATCGTTATGTCAGGTACCATGACTCTAGTGTGTGTGTGTGTGTGTGTGTGTGTGTGTAAGAAAGGGAGAGAGTTTTGGGGTGTTCAGTGGGTGATGGGTAACAGGAAATTCGGTAACAAGAGCTTTTGCTAAAACATTGATTGGAGATTTTATCGATTTTAATAAATCATTTTCTATTAATCAACCAAGAGTAATGATTACTCCTGAGTGATTCTCTTTCTCTTGTCATCATCAGACTTACACTCATAAATATTGCAGTAAACATTTAGCTTTTTTTAGGCTACAAGAAGGTTCATACTACTGCTCCATGTGGAAGTGTATTAAAGTGGGTTTTCTAGTATTCAAATCAAGTGAGGTGGTTCTAGACTTAAGATGTTTGCTCCTCACTCGCTTGCATCCTTCCTCGCTAC
Source organism: Channa argus (assembly GCF_033026475.1). Taxonomy (NCBI): domain Eukaryota; kingdom Metazoa; phylum Chordata; class Actinopteri; order Anabantiformes; family Channidae; genus Channa; species Channa argus. The sequence goes on along the minus strand of NC_090214.1, from coordinate 19,778,995 downwards.
CTTTCTGTCAGCCACTATTATATTATACAGTTTAAATCCTAGCTCATTGTCTGGATCAAAAACCACACACACACACACACACACACACACACACACACATACACACACACACCCACAGAGGCTGGCAAAAATGTTAGCTATCATGTTTCATCCGTCATTGCCAGTGCTGTAATGTTATTGTGCATTATTAGTTGACTACAGAGTGTAATTTAACGCAGATTTGTGAAACAGAAAGCACATTGTTGTGTATCTTTATATAAACACTTCTTGAAAACATCCCACACGTAGTGCAATTTAAATGACCGTCCAGATCAAGGTCCTCTCATACAACCCATAGATGCACCGCTTGAGTCGTGGATGTGTTATGACCACTGGATACGGGATTGAAACATGACACCCATTTGTTAATATGAAAGTTGCTAAGTGACACATCTGGGGGAAAAAAAGATCCTCATTGATTCCAGGCTTCACAATTACTCAGATGATCCTTATGCTATTGCATTTTCAGGCCCATAGACCATCTGCACTAGCAACCTCCTCCTGTTGAGCACCCCCACCCCTCAGGTAGCCACATTGCTGCAATGTACAGCGGCAACCTAACAGCAAGTGACAAGTTGAAGACAAAAACCCATTGTCTGAGCAATGTGTTGTTGTCTGAGCTTTAGTGCAACATTCTTCCAAAAAAATGATTCTTTCTATTGGTGTTGTCGCTGAAATTGTGAGCACGGCTCGAAACTGCTGTCGGTCCCAAATCTTTCATCATCACAGCCTTCAAGCTCCCGCCATCTGTGCCCAACAATGAACCTTAGATCTTCATCTCTTGCCGGCTTGATGTAAAATAAGAATTAACTGGGCCTGCTCAGCTTTTATACAACAGAGCATGATGTTAATTGTTTGTTGGTGCCATGCATCATGTGTTACTAAAGAGCTCAGCAATTGTTGTTGTTTTATTAGATCCAGTAAAATAGATTTAATGAAACACTAACTTTCTACACAGAAATTGTAAAGAAACAAAAAACAATAGTTGTTTGGAAACACAATCAACTGTTAAAGGGGATGTGCAAGAAGGCAGACCTCCTATATGGATGCCAGAGGGTGTGCTATGTCAGCTTGCATCTTTCTTAGTGTTCAGGTTGATTCCTTGCCAGGTACGTGTTTGGGTTTGGGGCGTGACTGCAAGCAAGGCAGCTGTTGCTACTGAGGCTTTTTACTGGAAGACGTGAGTGGCATGGCATAATACAGGACTTTAGACTTTAGACGCACACGCGCAGGTGTAGAAGAATACATGGCACCGTGCGAAGGCGTGGCAAAGAGGGAAGGCGTGGGAATCCAGACGAGCAGACATCAACGCCGCATGTGGGTGTGTATGTGTTTAGGTCTGATCGACTTCCTGTGCAGATCTAATGGGGAACCGCGAAAGATCGATTGTTCTCAGGTCTGTTTTTATAAAAGTACATACAACTGTAAAATGATTTGCGTGTGTTATGTTTTTTGAGTGTGTGTTGAGGCAATTGCTTATTATGGCAATGTGTAGTGGACTGTGCAGCAAGTCAAACAGTTACACCTGAGCCACAGTCACCTTTGGACTGTAGAGTTCTGCTAACAGAGTCAGTTTCCCACAAGCAATAGTGGTCAGGAAAGCTGGAGAACTAATGACAGCTCTGAAAAATACACAATTCTTTGTACTGTTTCATGACTGTTGCATTAAATAAGCCAAGGTACAATAGCCAGTATGTTCTAACCTGGGAAGTGAATGTGATCAAAGTGAGAAATGTTGTCACTTGAAGAAGCCACTGGTTTGTGCACAAATTAATTAACTAACATTTCTATTTTAATGGCTTCATATCAGTTCATCTCTGATTGGTATGGCAAATACTACAATAACCATGAGCCTCAGCTGCTCAGTCGTAGGAGTGAATCAGATGTGTAGTGAATTCTGATACCTTGCTATTATAGTTGAGAACAAAACTAGACATGAAGAATTGTGTTTCTGGGGGGTTTTCATAAAAAGTACGCTTCAGTGATCGATCTCCTCTACTTCTTTTTCTGTCTTATCACCTCATATCACACTTCCTTTTCACACACCTTGGTCAACTATCGCACTGTTCCCAACAGTCTGTAGGGAACAATAAAGATTTACTCAATCCAACTGATAGTTATTGCCACACAAGATCATAGTCTGCATGTGTGACAATACACTATTTAGCAGGTGCTATGAAAGTGTGTGTGTGTGTGTGAGTGACTTTGCAAGTGTTTGAATGCTAGAGATTTTCACTGGCAGGTGGTAGATGACTTTTATCGTGTGTGTGTGTGCGTGAGTGTGTGTGTATGTGTATGCGTGGTGTGTCTCCATCCATTGTCTTGGTTTGACAAAAGGTGTGTGACGTCAACACCAAATGCACCTGCCAGGCACCACCTCACTCATCACACCAGTCTGTGCATCTTATTCCTTCTCCTCTGCACCTGCTCAACTCCTTGTGATTGGTGCATTCAGGTGAGCCCTGATTGGCTGAGAATGGTAAAGCAACAAACAAGTAAAGCGACACACAAAAAAGAAAGACAGGTAGAGTTAGAAAGAGAACCATGCTATTAGTGCCGTCACAGCAAGTTGAAAATAAACCAGAACGTTTTTTGAAGAGCTGTGTGCTGTAAGTGTATTTTATGAGTATTTTTAGAACATTTCTTGTGATATTGTTTTTCTATGTGTTTGTGTGTTTCATATACAGGGTGTGAGCAAATTAAACAAAACAAAGATGGTGTGAGATTAGCTAATGTACTACATCAGTTTTAGTTTCACAAGAAATAACAAATATTAGATTGGAATCTAGTCTCTTATAAATTATTTTCTGATCTTCTGATTGTCCTGTTTTCTGAGCTGTCAGATTTTTAGTGACGTCATATCACGGCTGATAACTTATACCAAGTACATTAATATCACTGAGAAAATCTGCAAAAACAAGTTGCCATAGTTTAAAATGATTATTTACTGGTTACCATTAATGCTTTTTAGTGGTGTTTAAGTTAAGACAAACACTATTCTCATTGAGCAGTAATCAGTTTAAAACACAGGAGACAGGCTTCAGCAGGTTGTTCTGCCCATTTTAGGCTGCTGGGCTTGGCTGAATTAAAGGCCTGCAGGGTGTTTAAACTGACAAGGCACCAACCAGCAAGAATGCAGTGTGTAACAATGTAAGATGCTTCTAGGAAAATTCACTAATACTCTCTCCTTATTGCCAATTACTTCATCCATCCAGCTGCTATTATAAATGGTGACATTCAAAATATGTCACTGCATTCTTATGTACTTGCTCACAATTGCAACTACCAAGTAAAAAGAAATGCAGCACCTACATTGGTGATTTAATATTTATTTTTTTAACCTTTATTTATGCAGGGTGGTTTCACAGAAAGGTCACGTCTCATTTAAACAACTCACATTCACACCTGGATGTTTACTTCAGATATCTGGTTGAATGCTGTTCAATGTATGACTCTTTTTCCCATGACCCCACAGTCCTGGAAAAAGCATGTGCACATTCTGTCTCATACACAAGAATGTTTTTAGTTGTTGACTACATGTTTCACTTACTGTCTGCTTTTAAGTGGATTCCGCCATTTTCAGTATTAATGCAGTATGTACAAAATAATAAGCTAAAATGTTATTGATGAAAAGGTGCAATTGGACACGCATCATTATTAAGAATTAATAACTAGTGGACTAGTTTCATCATCACAGCCATGCTGGTCGACCACCTAAACCAGCAATAGACACTCGTTAATGAACGTAGACCAGCATCATTTTCTCTTATTTAAATATTTTATGCATTGGTATTATTAGAAATTGGGTTTGGAAAATTGCAATACATCAAGTTACATTACAAATAAGCTTATTATAGTGAGGTTGACAAGTACATTTCTTTCATCAACTTAAAATATGAAAAGGAAGATGCTTGAAATAAGTAATTTTGCACTTGTCAGTGTTAATCAAACAGCTTTTTGATAATTGCAAGTCTAGTTTTTAATATAATAACATTTTATTAAGATAAGTAAGTGCAACAGATGAATTGCACTAACATATAAACTACTATTTAAGAAGAAATATCTTGTCAGATAAAAGAATAAGCATATAATGTCTTAATTCAAGAGATTCAAGAGATCTTACATTTGACTTTTTGCAGCTTGTTTTTTTTGCTGCTGGAGCTACTGTATTTAGAAGCAAGACTTTTCATTTCACTTATTGTTTTGCTGTACACATGTGAGGTCTATCTGGTAGATCGGGCCCCTTAGTGTACATTGACTCCCTGATGTAGATCAGACCAAATGTGAGCCCGATCTGGACAGTTGTGCTTTTAGGGGGAGTTTGCTGTAATTATTTCTTGGCAAACAACAGATGGGTGCAGTGACTTTCCAGAGTCTTGTCCTTACAGTGAGGTTGCCAGGAAACAAAACGAAGGCTCCGCACAGAAGCACTGGACACATGGATACACTGTTTGTGAAGACGTTGTTGCAGCATTTAAGCAAGAATTGTGTGGTTTGAAACAATTTTTTTTTTTCATCTGTTTAAACAGAGCCAGGGTATTTTTCCCCTACCTCTAGTCCTAATGCTAAGCTAATGTGGCTACATCCTGACCCCATCTTTGTGTGCATGTGTGTGTAGATTTTGTTGTGTTCCCACAGGAGCATGTGTAATGGAGCTGTTTTTTTCTGTTTGATACCTGACACTTGTGGCTTTCCTCAAAAGTAAGGGGATATTAGCCAGACTCACCTTTGAATATGTGTGTGTGGGGCCAGGGGAAGGCATAATGTGCTTGTGTGTCAGTGTGGGTTATAATTTTCAGAAATAATCTATGTAGCAAACTAAATTAAGATGTTGTTTGAGTTTGTCTGCACAATTTGCACAATGCTCCTCGTATTGTCTGTGAGTGTTTTTGTGTGTGTGGATTAGCTGGATTAATCATTTGCTTGTATTGTGCAGATGGTTTTCCAGCATTTTCTCTTCTGGTTCCTAGTAAGCAGCAGTTGGGACTTCCGTGGTGTTGTGTTACACATTTACACGTTTTATTTTTCTCGAGACAAAAAAGAAAACTACACCAGGCACCTGCTGGTCAAAACGGAGTATTCCTTACATCCAAAAACAACAGAACAAAAGAACACACTCAGGGTGTAGCTTTTTTATAATGGGAGTCTGGGCTTCAGAGGATTTTTCACTTGCAGTGATTTTAATAATCATACAAATACAAATATTTTAAGAATGACCTTGTAATAAACTCACAGAAATTTACAAACTGTTTTAATAAATTGCAATAAAATTTAGAACAGATTCATACCACTGAATCAAAACACTGAATGAATTGATTTTGTGATTTTTTTTTTTCCTGTAGCTCATTCAGGTTGAAGTTAGTATTTTTGCAAGGTTAAAATATTATAGCTTTAGTGTTACACATAGTTCTATGATCATTTCTTAAGCAGCAATTATCTTATAATTTTAAATTATAAAGTCGACCCTGATTGACGTAAATGTGTGTTTTGTTAATGATAAGATTTAGACAAAAATTCAAGAAAGGACAACAGACTACATTAGTAATTTATTATTAATCTTGTTGTTATAAATGCCCCAAATAAACTAAACCTGATACATAGAGTGATAAACCCTGTGAAATGCCATCAGCAAACATTATTTGTGGTGTATTTTTGGCACAAGCCCAACAGCTGTGCTTGATCGCTGTGCTGTTATGCAATAATAGAGCAGACTAATATATCCTGTCATAGTGAGTGATGTCTTCTCCGTATTAACGACTGCAATGTTAAATGTATATTTTTGAGGCTGTCAACTGGAAAACACTCTGCAGTCAGTCAGCAGGTATTTTGTCAAGCAGGTTTGGCAGCTGTGTCCTCTTGTTCTTCACTCAGCATTTGCATGTGCTTTGGTGTGTGTGTGTGTGTGTGTGTTTGATCAAAACCTACTGTATGTTATCCATGCCATTTAGAAGACATACAGTAATGATGGCCAAAAGCATAAGGATATACCTTATGGGGTTTCATACCAAAACCACAGGTTATGATTTGCTGCTTTAGGACCCTCCATCACCACTAATCGGTGGCTGGTTAAAGGAATTTGTTCCCATTAAGCCACAATATCATTACTAACACCAATGCTGGGCGACAAGTCCTAAATCACATTTGCAACTCTAGTTCATCACAAAGGTCTTGGAAACGGTTGAGGTCAGGGCTCTGTGGACGTGAGTCACATTCTTTTACACCAAAGTGGGAAAACCATGTCTTCAACGAGCTGAAACAGGAGAGTATCCTCCCCAGTGTGTTGACACTAAGTTTAAACCACAGTATAGTCTAATATAATTAATGTTTGCCTGAGCATTAGGACTTCCTTTCTGTTGACGAGGGGCTTAGCACACAACTGGAATTTGTTCAAAGTAGTGTAGCTTGTAGAAATTGGGGAGGGTTGCGTCAGGAAGGGCATCCGGCGTAAAAAAAAACTGGGCCAAATCAACATGCAGACAATCCGCTGTGGCGACCCTGAACTGACGGGATAAGACGAAAGGAAAATAAAAAATACTGGTAGTTATTTATTTTAGATGTGGTCAGTCCTAGTGCTGAAATGTTCTACAGCAGATACATACCACCTTATCACTATGGCAGGGGGTGGCACCTAGGGTAGCCAATCATTTTGGGGGTGTCCAATGCCACCCTAAGTGTCACCCCTCTGGCCTCGCCTCTGTTTAGGGAGGACCGTGACTTGGTTCTCTTTGCTAGTTAGTTTTACATTTTTATCCCAAATATCGCGTTATGATTTCCACTGTACGATCTACTGTAGCAGTTTTCAGGTACACAACTCTGCTTCTCAAATCCAGCCTTTAATCAGTTGTCCAAACTGCAAATAAGTTAAAGAGCTGAACAGACACGAGAGCAAAACATTTGTCATAATGTCTAAATGCTGTGAGGAGTGTGTGTGTGTGTGTGTGTGTATGTATGTGTGTGTGATAGGTGCGGCATACTAGCACAGATGGGCGACTGGCACAGGAGGTAGATCAGTCATCCTCCAATCCCACAGTTGTTGGTTCGATGTCAAAGTGTCCTTCAGCCCCAACGTTGTTGCTCCCGGCGAGTGTTGGCCATCTCTGCATAGCAGCTCCTCCATCGGTGTGTGTGTGTGTGATTGTGAGTGCAAATGGGCAAATGCGAAGCAGTGTAAAGCGCTTTGAGTGCTAATAGGTAGAAAAACGCTATGTAAGTGCAGATCATTTAGCATTTATTACAGGTGTGTCATAGTGTGTGTATTTGATGATAATTGATAGTTCTAATAACAGTTACAGGTATATGTTGTAGTTGTTGCAGAGAGGCTCCGACCTTTGACTGTCGGACTTCCTTAGATTTAGTGCTAAGGGTGTTGATCTGACGACTGAAGCTTACTCCTCTGACTGTAGCTGTAGGTTAAAATCATTTGGTTTCCGTGTACAAGTTTCCATGTTAAGTTACTAAAATGAAGTGAGCTAACACTGCTCCTGTAACATCAATGGTTGCATTTGTGCATTAGAATTAGCATTCGGTCACTCGTTCATGTACAATAATTTTCTCCATCCATATTTTGAAGGAACTAATTTAAAGTGTAAAATTAAACAGCTGGATTTAAACTAGAAATATACCTCGATAAATGAGCAGCAACAAGAATTTAAAGACTGCAGGTTTTTGTGTAGGGACCCCCCCCACACACCCCTTTCCTGTCTCTCTCTTTGTATTTCATTCATCTCCAGTGACTCTGTCTTTTGTGCTCTTTTGTTATTGGTTGACGTAATTGAGCTGAATGAATGTTTGAGTTTCTCTGCTCAAAAAAAGACAAGGGAAAAGTCATTACAGGAAGAGACCACCACAATACCGTTTCCCAGGCAACTGTTGTGTGTGTGTGTGTGTGTGTGTGCGTGTGTGCGCATGTTTGCATTTAAACATTGCGAGGACTGAGATCTATTTACACAGTCACTTTGTGTGGATTTGTTTGGCAACTGTTTCACTAGAAAACAACCGCAATATTGGACAGTTCTGCAAAATTCTACAATACATTTAATGGCAGTGTATTGAAAATGATTGCTTCCTGTAGTATCAGTGTGTGTGGAAAATGCAGTGCTGTAGTAAAGTAAGGGAATAGCTGTGTGTAAATGTAAAAGATCCTTAAATAAATCTTTAGTCATGTCATTTCGGGTGCTTTGACCCCTGCTTGCTTTTTTCCTGTAAAGGTGTCGAAGTGTCCATTGGCAAGACACTGAACCCCTGTTTGCTCCCAGTGGGTCAGGCTAGTGCCTTATATGGCACCTCTGCTGTTATTGGTGTGTGAGTAGGAAGCAGCACTGCAAACTGTTTATTGCAGACACGTGCAGAGGTCATTGTACCACTGACGTATAACTGGGTCACGTCATTACAACAGGCAGATGGCATATCATTATTATGTAGTCTAAATATCCATTCATCCATCCACTCACTATCTGTAACCACTTATCCTGTTCAGGGTCACGGGAGGCTGGAGTCTTATCCAGCTGTCATTGAGTGAGAGGTTGGGGTACACCATGAACAGGTTTCCAGTTTATCTATTTACACCTTCAGACAGTTTAGAGTCACCAATTTAACCTACCTGGATGAAACCCATGCAAGCACAGATGATTATTTTATTGAATAAATAAAAATAACCAAAGTTAGTAAAATAACTAAATAAAGTGGCGACCAGGGTTTTCCTGGTGCTATGACTCCTCAAATACCTTTAGTTTTTGGGCTTGGACCCCTCTTATGCATTGATATTACAGTACTGTAGCAAGTTTAAAACTTAAAAACGTGTGACGGCAGCAGTCGCAGCTGTGTTCGACTGGGAGGCGCTTGGAAAGATGTCATGGGAAAAAAGATTTGATATGTTTTGTTATACTAGTAATGATGTTCAACAAAGATGTTTTATCACAGTTAAGTTTAAGGTTTAAATAACGTGGGGTAGTGTTAAACTGAAAATTCTTAACCCTGGTTGCACCATTGTTTTCTGGCTTTGTCTTTTGTATATCGATAGTGAATTTTTAAATCCCTCTCTTAAGTTAAATCAGTTTATGGCCTGTTTGTAGTCATAACCGATACTGTTGGAAATCAGTGAGTAAGAATTATTTTTGGCAACACGGGATGCACAAGATCACTCATCGGTGTGATTAAAAGACCTTGATTTGTGAAGTATTGAGCTTTGAGGCTCGAGAAGGGGAGCAAAATGAAAAGTAACTATGCGTTGGTATATTTGGGGGAGGGCTATGGCTCCATTGGTAAATCAGTTGAACAATAAAACCCTGTGGTAGCAGCAATACGTATGTGTAGCTGTCCAACAAATATGTAGAAATAAAATATACAAATTGTTTCGATGATATAAAATTTCATTTATTGGGATAAAATGTTTTATTCATTTTGCCCATTTGATGTTGTCTGAAGCAAATACTTTTGAATCAGGAACATTTCACCATTTTCACACGAGCAAGACCTGAAACGAATGAAACGTTTCTCACATATGTCCAGTGATTGTCTGTAACTCAACCACATGTCGTGTGTGTGTGTGTGTTAAGATGGAAAGTGGTAGGTGACAACATGGTCCCTCCTGTTCTGGCGATTTAGGGTGTTGTGGCAGCCACACATTCCTCTGACCTGCTCAACAGGTTTTACCTAAATGGGCCATTATCTGTGCACCTGCCTCTGTGTGTGTCTGTTGTACGGTTAGTGTTTGATTGTCTGCTTTATGAAGTTTGTCTGAATAAACACATCAGTGGAATGTCACCGGTTAATAAAATACGTTTGGGCGTGTTTTGTGAGCATGTGTGTTTTTGTAACTTGTGCATTGTGTTCTTTATTCTTCGCTCTGTTCAAAAGGATCATAGATTTAAATGGTTCTCGTGGGTGGAGGAAAACAGCCCTTACGTCATTAAAAGACTGAGGTTTTGGTTATGTAATGACATGGTTTTTATCAAATACTGTATACATTATGATAATTCTAATAATAAAAAATGTACATCAGCTTACAATCAATAAAGTCAGAAAAATGTATTAAATGTTTAAACTGTGTAGAACTTCAGTTAATCAGATACATTTACCACTATGTTACCAACAGCCCTGTTTCCAAAATTTGGACATTGTGTTAATAAATGTCCAATAAATGTAAAATTCAATCATTTGCAAATCTTATAAGATCTTTATTTGGTTGTAAAGAGTACAACATCATTTTGTATCAAAAGATAAAAGTGAGACTTTTTACTTTTTTTTTCATATTGTTTACAGGGCCTGGGGGCTCAATGGGTAAAGCATCAGGTTGGGAGCCAGAAGGCTGCTGGATCAAATTCCACCCCACCAGGTGTGGCCCCGCACGGCCACCAAGGGCCACCTTGGTGAAGACTGATTAAAAAATGGGAGGGCTGCAGCAGGATGGGCTTCTGGCATAAAAACTCATATCAAATGTCTTAGTTTTTAGCATTTGATGTGTTGGTTTGTACTTTTTACAATCAAATATACATTTTAAATGATTTGCAAATCATTGCGTTGTGTTGTCACACAGCATGCCAAGTTTTTTTTCAAAACGGGTTGTAGTTACCTCAGTGTACACATATTGTGATTAGAGGGGGAAACAAAGGAATTTTGATTGGTAAAGCTGCTGCATTGGTTTTGTATTGGAATGCATCTTTTTCTCTGTTCATCTTTAAATTTTCTCTGATAAGCTCTTCTCTTGTTTCTGCTTGTGATTTGATGAGGCCAATTGAACACAAAAATGAATGATGAGCCTGGTCATTCAAAACACAAACAACAGTTATATTATATTCTAGTGCCATGCTATACTGACCTTTGACCTTTGAGATCTTCACTGCTGATAAGTACCACAGTTGACTTGCTCTGTAGGTCGCCACGGCTTTTGATAAACGACTGAAATGTGAACGTTTTACGCAGAAAGAACAGACATGCAGACAGTCCTGTTTGAACCAGTCTTACCTAAACAAAGCAAACACGGTTTACTTTAGCAGCCAAGCGGTGATTCTGTTGGTGAGATGGTTGTAGAGTAGAGATTCTGCCATGGGACATGTATAAATACTGTATAATCAGCTGTGGCTGATTTATTTGAGAGAAACTTAGGCAAATAATCGGTAGAGTAGCCGTTTGGGATACAGAAGCCAGCGGGATTGAATCCCACCCCATCAGGTGTAGCCCCGCCCAACCACCGAGGGCTACCTTGGTACCGGTCACGAGCCCGAAAGAAAATGTGAGGTTTACCGCAGGGAGGGCAAGTCATGCTAATTATGTGCGGAACACATTCCACAGTTGTGACCCCTGAAGGGACAAGCCAAAAGTCACTGATCTATCGAACAAAGCCTTTAAAGATGTGTGTGGCTGCGGCACAGGAGATACAGCAGTCATCCACCAATCCTAGGGTTGCAGGTTCGATTCCCAGTTCCTCCTGTCAAATGTCAAACACTAACTTATTTGCGGCGCATACCTACATCAGTGTGTGATTGTGACTGCGAATGGGTGAATAAGAAGCAGTGAAAAGTGCTTTGGTTACCATCAAGATAGAAAATAAGAGCAAGACTGTTTACCAGAACGTGATGGTAGGAAAAGTAATGCAATAATTGGTTCAACCTCCTTTGGTAGCAATAACCTTAAGCAAGATCTTCCTGTAGCTGTGGATTAGACCTGCACAATGTTCAGAAGAAGCTTTGGACCATTGTTCTTTAGAGAACTGCTTCAGCGCAGTCATATTCTTAAGTACGGCGTGTACGACTCTTCTTAAAGGTCATTCCACATGCCTGCATTAGAGATGTCCCACACTGTAGTTGTACTCGTAAAACATCGCTGATGCTGCACACAAAGCAAAGTCGAGTGCAAGCTCCAAAAAGTCATACTCATTTTTCTCAAAATGATTTTTCCTTTCTTGTTTCATTGATCTGAGTCCAGTTGTTGTTTAATGACATCAGAATCCCGCTATTGTCATTACTGTTTACATCATCACTTTGCATGTTTAATGAAATGAAAGATTTTGCCTGTTTGTGTTTAGCAACTTAATATAAATATTATATTTTATTAATATTTGTGATTTTGGTAAATAATGCTCAACCAATTTAAAAGTAATGACAAAAACTCAAAGAACCGCACAAGGCGACGACAAATGTCTCATTAGAATGACATTTTTATTTTCTGTGTTTCTTCTCAGGGAGATTGATCCAGGATACAATGAGGAGTTTAGCACTTTACCTCCTTCGCTCCAAGCCATCCCTTCTCCTTCCCCACCTCCTCTTTCTTCTCCAGCCCCACCATCCCCAGTACAACAACAACAACCAGCATCCTCATCATCCCATCACAGGAGACCATGTTCAGCAGGAGGAGTGCAGCTACGCATCAAAAACAGGTGAGAGTATTATTATTATTATTATTATTATTATTATTATTATTATTATTATTATTATTATACTTATTAGTAACCCATTGTTATTTTCAAGGAGAAGGAGCATTTCATCCTAATTTATTTTGTGGGCTTCTAGCCCAGTCAGAGTTCGGCCTGAGGTTTGCTGCTCTGTCCTGCTTTTTAATTGATTTTTAAAATGTAGTCATTCTTATGACTTCTACGTGGATCTTAATCTGGTAAAGATTCGCTTAATTACCAGCTAAGAATAAATTGTCATTTTAGCTGACAAAGTCAATAAATCGAGAACTTTTTTTCATGGGACATAAAGAGAGGAGGTGGGATGGTGGGGCTTCCTGTCTGGTAGAACAGTTCCTGCCAGTTTCCATTAATTTTGTAACATGTCAGTCAGTCACACACTGCAGGTTAACAACAGGAAGTGATGTCAAAAGGTTTACGGCTGTCAGCTGGGAAGGTCATCACCCCTGGTGGTAGGATGTCCTTACTAGGCTTCCTATGTATATGTGTATATGTATGTGTGTGTTTGTGTTTGTGTGTGTGTGTTTGTAGTGTCTGTGGGGGTTACAGTCTGGTCAAAAGATTTATTACAGTGTCCTGTTGGGTTTTTGTCACTGAGGGCTCAAGAGCAGATCAAGAGGAAAACGAAAAGCCCAAACACATCCTGCTAATGCTGTCACTTCACAGCTTAATACAGCTCAGTACACGGCTCTGAGAAGTTTTGTACACTTAAATTCTTGCTGGGATATTTTGTATGGACCTTGATGTGTCCACTTGATTTTGAAATTCCAATGCTTGAACAGAATTTGGTGAGAGCAATTTGAGTTTGGTAGAAAGTTTTAAATAGAGATCGAATCACTACACTGTAAATTATGGCCAGCATTCAGTTTTTCCCATGTTGGCCTGTGCCCAGCACAAGATGAAGTGATCTGTATGTTTCTTAATGAACATCATCTTTAGAAAACAGGCTTGACTATGCTGTGTTTTATATTTCTGGGATTTCAGTGCGTGCTGTAATGTGGGGCTGTACAGATCCTCCATATCACAGTCAGCTGTGGTCTAAGTTCTGTGTAAATGATTTTATGTGTTTTGTGTCACTGTTTGCTAGAACACTTGTACATACACCTGCCTTGAATGTTATCATCACATTCAATATCTGTTCTGAGTTTATCAGAACATAGATGTAGATTAACAAGGTGCAACCCTACTGCCTAATCAGCTCACTTGGAGTTTATCAGTTGCAGTGGCAAGGCTCTTGGGGCCCCTTAAGTTAACACCTATTAATTTATATTTTTCCTTCTTGTCATTTTTTGTTTAATTTCTGGTGACCAGAAAGGTGCTTGTTTCATTGCACTGACTGTCAAACTAACACTCTACATGTATGACACTCGGACTGTCCCAACAAACTAACTAGAAGGGTTAAGGCACTTAGGGAGCATTCGGAGCAGCTGTGGTACAATGTATGGGTGAAACAAGGGTTAAGCCTTTCCAGCTATGTTGGGCACCGACTATCTGATTTTACACAGAATTGCATGCTTTCTCCAAATAATCATGATGTATATTTTGGTATACAATGCTTCTGGAAAGTATTCATAGCCATTAACTTTTCAACCATTTTGATATATTACAGCCTTATTCAAATATGGATCAAAATTATTATTTTCCTCCAAATTCTACAAACAAATACCACATAATGACAACGTCAAAGAAGTTTGTTTTAAATCTTTTCAATTTTGTTTTTAAGAAAATGACAAAAATCACATAATGCACATAAGTATTTGTCACACTTCCTGAGTGTATTCAATTGAAGCAGACCCAGAGAGAGAGACGGAACCAAGCAATAGGGAAGGTAAGGACGGTTTTATTGTGAGTCGCTGCACAGCAACAGGAGGGAAGGGGGGTGTAGGTGAGGGACGCCATTCGTTGAGGAGACTGGCTGGAGGAGCTTGGAGTCCTGCTGCAGGAGGGAGCAATGGAGGAGGGTGGGTAGAACCCGGGGGGCAAGTAACTGTGGGGACAAGGAGCTGGAGAGGAAAACTGGGCGAAGCAGGGGGACCCAAGGTTCTGTAGAGGGGGAGAAACAGTGATCAAAACAAGAATAGTTCAGTGAGTTCAGGTAAGATGGCAAGAGCTCTCTGATACCATGGGGGTTACTGAGACGATCTGGTGACTTTTAGTGTGCAGGAAACCGGTATATGAACAGCTGTCATCAAGGTGAGGGATCACGTGCAGGTGCTGCTGCCAGTGCAGTTCCAGGTGCACTAAAAACACAAAGACGAGAACACACAAACATAAAAACAGACAGAGAGTGGGGGAAAGGAGGCGAGAGGAAGATGGGGGAGCTGCTGCTGTGACAGTGTTGGCTGCCTTTTCCATCACATTCAGAATTGAGCTCTGTTGCATCCTGTTTCCACTGATCATCCTTGAGATGTTTCTACTACTTGATTGGAGTCCACCTGTGGAAAATGTAGTTGATTGGACATGATTTGGAAAAGTATACACCTGTCTATATAAGTCCCACAGTTAACAGTGCATGTCAGAGCACAAACCAAGCCACCAAGTCCAAGGAATTGTCTGTAGACCTCTGAGACACGATTGTAGTCGAGGCACAGATCTGGGAAAGGGTACAGAAAAACTTCTGTGGTCCCAATGAGCACAGTGGCCTCCAACATCTGTAAATGGAAGAAGTTTGGAACCACCAAGACTCTTCCTATAGCGGGCCGGCCAGCAAAACCGAGCAATCAATGAGAAGGGAGGTGACCAAGAACCTGATGGTCACTCTGAAAGATCTACAGCATTTCTCTGTGGAGAGAGGAGAATCTTCCAGAAGAACAACCATCTCTGCAGCACTCCACTACTCCACCTGTATGGTAGAGTGGCCAGATGGAAACCACTCCTCAGTAAAAGGCAAATGACAGCCGGCCTGAAAGACCACGAGAAACAAAATTCTCTGGTCTGATGAACTCTTTGGCCTGAATGCCAAGTGTCATGTCTAGAGGAAACCAGGCACCGCTCCCCACGTGGCCAATACCATCCCTACAGTGAAGCATGGTGGTGGCAGCATCGTGCTGTGGAGCTGTTTTTCAGCAGCAGCAGTTTTTCAGTAGCAGACCGAGGCGATGGTTCATCGTTCAACAGGACAACGACCCTAAGCACACAGCCATGATAACAAAGGAGTGACTACAGGACAACTCTGTGAATGTCTTTGAGTGGTCCAGCCAGAGCCCACACTTGAACCCATTTAAACATCTCTGGAGAGATCTGACAATGGCCTAATGGAGCTTGAGAAGGAACTATAAAGAAGAAATGGGAAAACCTGCCCAAAAAACGGTGTGCTAAGCTTGTAGAATCATGCTTAAAAAGACCTGAAGCTGTAATTGGTGCTAAAGGTGCTTCAACAAAGTATTAAACAAAGGCGGTTAATACTTATGTGATTTATTTTTTTTTTTCTAAAATTTTCAAAGATTTCAAATAATGGGGTATTGTTTGTAGAATTTTGGAATAAGGCTGGAAGACAACAAAATGTGTTTAGCACTGGGAATACATTCCGGACACTCCTGGACAACTTCACTGCCTGGTCCAAAAAAAGTCACCTGCGGGATTTAACTAAGCAAATGAATAAGAGCCTTCAATTGGAGAATTACTGCAGTGATTAATATGTATCAGCTGGCAACAAAAGTATGAGCAACTTCTCATTTCTTCTCATTTTCTAATTATTCATGTTGGAAACATATATTGGAAAGACATGGTTGTGGAAAAGTTGTTACTCTTAAACTAAAAATGGTTTATTAAAACCCGGAAGGATAGGGTTAAGGAAGCTAAACCAAGCCTGTGAACCATCATCATCGAGGAAGAACTGTGGTCAGAAAAATGTTTGATGAAATCCTAATTTCATTGTCATGGTTACAATTATAATCTTAGCGTTAATTAAGTTGTTGGGTTTAAGGATTCATGGATTGGGTGACTACGTACTTAAAAAAACAACACTAACTATTGGATTGAAATGGGAACGGAACAGCAGTCTCCTGCTTTTACCGTCCTCTGTGCTTTGTGGCCCACCCACCCACCTCGACCTCCTCCCTTTCCCAACTTTGTTGCTTTTCTGACGCTAACGAGCAGTAATGCTCATGTCACATTCACCACAGCCGCTAGAGGTCACCTAATTATAACACACATCATCTGATAGCAACTGATAGCCAACATTTAAGTAAGTAACATTTATTTATATAGCACATTTCAAAGAGAGGAGCTCACAAAGTGCTTCACATGAAAACAATAAAAATCACAAAAACCACAGGACATAAAATAGGAACAAACCAAAATAGAACACATTAAATTTATTGCGGGACATCCAGCAGTTTTGTCCTTCAGAACTACTGTCACCTACTGTCACCTCAGTTTTTTCTTTCTCTCTCTCTCAGACACACACACACACACACACACACACACACACACACACACACACACACACACACACACACACACACACACACACACACACAAGAGAGTCTATAAATACTGACACTGTGCTACAACCAGTTTCATCCTAATATGGAGCTCAGTTGCTGGAGTCAGTATGTGTGTGTAACGATCACAGGAGGGTACTGGTGTGATTAGAGACTATAGTTGTGGTAATTTGTGCATATTTATACCATTATAATCAAATCGGCTAAAGTCTGTCCTCAGCTCACTTTGTTCCAAAATGTAAAGGACTTCAACATCTCCGCACTATAGATCTTACAGCTCCAGGGTATATACAGTGAGACCCACCCCAAGAGGTTACTGCATGCAGCTAATAATGTGTCCTACTTAAAGAGGTGATGATCAAGATGTTTACAGGTGAGCTGCTGAAATAACCCAGGCTGTACTTGACCGTTGGGCTATAGAGTCTGATAAACAGTCTCCCACAGTCCCCCGAGCTGTGTGGGTATCAGATAGGAGATGAGGAGAGAGGATGGGGTGAGGGGTGAGAGGCATCTGGGCCCCATGAGGCTGGGTGTTCATCGGTTTCTCTGATTCCTTCTTTCATATCCTTCTCTTTTATCCAACATTCCCTTTCCTTTTCCATTTTCTCCTCCTTTCATTTTCTTTCCTGCTCCTTCTCTCTTCCCACTTCCAATCTACATGTCTCTGTTTTGTTTTCTTTTCCCTCCATGTTTCCGTCTCCTCTCTTTACATCCTTCCACCCTGTTTGATTTAGTTTGCTTCCCTTCTTCCCCTTTTTTCACCTCCCCTCCCTCCTCACTGCCTTCTTAGCTTTTCTTTCCTTTCCTTTCCTTTCCCTTTCTTTACCTATCCTTTTCTTTTTCCTCCTCAGATGTTTCCTTAGTTGAATCACCA
Organism: Channa argus; assembly: GCF_033026475.1. NCBI lineage: Eukaryota > Metazoa > Chordata > Actinopteri > Anabantiformes > Channidae > Channa > Channa argus. The sequence goes on along the minus strand of NC_090214.1, from coordinate 19,761,231 downwards.
TTTTTCTAATATGATATCATCGAAAAGATTGTAAAAACATACACACAGACACACCAGCCTAGCAAACTCCCTTACACATTCACAGAAATGTGTCCTCTGGATCTACATTGCTAACCATCTCTCTCTCTCTCTCTGTCATTTTGTTTTCCGGGGAGATCAGTTTCTTGGAGCAACAGATAGGGTCTCTTTGAGACACACCCTACACACACGCACACACACCCTACACACACGCACACACACCCTACACACACGTACACACACAAAACAGAGGACAGTAAGAATGGTTGGAGTCAGACTATGGTTTATGAAAAGTGTCAATTGGTGTTTCTATTTTTGTGCCACAGTTTTGATTCAAATGAAGATTAAATATTATATTTAAAGGACGACTTCACCAATTTTTCACCTGCTTTCTATGGCTTTATTTTAGGGTGTAAATGTAAACTAATGCTTTTAAACTTCCCTCTGACTTCTGTATATTAAAATATATATCTCTTCTTTTAACTGAAAAGCTCCTCCAGATGACATCACCCAGAGGACTTTTTCATTATTAGGAGTTCAGATGATGTCATCTGGGGGAGCGCTTTAGCTAACAAGTCCATCCTCTTCTCAAGGATTATGTTGACAATAGAATTTGGACAAGACTGTAGCTGCGTAGGCATAAAATCAGATCACTAAACTCAGCCTCATTACTAACTGCTGCTACAACCACAGTGTCTGTTGTTTTACATTTCTGGTTCTACTCCAGTTAAACAAACAAGACACATGTAAAATTAAACTGTCACTCTTCCTTTTTCTCTTCCAGAACTATATTTGTTTAGATGCTGGTCCAAAATGTCGTGCTTTGTGTATGCGCATGGAGACATAAGCAAATCACAGGCTACTGCAGACAGAATGGATACACATAATTTTATTATCTACACGTTGATTATTTGCAGTTACTAAATTATCTGCAAACAAATATTACTATGGAAATCAGTTTTAAAAATATTTTACAATAATACATACAATACATACAATAATAATTATTGCATGGTCAAGGGCCACTTCCAGTGCCTTTGTGCAACCTTAGGCCATGGACCACTGATAGACCACCACAGTCTTAAAATATTGGTCGAGGATTGGACTTGATTGGTCGATTCTAAATTCTCTGTTTGGGCAAGTGATATGTGTCATGCAGTTGCCTAATTTGGAAAGTGAATAAACGTGCAGTCATTCCCAACTCAATATCAGTATTGACCGCCACATGTGGATTTTTTACTGTTACTATTTACATTTTTTAACATCGTGTTTCACTGTAGAGCTAATCGCAGGGTGTTCAGTCTTTATGTGTCCATAATCTCTCATTTGATATAAACCAGTCATTTTATTTCTCATTTTATGCTGACCTAAACCTTTTGGTAACTTTATGAAGCGTTAAAAATGGGAATCCATCCTTTCTGATTGTGCCCCCATGAGGGGGCTTCAAATTTTGCTGATTGATTAGTGCTGATCAGTGCTATTTTTTGGTTAAAATAAAGTCTAAAACATTCCACCAACAACCACCTTTCTTTTTATTTTTTTTTTAATTTTTTTTTAATTTTTAATAAATTAGCAAAGATTTCAAACGAACTTCTTTCACGTTGTCATTATGGGGTATTGTTTGTAGAAATTTGAGAATTAGATGAATTAGATACATTTTTTTAACATAACAAAATGTGGAAAAAGTTAAATGCTGTGAATACTTTCCGGATGTACTGTATTTGCTCCTAAAAGTTTTTGATTCAGACTCAGGCTTCTAACCAACCAGACAGTTTCAAGAATGCCGGCTTGATTAGTAGGTTTTGTAATTTTAGAAAATAGTTTTGCATTTATTTATTGCAATTTGATATTGAATAATAACAAGGGCTGTGCAGAGTGTGATGATGCCTTTTGTACATTCAACAGCAGACAGTAGGTGAGTCTGTAGCTGAGCCCTGTTGGGGAGGTGCTGGATGGAGCGGATTGGCTTGATTTTGATTTTATGAGGGCAACTATGGCGCAGGAAGGTAGAGCGGTTGTCCACCAATCTCACAGTTGTTGGTTCAATCCCCGGCTCCTCCGGTCACATGTCAAAGTGTCCTTGAGCAAGACACTGAACCCCAACTTAGTTGCTCCCGGTGAGTGTTGGCCAGCTGCATAGCATCTCCCCCATTGGTGTGTGAGTGAATGGGTGAATAAGGAAGCAATGTAAAGTGCTTTGAGGGCCAAAGGGGAGGAAAGTATATCATAAAATATTGATATTTGCCTGAGAGCTATGTTAGTGTTACTGCATGTGTTCAATGAAAGTTTTGACCTGCTGGTGGTGCTAAGAGATAAGACTGCTGGGACCATTGAAATATGTCTTTGAGGGTCTTTGATGATCTGCATAAAGTTTCACACCAATCCACCCAATAGTTGTAGACATTCAGTCTGGACCAAAGGCTTTGACAGACCAGCTAACATTGCCCTCTGTAGATCCATGTCGCTAGCGTGGCTAAAATATTTTTATCATAGTTTTTGATAACAAAATTAACTATAAATAACTACCTTCAGTACTTTAATTCAATTGAATTTATTAAACAGCCAGATACAATACTTCTGAATCTTTGTTGGTTTGTCTCACCACTTGTCTTTGGACTCCAGTCCAAACACCAATAATCTAACCGTCAGTAAGAGAGGGTCCATTGTGTAATGCAGACCCACATGCTGCATCATAAGATTTCTTTCACCTCAGAGCTACAAAATCCATTTCTGTTGCAATTCCCCACCCCCACAAAAAAGAAGAAAAACTGCTTCAAGCTCATTTCTGAATCCTTTCCTTTTTCACCTTTATCCTCTTCCTCACTGTCATGTTGCTCCTTTTCTTCCTATCTCACCTTTGCCTTATTGCTTTTCCTTTATGCCTTGTCCCGTCCCCAGGTAATTGTTGTTGTTTTTATTTCATAACTGTTTAACAGGAAAGTTATGTGGATACCCTTTGCTCTTATGCTTTGGACTTATTTCATCCTCCCTTTCCTTTTTCTCTCTATTTCCTCTTTTTTTTCTACCACCTCTTAATCAGTCTTTTAGTTTCTTCATTCCTGAGTATCTTCTCCCTAACAATCCTTATCTCCCTCCATCCTCCCTCTCTTTCTTGCTACTCATTCCCCTTTCCTATCCCCAACCTTGCCTCCTTGCTTTACTCCCTTCTCTCTCTCTCTCTGTCTTCTTAGACATTCGATGCTTCTCGCTCACACACCAGATTAGCAGCTCCTATTCCAGACCAAGGTCGGCCAAGCATGTTTACTTCATGCTTTTATCGTATGACAGGATAATGATGCTTAATTGCTTCATTTGCTTAACGAGCTTGGGGCTGGGAGCCAATGCAGAGCAAATCAATCTGACGTGCCAGCCCTAGGCTGGAGCTGGAGCAAAGGGACAGATCAGAGGGTAGTAGATACAGAATAAGTAGAGCCGAGTCTTCCATAGAATTTTACAGGAAAGTAGAGTAGATGGAAATAAAGGGAAATAACAGTTTTTTCAGTCTGGGTTGCACTGTTTTGAAAGAGGAAGAAGCAGACAGGGGAGAGCAGCTTTACAGACATTTCTTTGACTTACTGTGATCGTGTTCACTTGTGTTGGTTGGACGGAGGTTGAGGAAGAATTAAAGCTTAAGAAAGAATAGGTAACAGCAACCCTGAAGGAATTCCAAAGTGAACAGGTAAGGTTTGGCAGAATGCATTAGAGCAAATGTGAAGGTATGTGGTTTTGGAAGTTTTGCAAAAGGGCAAGCGCGTAATGGAAGAGTAGTGTTCAGTAGCTATTAGAAAAGATATTTTATTGGAGCTTTCTAGAAGGATACACCCCAAACAAATCTTAGAAGCGAACAGTAAAGGGTGTGCGCTGGAAAAATAAAGTAAAGCAGACCACAGAACAAGGTAAATTGAAGTGGACTTGGGATCGAGCCATGGAGCTGTTGGAAGCGTTCTACCGCAGGAAGCTCCGGAAGAAGCAGAAGAAAGCGGAGCTAGGCCGGTCGGATGGGGCGTTGTGTCGGTCACCATCAGAGGCCAGTGTCAACAGTCTGGCGACTGGTCTCATCTCCAAAGTCCTCAGGTTCACCTCCAGGTACAACAGATCACATGTGTAATATTTTCCATCAGAAATATGAATATTGTTTGGGGAGAGAGGTCAGACTAAGGTTAATTTTTGGGTAGAGAAAGCAGTTATACAAAAAGAGACCTTTGGCTGTTTCCTTGAAAATGTCCATGATAATATGGTTAAAAAAAAAAAAAGTTACATGTATTTACTACTGAAAACAATATGTCATATCTGACTCAATTACAATTTTAGTATCTTAGAGTCAGTCATAAGTTGTGAAGCTATAGCAAAACCTGTGCTAGTAAGGATTAAGTTCTAACTAAATGCAAAGAGAAGTTCTGTGCATTCGGGTGTGCAAACGTAATCTTTTTGAGAAAGTATTTCTTCTTAGGAAAAACATTTGAGATGCTTCCTGTTACTCAAGCAAAACTATTTACAATTTATTGGATTGAATCTGATAAGGAGTAATGGAGGTTAATGGTGGTTTGCCCAGTTTATCATTTTAACTTTGACATTTTTATGCCGGGTCAGACTTGTGTATTCAATACTGCAAACTGAATTTGCAGAATGTGTAACTTTGATATTGAATTTGGACATAGTGACATCTCGGTCTTTAACATAACAGTTAGGACATAAGATTCATGAATTGGACGTATAATATGAAATGTATGTCTTGGATGCAACCTTGGTGACTTAAACATGATATTTGAGACAATCATTGAGGATTTGGAAATGATATATGTAATTTTTTAAAATCCCCCTGATATTGTTTGTCTGACTTTTGCTAAAATCTGTGAAGTGTGCAGGGGAAAATGAATAATATAGATGTTTTGTATTGCCTTGGGGTGACATTAAGCAGCTGTAGCAAATGTAACACCGTCACCTATTGTTTAGACCCAGAAATGGGCATTTTAGTTAAACCTTAATCATCTTTATTTCGTGCTTAAACATAACCCTGTCGTCTTTATACCTATCCCTGTTGTAATGCAGTGGTTTTGACTGTTTGGAGCCCTTTTGATAACATTAGATGAGATGGCATTCCCCATTTTGGCGCCAAAAGAGTGCGGTTTCACCAGACACCTGCCCCCTTGTGTGGGCAATCTGGGCATTAAGGTTGCATTTTGAGCGCTAAGCTAAATTCATACAAAAACACTTTATTATGTATTTGCATTAGTGTAGCCGACACTATTACCACTTTATATCACTAATACCAAAAAAACATAGAAGCCCGTCTTCCCAGAGTTAGTGTAGAGAGGTAATATCAGTGTGAGTGTCACAGTGATGATAACAACTTGAGGTATTCCAGTCATGTCCTGTCATTATCCAGGATTCTGTGCTTCACAGAGATACGAGCTTTCATGTCTCTGTCTCCTACTTAGTCAGATAAAAATCTTTTCCTGTTTATCTTTGAAGATAAATACAGAGCACCAGAATATGTCAAATGTGATGAGGATGAGGGAAGATTAATTTAACTGCCATGTTAGTCTCCGTTATCATGGTTAGATAACACATTCACAAATAATCACGATGATGTCAGAGGGATTATCGGTATGCACAAAAGCACTTCAGATATACAAAACACAATCGAGAGCAATTACAAAGACAGTAGAAGAATGGCAAGTGGTACAAGCTGCTGCTGAAATTTCTATTTTATATTTGTAGCCACTGTAACATTATTGATATGATACCTAATAGTGGTCACGTGTGACCCATTATTAGGGAAAAGCAGAACTGTGCAATGATTTAAGGCACTTTGATGATTAGATTCTTTTCTATCACACAGTATCATCAAGGAGGCGTCTGGTCAGTCCCCAGTGCATTTTACAGCACTGCAAGGACCATTTGGAACCATCTTCAAAAAGAGATGGTGTGGTCGCTGCACAGACCTGATTTTAACATGATCTGGTTTGTGCAGTACTGTAAACCCCAAGTCATTAATTGAGTCTTACTGGAAATGTTAAGATGCAAGTTACTGTACAGCATTCAACAGATGTCAATTTGAGACCATGTTTGCTGCATTTGGGGTCTTATTGAGAAAAATAAACTAATATATCCCTACATCCCTAGAACTCAACACATTTTTGTGCAGCATAAGTAGGATGAGCAGATATATTCCTATAATTTGTTTTGTCTTGTTTTTCAAGTTAAAAGTTTAGTTCTTTTATTTTCTGGTTTCAAAGTAAAAGGAGAGGCAGAGACAGGCAGGTCAGATCTCTGTGGAATGAGACCATTCAGTTCTGTCTTGGTGTGTGTGTGTGTGTGTGTGTGTGTGTGTGTGTACTTTGTTATAGTGGGAGGACACAGTGGGATAATATGTTGAAATGAACAGTTTCCTGCTTCCCTGCTCTGATAACAAGCTCTGTTCAGTGGTTGCTTCCCTGTAGCAGATTGAAATATCTTATGATTCTTTGATTGAAATCTTCTGTCTGACTAAGGTGGGGTAAGATGTAAAAACCATGACTGTGGTGGGAGTGTTGGACACTGTGCAACTTCCTGTTAAACAGTCATCAATATTTAATTATTGGCATTCACTGCACATAGGAGGGATTTGTTGTTACAGGACTCAAACATGGCAACCAGTCACTAAAATCCAAATTGGTTGCATTTTCAGGGAGCCACTGCACTAATGCTGTGTGCACTAATCTACTAGTGTTTCAGCCTCAGCCCCATCTATGTACTGCCTCTCACTCAATTGACTTTAAATTAAGATGAAGTCAGAAAATTAATAGTAGGTTTACTGGGGACTGGATTGATTCTTAAAAAATCCATGCAGTAAAAAATTATAATAGATGCCACTGTAAAATCAGACTAATCTGTTATTTGATTTGATTTAAATTTTACAGACATAGTAAATGAAAAACTTGCTTTTTTAGGTTCCAGGGGGATTTTTAATTGCAGTACTGCAAGAGGCCACTGGGAAAATTGGCTCTCATCTTACATCTTTACGTTTAACAGGTAGAGTGTTCTCCTATTGACCACAGAGGCCCGACTCCCCTTGGCCATATCTCAACTTCAACCACTGAGGTTGCGCAAGCCAGTGCATTCTCAGTGCTGGTCCCAAGCCCAGTAATTTAGGGAGGATTGTGTCAGAAAGGGCATCCAGCATAAAACATGTGCCAAATCAATCTGCTTTTCATCCTGATATCAGAGATCAATTAATGACTAATTTAATTCAATCCAATTCAACTTTATTTATATAGCGCCAGTTCACAACAAAGTCATCTCAAAGCACTTGAATCAAGACTATAAAGATGTATAGAAAGAACCCAACAATCCCCCTGTGAGCAAGCCCTAGACAACAGTTGAGAGGAAAAACTCCCTTTAACGGAAGAAACCTCCAGAGGAACCAGGCTCAGGGTGGACGGCCATCTGCCTTGACCGGTTGGGGTGAGTGGAAAGTGAAGAAAGAAAAGAAAAGAGAAACAAAAGCAACAACAAAACATCGGGCCGGTTGGTAGGACCAGTAGCTGCACACTGGAAGAGACACAGCTTCAAAGCCGGGGACACCTGCAGAAAGGGTTCATCTGCATTTTGGATTAATTGCAGGCTCTTTAGGGAGTTACTGGGGCATCCTGAAAGTAGGGAATTACAGTAGTCCAACTTAGAAGTAACAAATGGATGGACCAGTTTTTCAGCATCACTTTGAGACAGGATGCTCCTAATTTTGGCAATGTTCCGTAGGTGGAAGAAGGCTGTTCTAGAGATTTGTCTTATATGTGAAGTAAAGGACAAATCCTGGTCAGAAATAACTCCATGGTTCCTTGCAGTATAACTGGAGGCCAGACCTATGTAATCTAGAGTAACAATATGGTTGGACATTATATTTCTGAGATTTTTGGGCTTCATTTTTTTCTGAGTTCAGAAGTAAAAAATTGTGGATTTAAATTTTGAATTTTATGGAGTGTTTTCTAATAATGTTGCATAAAGGAGACATATATAAAGTAAAAGTATTGGTCCTAACACAGAGCCTTGTGGAACTCCATAGCTAACCTTTGTGTGCATGGAGGATTCATCATTAAGATGAACAAATTGAAATCTATCAGATAGATAAGAGTTAAACCAACCTAGTGCAGTTCCTTTAATCCTAATTTCATGTTCCAGTCTCTGTAATAAAATGTTATGATCAATGGTATCGAATGCAGCACTAAGATCTAACAGAACAAGTATAGAGATGAGTCCATTATCTGAGGCCATGAGAAAATCGTTGGTGACTTTTACCAGTGCTGTTTCTGTACTATGGTGAACTCTAAATCCTGACTGAAAGTCTTCATACAAATTATTCCTATGAAGGTGGTCACATAATTACTTTAAACTACTTTTTCAAGGATTTTAGAAATAAAGGGGAGATTAGATATTGGTCTGTAATTGGCTAAAACACCTGGGTCAAGACAGGGTTTTTTAAGTAGTGGTTTAATTACAGCTACCTTATAGGCCTGTGGTACATAGCCTGTTTCTAAAGATAGATTGATGATATCTAATATGAATGTATCTATGAAGGGTAAAGCTTCCTTGAGCAGCTTAGTTGGAATAGGGTCTAGCAGACAGGTTGTTGGTTTAGATGAGGTAATAATTGATGTTAGCTCACAGAGATCTATGGGTAAAAAGCAGTCTAACAGGGAGTGGGGCCTTATCGATGATTCTAACACTGCTGTACGTGAAGATCTATTTGTAATTACTGGGTGGAGAATCTGGTGAATTCTTTCTCTAATAGCTACAATTTTATTCATAAAGAAAGTCATGAAGTCATTGTAGCTCAGAGTTAAGGGAAAACTAGGCTCAACAGAACTGTGGCTCTTAGTCAACCTGGCTACAGTGCTGAACAGAAACCGGGGTTTGTGCTTGTTTTCTTCTATTAATGATGAATACTATGATGTTCTTGCATCACGGAGCTTTTTTGTACATTTTTGAAGTAGCTAAATTAGGCTTTCCAGGCTATTTGAGATTCTTCTAAATTTCTGGAACAGGACGCCACTTTTTTTCTAACGTTCGGTGAGTTTAATAGACATTTGAGCCTCCTATCTGCCACTGACAAGGCTTTAGATAGAGATTTTTTATTATACATCCATTATAGAAAGTGACCTCTTTGATGAGCTGGAACTGGAAGTTGCTCGTTATGTCACATTTGACAAGCAGATAGGATTAAGCTGGTTCAGAGTTTGTTATCACAAATTGAATGTAATTTATCGTACCATTAGATTAAATGGTTATAATAAATTAATTGTTTTAGTCGAAGGAGATTCCCGTTCAATAAGATTAACATTTTAAGTGTTTATTTTTACATTACAATTATTTTTTGTGTTATGCTAAAAATGCTAAATACTCTCAGTAACATGTCAGTGGACATTAACATACCTTGGTGTAAAGATTACTATCTGAAGCTAATTCCTGAACCTGTTATATCACATTGTAAAGAATTAGCACTTTTGATTTCATCTCTCTAGGTATTAAAATGCTGTGTCCAAGCGTCCTTCACAGTGTCACTCTTATTACTATTTTCTTTTTAAATGTATTTATGTGACCCAAAACAAACTATAAGGCAAATTTTAAGGTATTTAGTCTGTAAAATATTAGAAAGAACATTAAAGACACTACCTGTGTCTTAAAAAGAGCAACCCCTCTTCATATCGTTAAAACTCCTAGGAACCTCCCAGTCTTCAAAGCAGTCTTGTGTAGAGAAGGTGAGCCAGTATGATCCAGCCATCAGTTGCGTGGACTTAAGTGACCAGGTTACTTTCTCGGTAAAGCTGATTTCTTAAGTGTCATTTAAACGGGAAAGCTGGATTCTGAAACTGGCATAGAGGATTAGGGAAGCCTCTTGTATTTCCCCTTTTTTCCTTTCTGTCCCCCTGTGCTGTGACTCTGCTGCAACATGAACACATCCCCAAAAGACCAATTCTGTTACTATACGGTTAAAATCTGCGAGCCAAGCTTCCAAAATAAATACGAGGTGGAGGACAAATCAGGTTACTCTGCTGCTGTGTATACACACAAATGGGGGTGACTGTGGCGTCGTCCACTAATCTCGCAGTTGTTGGTTCAATCCCCGGCTCCTTCAGTCACATGTCGAAGTGTCCTTGAGCAAGACACTGAACCCCAACTTAGTTGCTCCCGGTGAGTATTGGCCAGCTGCATAGCAGCTCCCCCATCGGTGTATGAATGTGTGTGTGTGTGTGTGATTGTGAGTGTGAATGGGTGAATAAGAAGCAGTGTAAAGTGCCAATAGGTAGAAAAGTGCTATATAAGTGCAGATCATTCACCATTTCCAGCAGGTTTCTTAAGCACATGTAAAGATTGCTCCCTGATTATCATAGAAAGCTGATTTCTCTAAATACCCAGTTACTTAAGAGCATGTACTCTAAATGCAGTCAATGTGACCCTCGGCTCTGGTGCCATCCGTCACCAAAGGTGTGTGAATCTCCATATTATATTGTGTAATACTGTAACAATAGTCAAAAATGACTTTTAAGCCTTCGGGGCTTTTTTTAATGGGTTTTTGGTTAAATGCCTGCAAAAGGGTCTGTACTTTACACATGGTTAAATGATTTTCATGCTTTATTGTCTGACAGTTGGTAAAGCAGGCGTCCACGGACCACAAGGTCATTGATTCGATCCCCGGTCCCAGCTATATGTCAAAGTGTCCCTGGGCAAGACACTGAACCCCTAACATTCCATTCCCATCCCCAGCTGTGCAGTGCCGGTCCAAGCCCGGTAGAAATTAGGGAGGGTTGTGTCAGGAAGGGACTTCGGTGTAAAAACTGTGCCAAATCAAATGACCCGCTGTGGCGACGCTGAACTCACGGGATAAGCCGAACGGACAAAAATAAATTAAAAATTCTCTGACATAAACATTATCAGTAAAAACCCCACTTGCACGGTTTTTGAGCTTTTTACATGTCTTACAAAAGACATTTGTAAAAAATATTAAAGCATCTTCATCTGTGCAGTTAATCTGGCTTAACAAAGTGTGTGTGTATCATAAACTCCTGTTTATCCTGCAGTTTATTCCAAATTCCAGTAAAAAATTCCCCTTGGGTTTTCATCCAGGAAGATACTAACTTCTAGCTTTGCCTCCAAACACACACATTATCCATGCAGCAATCCATTGCAATGTATCAAAGCATAATCCCTGTATCTTGGTACGTGTCACATCAGAACATTCTTGGCAACACAGATTTGAAAGGTTGTCTCTCTGTTTTACTCACTTAAAATTTTAGTTTTTATTTAAACATTTCTTAAAGGTGATGGTGGTGGGGAAATTACATTTTTAATTCAATAACAGAATGTCTTGCACTGTAAACATGAGTCCAATACCGTTCAGATACTTATCCTGTGTTTGTGTTGTAACCCGACAGACGCAGTGAGCCAGCATCTCGTCCTCACTCGTGGCATTCCACAAAGATCGCCGAGAGTCAGCAGGCCTCAGAAAAGCATGAGATGGAATCAATGTCCAGCGCCTGGCACCACAGCTATCATGCCAGGTCAGGCTTCGGCAGCTCTGATTTAAAACCCAAACCCAAACAAAACAAAGCACCTAATCTGTTGTTCCACTAACCAGTTAGCAGCTCTAGATCTTCCATGATGCTAATAGAAATAAATTAAACTTTTAAACCCATATTGTTATTTATTGGGGAAAGTAAACTCATTTAGTCACTTTGGTTGCGAAATTTTTAGAAGAATATTTTTTTTAAAGGTCTGTTCACTTGGTTTAAAATTATGATTAGAATTAGGTCATGGTTAGGGTTAAATGCTAGGGTCCTAAAAAGGCCCTAAAAATATGTTGTATAAGCATTTGTGTGTGTCAGGTGGACAAGGCATTGACGTCGATGCCTGCATACAAGGGCATTCCTGATGCCCCTCCCCATTGCCTCGGGATCTTCAATGGCAGCAACCCCACTCTCAGCGGGGATCAGAATTAAAAAAAAAAACAAAACAAAAAAAAAACATTTTTGCAGCTCTATTTGCTCTATTTTAGTAGAACTGGAAATACCAAACAGTGGACAAAGAAAGTAAAGTCAAACAGGGACAGCCACTACAGCTAGAAGAGACAAGCGGACACTCAACCCAAAGTTAGAGATCTAGAGGAAGAAATACAGACAGACAGAGATTGTCCTCTTTTTCAGAGCAGTAATTGTTTTCGGCTGAAAGACTTGGTGGGTCAAACTGTGACGTGGGCACAGACACACACACACACATTTATATTCCAGTCAGTTCTCAAGAGTGATGTAACAACAGATTCAGCAGCAAATCACCAGCGTCTGCATATAAGAAGCATCTCCCAGATATTCACCTTGTTACATAAAATATTCTAGGAATGCCTTCCTGTTGCCTTGGAAACACTGTAATAAAAGAATCATTCATCTCTTCTGTACAAGACGAATTTAATACCCCACAAAATGTGATTGGGGCTAAAAGAAGAAAAAACATACAAACAGGACCATCAGTCACTCCTTACATTTTAAAGTGTCATTTATACCATTGCTATGACTGAAGTTATCATATCTAATAAATACTTGACAGGTTTTTGTACTTGTGCACTGCCAGACTTGGTCAGATGGTGAAATAAGCCAGAGGGAATCCTCTTCTTTGTTGGTATTCTTAGTACCTCCCTGCTTCCCCACAGTGTTCCTCATTCCAGGATCAAATTATCCGTTGTAACTTGAAACTTGAAGTTCAAATTTGTTTATGAGGGAAACCTCTAGAACAATTGTTGTCTCACTTGACATAGCTATACACAGCTGGTTTAAAGCAAGTAAAGGAAAGGTGTGCTACAAGGTTGTGTATTTAACGTTTGTGATGGTTTAATCACACTTTTATTGCTAAGGCATAAAGCTAAAACTTTGTCTCCCTAAAGAAAACTACATTTCTCTTTCAGCGCCTCCACCACTGACCTGTGTGGTGGGTTTGACACAGGGATCAGCTACCTGAGGAAGAGTCCAGACCAGTACAGCTCTAGAGGCAGCATGGAAAGCCTTGACCATTCCCAGTCTTCCCAGCTGCACTCCGCAGCTCATCAGCACCACCCACTTGGCCGCCTCGCCCACAGCGGATCCCACCCTGCGTACTCCTCCTGCCACCAGTTGTCTTCTGCCAGGTCTGTGCAAAAGATTCACACCTCACCTCTTAATGTCTGAGAGTTGAGTGGAAGTTCAAGCACAGCGATAGCCTAGTTTGGAATGCGAGTAAAAATAATGAACGTCAAAACTGCCTGCGTAGCTCCACCAACATCTCCAAAGCTGTGTGATTTATTATGTTTATTAAACAGCTGTACTAATGTGAAATTGAGATTCTGATTCTATATTCACGCTCTAAATGAACCTAATCCAGGTCACTTTATTCAATTAGTGTAAAGCTTAAATTACAGTCCTGCAGTGGGAAACTTTGCCATATGCTGTGAATGTGGCCTAAACCATTGTCAGCATTCACAGTATATTCAACAGCTGTTGAACAGACATTACTTAAATTACTGCAAGACAGGAAAGAGAGTCACTGATATTTCTGAAGAGGTGCATGTCAGGCTGATTCCATGCCTATAAATCAAGCTTAAGTGAATAATGACCTCAAATTAAACTTCTGGTTATATTCCAGGTCCTCAAACAGCATCGACCACCTCCACAACAAACGAGACTCAGCCTACTCCTCCTTTTCCACCAGTTCTAGTATCCCAGAGTACCTTGCCTCCACTCCCACCTTCAACCCAGAGCGCTCCTATTCACTAGAGACTGTCCTTCAAAGAGGTGGAGGAACTGGCGAGATGGAGCAGGCTGACATACGTTACGTCCAGACAGTTTACAATACCCAGAGGGGGCAGGAGCACGAGCTAAGCTCCACCTCTGCCACAGTGCTATGCAACAGTGATTCCAGAGGTGGAGGGGTTCGCCCAAGCAGAGATCTGCAGGGTAGGCAAAGTTTTCGTTACAGGACTGGTTTTTAGGTAAAGTAAGTCTTGTACGATGACCTCATGTTTTTTTTTTCTTTCTTTTCTGGTTCTAGGTTCAGCAGGTGGGGTTTGTTATCGTGGTAGCAGCAGCAGCAGCAGTGGCAGCAGCAGTGGCAGTGTGCAAGCTACTAACAGGCATAGTGTGGGTCCAATATGGGGCCCGACAGCCAGCTACAGCTCCTACGAGAGTCTGAGGGGGGCGGGCGCTCCAGCTCCGCCAAGGCGTAGCGACAGCTACGCAGCCATCAGGAACCACGAGAGACCAAACTCCTGGTCCAGTCTGGAGCGTGCCCGATCACTACGGTGAGTGTGCTCTACCAAATGAGGGTTCTTATCTTACCAGGCTGCTTGATATGATATGATACTGTTTACATAGTATCTTATCATACTGTACAATATTTTGCATTATATAGTATATATATATAGAGTAAAAACTAATGCAATTTTGTCTAATGTATTTAACCAGGTCTCTGCAGAAGGGTTCCTGTCATCACTCCAGTGGCCCTTTGGCCTCAAGTGCAGGTATATTTTAGTTCTGTCTGTAGGTTTTGACTTATTCGATGGGCAGTGTAGGAACTGAAAACCCTATCAAATTTTATTTTGTTTCGTATGGAACAAATAAACTAATGAATCCTTTTGCGTGTCTCTTCGTAACATTAATTCTGTGGGTCCAGTTAAAGGCTCATTCAGCACAGAGGGTCAGCTCCACACAGTGATAGAGAAGAGTCCAGAGAGCAGCCCTACCATAAAGCCCCGGCAGGGTGGAGGCTTCCCCCAGGCACCTTCACCTCCTGAACCCTCTTCCAGACCTGCAGGCCCCAACCCTCAGTCCGGTCGGCTCATTCTTCCCACAGGCTTGTATCCCGTCCCCCAACCTGAGCCCCGCTATGCACAGATGCCCAGCTCCAACCCTGGGCCAGTTTCTTCTGGAGTTTACCCTGCTCTGGCCCAGGAGAACAGCCAACAGCAGCACCAGGGGCTGCAGGGAATCAGAGGGAGGGATGACAGTGTGATAGAAGGACAAAAGGATGGAAGGATATCAGTTACAGAAAATGGATACCAAAATAAGACATCTTCCTCACCATACCCACAGTCTTCTTATTCAACATCTGCCGCTTCACAGCTTAGAACTCAATCACACAGGATGGACAGGTGATGATTTGAATTTTTGTACATATGTGCATGAAGAAATCTCTCACCTTCTAGTGGCTATAAGTTTGTAGCTTGAGCAAATTGAATTTAAGATTAGTTCACAGAATAGTGGCTTAAATCAGCAAGGAATTACACAAACAACTGATTCCAATAATGACCTGAAAACAATGTGTCAAATAGACCACGGACACAGATCCGTCCCACAGCTTAATCTATTTCTGATGATTATGTTCCCAACAATTATATTATTGACAAAAAAATGGCTGAACCTGCAGGTTAATGCAAGTCTAGTTGAGATGTTGTGAGTCATCCTAGATTCTCCTACGCTATACTACATTGTACAAGTTCACATAGGAGTAAACATTTTTTTGTGCCTGATGCTCAGTTCAAGTACTTCTTCTATCTGGCTCTGTCTGTATTGGTTTAAATTGACGTCTTGTACCAATTCAGTTCTTTTCTCTTATCAGGCCTCAAAAGGAAGAGTCCAACTTTGGACACAACAAACCCCACCAGAAAACAGATAAAGGACGATCAGAGGGAAGGATAGGGATCCAAAGGCCCCAAATCCCCCAAGGACATCATGGTCAGAGTACCGAAGAGTTATATAGTCATTCAAGTCAAAGGCCACAGTTGTACCAGGAACAGAATCAAGACTACCATATTCCTCAAATTCAGTCAACCGCCGGACCCAAGCCCCAGTCCTCACAAGAGTGGGGGGACTCCCAAACACTTGTCCAGTCCTACAGCGACAGGATCAGGTACAGAGAGATGACTGTTGTAGGATTTTAAATTGCAATCAATTCTAAATATTTCCCCACAGCATTTTTAGATTTCACATTTTTTCTCTGTTACCTTGTGAACCTCCTTTGAAGGGGGAGGCAACACCTCAACATGTCGTAAAAAGTATTTATGACCGATGCTCAGTTATATTTGTTTTTTATCAAGAGGTTGACCAAAGATCTATGAAGCATTCAGTATACTTTGTAAGGCTGTAGAATTCCTGCCTTCTCTGAGAAACAAATGGCTGAAGGAATTCTTAAGAAGCCTGTGCTCCTTTTAGCAGGGCCAGTAAAGATCTTTACGACAGTATATGTGATACTGGTCTATACAAATACATTTGAGCTAATTCAACCCATCTGACCTTTAGTAGGTCAGAGTCTAGTGTACTCTACTCAAAGTTTTTTACTCCATTTTCTCCTCTTTGCCGTCTCCTTTCAGGGCAATGGACAAGACCATCATCCACACAGACCAAGCTGCATTCTCCAGGCTTGGCCAGAGGCAGCCTGCTCATTTACCTGTTCACCCTCAATCTCAAGCTCCACCCTCCTCTGCCTCCCAGACTTCTCCCCATCACCTCAGTGACTCTGACAGTCTCCGGTACCAGCACTGGGACTACAGAGAGCCAGAAAAAGACAGAGAACATCCACTGACCCGTCTGGAGATCGCCCTCGCCGAGGTCCAGCAATCCGCCAGCCCTGATGACAGTGTTGTCTCAGCCAATAGCCATGGCAACAGTAACTTTGATGATGGCAGCAAGGGACCAGCCCGCAGCCTCTCTGTTTTGGAGAAAGTCAGTCGTTTTGAGTGCAGGGAACGTTCCGGAAAGCAGCGTAGCCACAGCACAAGCCATGTACACAACAAAGCCCTTCGGGTAAATGCATTTCTTTTTGACCCACCAGTTTGCTTAATCCAAAATTCACCTTCTTAATTAAAAAATCTTACATCACCTTGGCTGTGATAAAGCTTAGCTGCCTTTTGTTTTCTGATATTGATTCAGATGACTGAAAAAGGCTGCAACTCCTCCTGTGGAGCAGACGACCTGAGAAATATGCTGGAGAGAAGCAACAGTGGGACCAAGGCCCAAAGAAGTATGAGCTACAGAGGAGGTAGCAGCGGCCTCCCGAAATACAGGTATAGGATTCAAAAAGCCAAATACGACCATGTTTTTTACACTGCCACAGGTCGATGGTTGCATTTAACCCGTATGCATTTTGGGCAGTATTTAGATTGAGTCACTTTAACTGGACTTTGCTTAAAAGGCAGTTGAATTCTTTGTGGTTCTAAGGACCCCAGCAGATCCCAGCTCAGCACTCCAGAGAAGCCGCAGTAGCTTCCAGCTCGAAGGATCCAAGGAAAGTGACAGCAGCAACACTTTGAGACAGGACATCCAGGAGATGTTTTGCTCTATTATGGATACGTCCTCCAACAGGTCTGAGTCCTCCACATCTCAATTCTCTAGTGGTTTAGAGTCTAACTGGTCTATGGTCTTAACAGGTCTATCTCCAATAACATGTCAGAGTGCTCCAATAATTTAGAATCCTTCCCTAAATATCTAAATCTCTCTAAGTCTCTCATGATGTTATCTTAGTGGTTACAGAAACTATGGGTAGCAATAGCCATGTGAGGCTCATGTGAGCTGCCCATGTTACAGCATGAATGTGCAAATTGTCAAGTTCCTGATATTTATAAGATAAGTTGATAAGTTACCATAGGGAGGAAGTAATCACAATATATGAGAGACCGAATGCTATGGCATAGCCCTACAATTGAAATTGTCAAGCACTTTGGTCAGTTTTTGCTGTTTTTTAAAGTGCTTTATAAATAAAGTTGGCTTGGCAACTAGATGATAATAATGAGTTTGCTGTAGTGAGCAGGGATTGTTTTTGGGGGGGGGGGGGGGCTTTTGGGAGCCACCTCAACCTAATGTAGACAACGACCTTCATTCTACTACACTAGGTGATGCTTAAGAAAACTATTATTCAAGGCTTCTTTTGAAAATCAAGCATGAAACTCTCTCACTTAAGGTGTCACATAGTGACGCTGCACCAAAGCCTATGACATCTCATAGATACAAATGCTTTCACTTTAACATGTGATGCTCAGGGTTTGGTCTTGCCTAACTTAAAAACCTTTAGCTGTAAATATCTTTTTATTGATGCCAGTGGTTCTGAGTCTGCTTTACTGGAAGCATCCACAACACCTCTTCACAATTAGATATGTTATGAGGCAAATTTTCACTAAAAACTATAAGGAAAAAGTTACTTACTGTATTGACAATTTCACATTTGACAGCTCACAGTTTGGAGAGGACATCCTAGTTATATATGTAGTGATGCTTTGGAGCCCAACAGCTTAGTTATTAGGTCAAGCACTTCAGAGTGTAGACGACCAGTCTGATAACTATGTCATTGAAACGTGTATTACACCAGATCTTACAGGGACTCTTTGAAAGATGCCCAGTCTAAGGTCCTGCTGTCCACCTCCCTTATACGAAGAGACTTCAGCAACCCTTCAATCAACCCTTCACCCCCGGCAGCATCTCCTCCTGTGTCCTCTTCCAGCAGCCATCAGCCTTCATCCGTCCCTACCAAGCACCACTCCCTAGAGAAAAAAGCACCCAAAACCATGCCCAAACCACAATGCATCAGCATCACACCTCAGTCACCACTACCAGTCAACTCCCCTCACACCCCAAAGGAGCGACATATGGTTACCCCCGAAATTCAAGGCCAGAGCCCACCAGCGCTCCCCAGTGTCCCACCAGTTGGACCTCCTGCTCTACGGATATGTGGCCGTAAGCGTCTGACAGCTGACCAGAAAAAGCGTTCTTACTCTGAGCCAGACAACATGAATGAGGTTGGGGTTTCAGATAATGAGACTACTGCCCTCTTCAGGCGTGGAGGAGGTATGTGAGAAATGTTATAAAAAGCTAATTAAAAGGTTAATGTCTATTGGTATAACTCAAACATACTCAAACAGTGGATGACTGAGCCTGGAAGTTGCTCGACAAATAGATCAGTATTTTGGTTGATTTATATCTAGTGTGGCTCAAAAGAAACATCTATCTGTATGAGACCTTGTATATCACCTTGATCTCCTGATCTGTCAGAGACCAGCGTGGCGGACCGGCGGAAGATGTTTGAAATTGCGGCAAGTCGTGTCAGGGGTGGGGGATCTCTGAACATCACATCAAAGCTCGACCTACGGCAGCTTCAGCACGATGCGCTTGCTGATTTTGTGGATAGGAAGAGAGGCATCAAGAGAGACGAAGGAGGGCAGAGGACTGGACCAAGGCCTCAAAGTGCTTATCTACAACCTTATAACAGCAACCATACAGGTGGGTGGAGGGCAGGAGTGATATGAAGAAAAGGGAATGATGGGTGGATGAAGGATAAATGGAAGGCAAATAAAATATTTACACGAGACGCTGAATAAGGACTCGCTAGATTAACCAGAACTTTCTTTTCTTCTTCCTCTTTCTTGTGTTTTACCCTCTCCCCTTCCTCCCTTATCCCAGTCTCCTCCCGTTACTCTGACACCCTCAGCCTCTCCTCTGCCTCCAGTGTGCTCTCCCTCCAGGACTCTGTCGTAGATCAAAATGCCTCTGCTGGAGAGAGGCATCTCCCTGCAGGAGCTGATCTGCGAAGCCTCCAGTCCAATCTCTTTTACCCGGGCAGGGTGACTAGTCCAAGGCCTCCAGCACACCCAGTACCTAGGTAACCAAAACCACACCCTTGGTGCATATAATTTGGATTTTTAATAACAATATTAGTAGTGTAACAACACATAGTACCATGACAACATTGGTACAGACACAACTCCAAAGAAATTAACACCATTAATTAGTTATAACATTATTATTGGAGTTTAATTGTAAATATATTTTTCCTTGCTGACATTCCCAGTGCCATGCCCCAGACCCACATCCTCCAGAATCTCACCCCTGAAGATGATGTCAGAATAAGCCAGTCTTTAAGCAAAGACCCCGCCCTGGGTCACCAGCAGCAGGTGGCAGATCCTCAGTCCAGCGTGGGACTGTTTAAGCAGCTCAGTGGAGCTCTGCAGAGGGCTGCATCAGCTCGAAACTCTGGGAAGTCAGCTTCTGCTGAGGATCTCCTAGAACGATCTGAGGAGAGACGAACAGCTCTTCAACACCACCGCTCCCGCTCCTCCCCCACGGTGGAGACACTAAACCAGGTGACACTGCCCTCCTACAAGGACTCACATTTCACTTACGATTATTACACCTCTAAGTTTTTCAATTTACTCCAGATCTAACAATAACACAATCCTGTAATCATGGCACAATATAAAAAAAAATTAAGTGTATGTAAGACAATAATTAAAAACATGAATTTAAGCAATTATAGATTCAGGATAGCATGTACGATAACACAGATAGAATTCATGTACACATGTTGACAATGTTAAATGTTGAATCTAAACATTATTGGTGGTCTTCTAAACAGACTCTGGGACACTTAAAAAACTAGTAAATCTAAACTGCTTCACTGATGATCATGTAGCCCCAGACCCCCTTAGGTTAGCTAGCTAGCTCTTTTCCCAGGCCACTATTTATATGGGGGCGGCTGTAATTCACTGGGTAAGGCAGTTGACCATGGACCACAGGGTCAGTGGTTCGATCCCTGCTCCTGGCTACATGTCGAAGTGTCCTTGGGCAAGACACTGAAGCCCAAGTTGCTCCCGGTGGGTCAGGTGAGCACCTTACAAGGGAGCCACCGCCCTCGGTGTGTGTGTGTGAATGGGTGAATGGGAATCAACATTGTAAAGCGCTTTAGGTAAAAGCGCTGTATAAGTGACAATTTACTATTTCTGTCACTTTTTTGTATGAAAAATCATGTGCAGCAATGGAAATGTCCTCCAGGAGAGACAGTCTAAAAATGGGTAGTGGGTAGTGTTATGCTCATGTTTAAACAGCATATTGGAAATGGGAAAAATTAGAGACATGGACCTTGACCTTTGACCGACAAAGCCTTAGCAGTTCATACATGAAACCAAGTGGATCTTTGTGTCTAATTTGAAGAAATTCCCTCAAGACCTTGTCAAGACAATTATAATGTGTTTCCAAGAAATGGACAGACGTGAGGTCACAGTGACCTTGACATTAGACCTCTTACAAATCAGGTTATTCTTGAGTCCAATAAATGCTTGAATCACATTTGAGAAAATTCTCTCCAACCATTGTGTTTATAAGAATGGCAGAGATGTTCAACAAGGAGATCGCCACCTCAGTGCATTCACATCAGCAGAATCTCTGTTAAAATCATTAACTCTTTTCCCTAGTGGTTTTTCTACCGAATGAGAAATTAGGTATTAAACAGGTTAACTATACATGAAACAAACAAACACAAATGAATTGGCCTTGCTGTTCTCAGACTGTTGGAGGGGGCCATATTTGGTCTTTCAGAACAACTAGAAACACGTCAGATTTTCAGCATTGTCCACTTGTTGGGGAACAAACTGTACAATAGTCTGGAAGTGACCAAGTGAGCACCCATATTGTTAAATGCACAAGATGACATTCACTGTAAACTAAACTGATACTGATAAAAAAGATACGGCATGAACAGGGTTTAAGCTTACGCAGCCACTTTGTCACTTGTTGTAGCAGTGTTACGAGATAACTACTCAATCAGAGATAAGGATGTAAACATGCACAGCACTGAACATGTTTGCAATCTACAGGCTTGTGAGAACCAAGACCTCAATCCAAAAGATTGCAACTTGTACAATTTGCTTTTGTGTCTTGACCAATAAAAATTGCATTTTATATTTGCCATGTGACCACTCTGGTCTAACATGATTTGCCAAACATCCATTCGTGGTCCTCGTGGTATTAACATTTATTTAATGACATTTTGCTGTTAGGAACATTTGACAATGAGTCACACAGGAAATACCCAGAGTCCTCAGAATTTCCTGTGGGGTCCCAGAGAGCTGGAGACCATGGTTGGGCGCTGCCCGATGTGGTGGATGGCAAAGATAACACACTCACACACACACACATACACACAGTCCTGAGTTCTGAGTGGGAATGCAGTAAAGAAGAAAACTCTCTTTAATCTTCAGGGATCAGAGGAGCCTGGATCACATTAAACATCATTACAGTTCCATCAGACAAGCAGACACTGTCTTCTTATTTGTAATAACAGATTTCACTGCATGATGCAGTCAGGTCTATAAAACTCATACGTCTTTCTACACAATTTTGGTTAATAACTACTTAATTTTGTAGTGTTTTCAGAGTATTAGAATTTTTGGATTCTTCAGTGGTACAGTGCAGTTTTAATATGTTTGTAATTTCAAAATGAACTTTTGGGGTGCGGCTGTAGCTCAGTTGGTAAGGCATTCGTCCACAGACCTCAGGGTCAGTGGTTCGATCCCCAGTCCCAGCTATATGTGAACGTGTCTCTGGGCAACTTTTGCCAGTGGAGAATGTGTATGTTTGTCCTTGTATTTGTTATCTAGTTAGGGTAAGTGGCTACGCAATACATGTCAATGTCCTAACAAGAACAGAACTAGGAACCTGGGTGTGTATTCTTTAGTGAGTAATTTGGTCTATGCCACAATATGTCTCAACATTAATCTCTGCAGTTATTATTGTGCTGTATGTGCTGCAACACAATAAAGACACGTATGTCATTAGCTCCCAGTCCTAAGCAAGTGTTTTCTGTGTATTCCAGGACCTCCCTCCCACTGATGTTAGGATGTTTGGTGGGTTCATCTCCGAACATCGATGCTGCTCTCTGGCTGAGAACAGGTATATTACATCTCTATAGAAAACGGAACGAGTCACAATTCTTTTGCTTTTTACTTGTTGCTCCATTTTTATATCCTAGAAAGAATTTGTAAACACTGTTGCAAATGGCACTAGGTGTTTCTGAAAGCAGTTCCATGTGTATTTTCTTATTGGCCTCGTGACCAAGAAAAAACCATCAGTCAGCAGCACAGACTCAGCAACACCTATAATATAACAGGCATAAAACATCTAACTAAGGAAAGGAAATAATTCATTTCCTCTATGGCTGAACCTTCCAACAACATAAACAGAAACCATGGCAACAGCTAAAAAAGTTTAATGCTGAGCTAATTGGAATGCATGTCGTTTTCAACAGGATCAGCAAATAGTTGTAAAAAGCTGCATTAATATCTTTGTGATTTAAAGCTGCTGCTCAGATTTCTTCTCGAGTATCCGTAGCGTTAATTTCTAATGATGTGCAGAACTTTATGTGGATATACGTGTAGTTACTGATTGAGATTTGTACAAAAATGGCAAGTTCACACAGGCTCGAAGTCTGAAATGTGAATGAGCCTTTGCTGCAAAGATCACTATATAAATACTGTTCAAATACGTGTCCAGCAGCTGGCATTAGTCTTTAAAGCAGTGGCATTATTCATTAGTAGTATTCTGATAAGCTTAAAACCACCTCTCTAAGTGATCGCAGTAGGTGGCCATGAATAATGCAAAGTTTATGTGAATAGCTTCCTGCTGGAGAACGGAGAGGAATCTGGGCTGTCTAAAGAAAAAAAACTAAAAAACTTTGGGTGAAAAAAATGTCACAGGTATGTTTCAAATAGACTGAACATTTAAAAAAAAAAACATGTCAAGGCCATAATAGCAGTTCTTTATCATTTTAATCAGTTTGAATAAAATGTCAGACTGATGTTTGTTGCCAGCTAAAGAGCTGAGGGAAAATCCATTCAGATCTACGGCTGTGCCAAATGTTCAGGCCTCTTCCATAATAGGCTGTTAACAGTCAGATAGTGTGTGTGTGTGTGTGTGTGTGTGTGTGTGTGTGTGTGTGTGTGTGTTGGGGGGGTGTTGCTTTAAGCTCTTTGCTATTTTAAAACCAACTGTGGCCTTGTGAGTTCATGTGCCCTGCTGGGAGACAGGACATGAGGAAGGATGTCGAGGAAAAGCTGGCAAAAAAAAGACGAGAAAAGAAACAAACAGACGAATAGTAAACTCAAGGAAATTTATCAGTTATCGCCTGATAATTGATTGTTTTTGGAATGGTATGAATTTAAATTGCAGACAGACTTTTTGTAAGAGCTGCACTTTGGTGTGACAGGATAAGAAGAAGGGGAGAGGAGACCTGGCAGAAAAAGATAAATGTTATGGAAGATAAGAAAGGGGAAGTAGAGGTGGAGGTAAGCGTTAAGAGGAGTGATACAGTTCAGAATAGGTTAAAGGAAGAAGAAGAGAAGACATTTGTTAGAGCGCAGGAGTGAACAGCAGATAGAAACTGAGGAATGTAAGGAAGCAGAGAAGTCTCCTTGGCATTGACACAGAAAGACAATAACAAAACCAAGCAAAGTCCACAGGGACTTATTATTAACCGGCAACTTTTAAATGTTCTTTTAAATGTTCTCAACACGTGCCTGTTGTTACACTGATCTGAAGTAAGAACATGAATTTAGAACCGATGCTTGCTGAACACTGTCCTTTTTAAATGTCAGCTTATAGGATCTGAAATGTTAACAGTAATGTCAATTATTACTCCAATGGAGAACATGTCGACCTGTCGATCAGTGATTTGGATGGTTTTCTTCCGTCCTGACAGTCTGTAGAAGCTGCAGTGTTTATTACAGCATGATGTTAAAGTGACATACAGCCCGATTAGCACACTACTGATTCAGCTATTCTAGGAGTTTTACAAGTAGCTGAGCAAAAATATTGGTCCTAAGGGTGGTGTTTGAGAAAGGCTACACTGTTATGAAAATCTCTAGGGATTGTCCCAAGGATGCATTAAAATAACTGGATGCAGATGTGAATCTGCCTTGCTGCCAGTTTTTTTTGCCAGTAGCCAGACACATTCCTGCAAGTAAAAAAAAATAAACAAAATCCTCTCAAGGCTCATGTCCTCTATAAAACTGATCGCAGTACAAGCCAATTTAATTATTATGCTTCTTAATAATGTAATGTTTGGGAACATTTGCAAAACATTTCCAGAGCGAGGAAGAGGCCTAAGCTTGACTGATGGATCACTGTGTAGAAGACAAAAAAAAAAAATATATATATATATATATATATATATATATATATATATAAATATATTTGGGGCAGCACAGGGGTGGAGTGGTTAACACTGTCCCCTCACAGCAAGATGGTCCCTGGTTCAAGTCTACCAGCCTTCTGCGGCCTTTCTGTGTGCAGTCTGCAAGTTCTCCCCATGCTTCAGTTGGTTTCCTCCAGGTTCTCTGGTTCCCTCCCACAGTCTAAGACATGCATGTTAGGTCTCTCTGTGTCAGCCCTGAGACAGACTGAAGACCTGTCCAGAGGTCTATCCGGCCTTAGCCACCTTTGACTCTGAACAGGATAAGTGGTTACAGACTATGAATGGATGGATGGATATGACATATTTGGTGAATGCCAAACATCATCAACATTATTTAGTTCTCCAAAAATCTTTGTTTAAGTGCTAATGTTGTTATTCATTTTTTATTTCATTGTCCGCATGTTGATCCGGCGTTAAAACTGGGCCAAATCAACATGCGGACAAACTGATCAGCTGCGGCGACCCTGAACTCACGGGATAAGCTGAAAGGACCAAAAATAATAAAATGTAACACTGCTAGCTCCGCCCTTGGAATTGACCATATCACCTTAAGGTGGAATGAGCTCCTCTCATTCACCCTCCTCCTCACCCACAGCACAAACTACATATGTCATGTTTCTTACTTTATATGATACTTTTTTTTATCTGCCTGTCAGACCTGCACATGTCCAGGTATCAGAGGGCGTTGTCTCTCCTCAGTCATCTCAGAACAGTCTGAACACCGTCCACTCTGCAGGAACGTCTCAAGGTAAGCAAAGTACTCAAACCGGAAAACTGTATCAAATAATGTGGACCTTGTGGAATCATTCTTTCATGTATCACTATCCAAGTTTTCTTCTAGCATGAAAACTCCTCTTTGAAAATTTCTCTGTGACTCTTGCCTGTGTTTCGGTCCTAGATCTGGGTTCCTCGCACACTCCTGTCCCTCATAGAGAGAGGCAGAGGAACTGTGAACGCCAGCGAGCGCACAATACCTCCACCTTGGCAGCCTCTGTTGGCCTTCCATGTCCCTTCTCCCCAGCTGGGACGGATGGAGATGGCACTGACTGGCAAGCTAGTGAGAACCTGGCCAAGCTGGAGGCCATCACCTTCCCAGTCATCACACAAAGCAGCAGATGTGATGGGGAATGCAGTGCTGTCAGAAGTCCTGGCTGCAGAGAAAGTCCTGTCATGGACAGACAGCTGAGAAACAGTTCGGGTGACACCAGCAAATTAGAAGACACTGTGAATGACATGTTCAGAGGGAGAGCCTATAGTTTGGAGAAGAGAGGAGGACATTCACCACCACCGCTCCAGTACCAGCTTACAGACACACCAAACAGGACGGACAGAAACAGTACTACATCACCTTCTCCCCCTTCCTCCTATTTGTCCGTCTGCCGCCTGTCCTCACTGCGAATCTCGGAGTCCAGCCTTTTCAGCTCCTTTGACCAGCAGAAATTACCAGAAACCTCTGCAAGCCTATCGCAGGAGGACTTGGATGACGTCTTCTTTCAAAACCCAACTCCTCCCTCTCCTCCACCAATCACAGAGACAAGCCACGTAAAGGACTTTCCCCTTCCTCTACCTACTGCTCTTGAATTGGAACAAGGAACTGTACACCAGGCTGTGGAAAGGTTCAAAATTCTGATATGTGTTTTAGCCATTGTGAATTAAAATACAAACATCATGAACCTTTTTTGATTTATCTACTTGTTCTCTTTTGCTTTTTCCTTTCTTGTATTCAGTCCTAGTTCAGATTCCTTGAACAACTCCAGCCTTCCTATCACCAAGTCATCCCTGCCCTCCCCTCCAAGGTCCCCTTCCTCATCTGTCTTCCCTCCACCTGTGCCCAGCCTCCTTCCCTCCCAGCCCTCCGCCATCATCGCATCTAGTACATCTGAGAATAGCCTGTGCCTTGAGTACCACCCCCTCCCCAAAAGGGAGAAGACATCTGAGGAGCTGCGAGTGGAGGTGCTGGCCCGGCAGCTGGTGGGTACATGTAGCAGCTGTACCTGTGTCCGCGTAGTTCTGACTCATAGCTGGGTTTTCACCCAGCTTTTCATTTTGACTTTGTGCATCAAAAAAACAAATACGTTGTTACTGTTGCAATGGAAACTGAATTATCAAATGAATCCTAATGTGGAGATCTGTATGGAGCAAATAACTTTTTCAAATTCATACAGGAAACAAACTGAAGAAATGTGATTTCTGTCAGGTTCTCTGGATTTTTATGATCTGAAGTCATTTAGTTGCATCGCCTTCTTCTGCAAAAGTGGCATAACAATGGCACACAGCTAGAGAAATAGTGCCGCCTGCAGTTCATCTGGATGAACCCACTGCTAATATCTGCATAACAAAAGTGAATAGACAAGTGCATTAATTTACATTTCCTTTTGCAACTTTTCTCAAAATTATACAAACTTTAAACACCTAGTTGTTTTTGTTTCACAGGTAGTTTAGACTGTTTTCACCCGACCTACACTTGATTGTGCCTTTATCTTCACATCTAGTTCTGGCTCTGCCTTTGTCTTAATACATTGTTTCTGTTCTGCCTGTCTCGTTGTATCCAGGTGCTCCAAGACCCCTCTCTGGCGCCCCTCCTAGATACACGGGGGAGTAAGAGCACCGTTGAGCTTCTGGAGGAGATCTTTCCAAACAGCAGATTGGATGGTAAACCACAATTGCAGCACAGGGACAGTAGCTCATTAAATGAAAGGTAATTCTAATATCATGTGTTTCCTCTTTGAATATTCAGAGACTGTTTCATTGACATTTTAAATATACTAAGACACTGGGTTTTTGTATTGATAAAACATTACTTTCCTTTTTCAATATTTTTATTTTTCCGTCTAGGAATTTAAAAACTGAACTCATATACACTGTAATAATTATGACTGTCACGCTTTTGCAAAAACGGGGCCTTGTAAGTCAGTGGTCGATAAACCAGGTGTGGCCCCGCTCAGCCACCAAGGGCCACCTTGGTGCAGGTCCAGAGCCCAGATAAAATGAGAGGGTTGCAGCAGGAAGGGCATCCGGCATAAAAACACATGCCAAATCAACGTGCGGAACACGTTTCGCTGTGGCGAACCCTGAAGGGACAAGCTGAAAGCCGTTGATCTTTGACATTTTTGCAATAAGAACAGCAGAGAAATGAGAGATAGTGGGTTTCAAACAAAGAAAAATTGCAAAAATGGAGTGAGCCGGACATAAAATTGATATGTAACTCAGCCCAGTCAAGGCAGACGCCGACCCTGAGCCTGGTTCTGTTGGAGGTTTCTTTCACAAAAGAATTTATCTTCTCCATTAGTTTTTGCTCAAGGGAGTTTTGTTGGGGTTACTCAATAAATCTCTTTAGTCTTCACCTTTTTATTTAAAGTGCCTTAGGATGACTTTGTCGTGAGTTGCCGTTATATAAATAAAGTTGAATTAAATTAAATTAAATAGAAGTATCGAGACATTCATGTTGTTTATTTAATCAATATGCATTTAATGCACAACGTATGAGACAAAATGTTAGACCCAGATTTTTTGCAAACCATCATTTGTAATCCTTGTGTTTGATGACAAACCCTGATCACCTATATCCCACTCATCATCGATTTTGTTTTTTTAATTAATTAATTAATTTTTGTCCTGTCGGCTCATCCCGTGAGTTCAGGGTCGCCACATCGGATCATTGTCCGCATGTTAATTTGGCACAGTTTTTACACCGGACACCCTCCCTGATGCAACCCTCCCCAATTTCTACCGGGCTTGGACCGGCACTCCTGCAGCTACCCTCTCTGTGATGCTGTGTAACTTTTCCTTGTCCTTTGAATCTAATTTACCTGTGTTTAGTTCACACAGTTGGACCAAACTTTAATGATGATGCAATGTGAAGGTGAAAATGATTTGAAAGATTATGAAAAAAAAAATTCAATAAATATGATTGCTAACAGAGTTATCATTCACGACAGGAGAGACCAGATAAACCTGTACTACTTAAAGGAAAAACGTTGAATTGTTTAAAAAAAAAAAAGAAAGACCATAGCTTGACTGATGTCAAGCCAGATGCTTCGTATTGCTTTGGATCCTCATGTCAGTGGTGGCTTAAATGTAGACAGGGAGAAAGACAGGGGGCCTCCTGCATTGTTAAGTGCTGAACAACACTGACACCTTATGGCCAGTGCTGGTACAACATTACCAGCGTCACTTGGTGGTCTGTTTTTAATAAATTAAAAAAAAAAAATACAAAACACATTTATACTAATGTTTTCTGCTCTAAGGGTGGTGGTGGATGGAGAGAAAGATATCAATTTGGATGGGGACAAAAAAGATCTTAACGCCAGGAAGGTAATTCAGTTTTTGATTGTTGCTTCTGTTTTTACTCCAACATTTAACTCAAACACAGAAGGAAAAATTAAAACTATTAGTATTTGTGTGTTTTCCTTCACGTCTACCAGGTGGAGCTGTGTGAGGCTTTGAGGAGCAACGTGACAGCTCTGCAGCAAGAGAAGGAGGCCCTGAATGAGGAGCAGAGGCATCATCAGGAACTAGGGGCAACGATTGAAACGTTGATACAGGAACGCCTCAAAACCAATGAAAGGGACAAATACAGCATGTTCATCGGTACATTGTTTGATAGTTATTATTCCACTACTCAAGCGTCCTTCAAGCTTGTGTGATGTAACATTCCTTCAGTGTGTCGAAGACTGAGATGTTGACCTGTTTGTGTTTGCAGGAGACCTGGAGAAAATTGTGAACTTGCTGCTGTCTCTGTGCAGCCGGCTGTCGAGGATCGACAAATCCCTGCTTGCTCTGGAGAGAGAGGAGCTGGCACAGGAGGACAAATCACAGGAAAGGGTGAGACAGGATGCCATTCACCTGTCCAGTCCCTGTATGGTTTAGTGTACACTTCTTTACCTGTGTGTATCTCTACCTGTCTGTGTGATCTGCTGATCCAACTGGACCTCTGACTTCTATAACAACAACAAAAAAACACTAAAACTAAAATGATCTAACTTATGATAAACATTTGCGCCGGTACTTTTTATAGATGGACAGCTTCCCATCATGTCTCACCTGTTTTGCAGTGCAGCAGTTTAGCCAGTGGTCCGTGTATTTACCCAGTATCTACACTGCAGGAGAGTGACATGTGTGACTCCATGACCCTAAACTGCCAAATTTATCTATTGATTCATGCCTGTGCTTTTCCTACTGCAACATGTCAAATGTCCAAAATTGGACAGATCTGATCAAACTGATGGACTGTACTACTGTTGAGTCAAACATTGTAGTTTATATTTAGATTTGGACAGTTTGGAAGAGTTGGTAATAAAAACTATTGCATATACAGATTGAAATATTTGTCCTCTCCCCTTCAGGACTCCCTCCATCACAAACGCTCTCTGATACTCCGTCAAACTGAGGATGCGTGGGAGCTGAAGGAGAACCTGGACCGGAGGCAGCGGGTTGTTCAGTCCATCCTGTCTGGGTACCTCACTGAATCAGAGCTCCAGGACTATCGCCACTTCGTCAGTACCAAACCCTCCCTTCTAATTCGCCGTCGGCACCTGGATGACCTCATACGGGATGGGGAGGAGCAGCTGGTGCAATTGGCTGAGAGCCTGCCGACGCAGTTGTCCGAGGCTCACGGTTGGTCGAGAGTGTCACCGTTCTTATCGCAGAGCCCCATGCCCTGCTCTTCATCATTTCCACCATTGCTCGCGCCCTTTGTGGTTCCAGGCCCCGGCCACTCAGTCAGGTCAACCACTGTGACATCACTGTGATGTCATAGACATGACATTGCTACCGGTGGCAGTGAAAGATATCAAATGAAGAGACGATTGACTCCCTAAAAACCCTGAGCTTGAATGATGCTTAAAACTAAAAGAGCTTTACATGAAGGAAGATCGCGCCTGAAGCAGGCTCTGTTCACACTGAAACAACTATGCAGGCTTCCCACATGAAGAGGAAACACCTTTTACGTGCCTCATCATCAATTTATTCACACATGACTTTATGTTACACCTCTGTATAGCTCATCAGCAGTCAGCACTGGGTGGACTGCTGTAAAGTTTCCTAATGACCCTCTGCTCTAAATTCGGGACTGTGGGGTGTTTTCAAGGTGACATATCCCACGAAAGTTCACCGTCTAATACTGTAATGGGACAGCTCCAGTTTTATTTCCTGCAATTTCCCGGCAGTTTTCAGCAGGTCAATATCTGTAAATCTGTAAAATTCAGCCTCAATTTCTTTTTTTTAGCATCCACAGCTCTGATCTGAAATAGTGTAAGCAGTTTTAGAAATAAAAAGTGGATTAAAAATGCTTTGTAAAAAGTCACAATAACACTGAAATTGTCCTTAAACATCCCTGATGATGCTTTCAGGAACCTCAAACATTCAGACAATCCTCCAGGTCCTCTAACTTATTGTGTGTCTTCGCCTAAATACAAAACTCCATCATCTGTAGAAGTGTGATACACACAGCACAGCAACATTTTACTTCTAAAATAACGTAACATCCGAATTAGAGGGACAACAGATCTAGGAAGGACATCTGTTTGGACAAAACCGTTATGATCACTGTCACATTACTACTGCCACTACTGTCTTTACGTCTGGACCTTGTAGCACTTTTTTAGCAGTTTGACTACTGTTTGGGCAGAATTTACACTGTATCCTAAAACACTGTTCCACTTGTGCCTCTTTAAAAGTTTCTTAGTATAAAACATTTGATGTGAAAAAAGTTACGTTTCCAAAGATTTTGAGAGCTGGCTTTTTATTTCAACTTTTGTTCGACCCCCAAATAATCCATGTTTTGACTAATAATGAGATGAAACAAGAGCCTGTGTCTTCAGACTGAGAAACTGGGACAAGCACAGTATTTTAATTGATAATGTATCCGAACAATCAGTAACTGAAATTGCCGATAAAGTCACTTACACACTGTAACTGACTGACTACCTGTAATATTGTAGATTTGAGTAGACGTAAAATTTTATGAGGAAACCGACCCAAGTCTCCTTCATCTCCCCTTCTTATCAAACTACCAGCTCTCAGATAAAGTGAATGCTGTGCATTCTAACACTGAGAATAATTCACTTTATATACAGTAAATGTATACAAAAAAAGAACAGTCCAAAAAGAAGGTGCAGAGGTTGAGATATCCTAACTTTTCTATCATGAACCACATCCCCATGTCTGGATACTACATTTCCCATAATGCAGCTTGTTAGAATTTTTATTAGACCTTCCTTTCTAATAAACACCCACATCTTTCAAACACCAAATCTCCATTTTCTAACACAAGCTGTTATAAAATAACACTGCCTGTAATAAAATGTAAATGTCAAGCAGGTCCCCATCAATGTTATTTTTTCCAGATTTTATAAATCTAAAGACATTAGACGGTACACTTGTTTGAGATGGCTGATTAGTATTAACCATGACATTAACATTAAAATAAGACGGTAAACAAACAAAACATAAAACGATTCTTGCACCACATAGTTTTTTCTTACCGTTATGAAATAGAATATCTCATTACTGCAACATAATCATTTAGTGACGTTAAGCTTTCTTATTATTTTTACCTTCATTTGATAATACACTGTTGTCCTCTCTGGGCTTCCATAGTTTTCCACAGAGCAAACTAATACTTGGACCAAAGGATCAGGTTTATACATGTTTTGTTTTCTGTTTTTTTCGCTACTGTCTTCTCAGTTTTTATGACTCAATATTTATTGTTTAACAGCTGCAGCAGTGTGTGGAATCTAAATTACAGAATCTCTCAAACAGCAGAACATCTGTTTTCACCTTCTGAATATTCTGCTTTTCACATACTCTGAACAGTACAGCACGCAGACTGCCTTGTGTCCTTATTAATAACCCAGATTATTACTGATTATAGTTTGTTTTGCTTGTGTTAAAGAATATCTCAGACATTTCTTGGTTTATCATTTGACAAAAAACTGTTTGCTTCGAAGGAAGGACAATTGGAAAACAGCTCTAGGTTTTTGCAAAATAAAAAAATGTAAACTGCTTTGAGACTTTGTGGCCACTTGTCCTGTTTGCACACACACACGCACACAGAGACAACTCTTCCATTTTCTCATATGCCTGTATCAAAATGTGCTCTGCAGTAACAGTATCAATACACCACGTGAGCAAATTGCTTCTGGTTGACAGGAAAAGATGTTTCATTCTTCTAGTACAGTTTCAGAAACCTAAAAAATCAATGACAAGGTGCACTGAGGCTGTTCTGGCAGCATGTGGCATCCCAGCACCTTGCTACTCTACATCATTTTATGTTGACTTTTAATTTGTCTTCTGTTTGTAGCAAGCTATTGGTTCACTATGGGCTATTTTATGGTCTCTAAATACAAGATAATATCTCCCACTTCCACTTCTTGGCTTCCATTTTCACTGTACGGTTAGTTTGACTGGTGAAGTGGATCTCCATCTTTCTTCAGAATGCTTTGGTACAAGACTGGTGATGAAGTGTTTTATTGCGTCTTCTATATCTGCGCAAAAACCCCTTTGTTTGATATTTAGAAAACTTAAGATACAATAGTTGGTGAAATAGTTCTACTGTGCAAAATGTTTAGGTCAATTCCACTTTGTCTTAAATTATACGGCATAACATTTATATTTCTACATTTTCCATGTGGAATGTGTTATGCATGGAATGAATTAGTGAATGAGGTCAAGAGGGCAGGGAGCCCAGGGACAGTTACTGATTGTTTCTTGTCTAAAATAGGTCAGTTAACATATTATATGACAATGAAATGTACAACAACACAAAAAGATGCAAAAATACTCAAAATCATAAACGATGACCCGAAAGTGTATAAAAGTGGTGCAAAATGACGATGAAAAACAAACAAAAAAAAAGTAAAATAGACATAAAATTACCAAACACTGTGCCCAAAGGCCCATTTTCTTAAATTTTATCGCACAATATATTTAGTTACTGTGCATTACTGAAACAAGAGCATGCAAATCAGTTTTACATATCATCCGGAGACATCCGGGTGACCTGCAGGAATGCAGCAGGTGAGGGTTAAATACCTGAGACCTGAGGGGGCGGAGCTTCATTGCTATCTGACAGAAACACTCCCCGACCTTTGAGACCAGCGGGGAAGCGGTGAGAAGCAGGCGGCAGAGAGAAATAAAGAGCAGAATGGCTGCGGATTTATCTCAGACCGCGGTCTTACATTTCATTCAGAGCAACGGTGGGTCGGTAAAAAACGCGGATCTGCTCCTGCACTTCAGAAGTTTCATCCGGGACAATGCGGATCGGGAACGAAACCGGGAGCTTTTCAAGAAGTTCGTCAACACCGTGGCGTCTGTCAGACAGATCGACGGGGTCTCTTACGTCGTTCTTAAGAAGCAGTTAAAAGAAAATGTCCCGGTCGGTGGAGGTGGAGGAGGTGGAGGTGGAGGAGGTGGAGGTGGAGGTGGGGGATCCTTCGGGCCTCCCTGGGTGTCGCAGAGCTCCAGCCTTATCCAGGCTGTGAGCACTGACCAATCTCGACTAAAACAACACCTCGAGGGAGCGGGGACACCCGCCCCGCCTGGACAAACTGCCAAGAAAAAACTCCTACCTGTGGCTGGAATCGTGGTCAGCAACAACAACAATAACAACATGGAAACTAATCTAAACCTGAAACAACAAGCACAGCAGTCAAACATCCCACCTGAGGGGTCTGGAAGAGGAGCAGCAGCTCGAGGGAGGAGTCCCATCACAGACAAAACTCCCAGTCTGGCTGAGCCTCCTGTACGAGCTCACTGCTCCAAAGGGGGTCAGCAAAAGGTGGGTTTTGGCCCCCTTCCTGGGATCACACCAGTGGCCGGGATAGTTGGGCATCATGGAGAAACTGGCCAGCAGGTCCCAGGCCCTCAATCCCTCCAGGGAAGGGATGGCTGTCTGCAAGGAGGTGTTCGTCAAGAGCCCTCTCTTAATCCTGAGGTCGTCCCACGCCGCATCAAATACAGGTCGAGCTACAAGTCTGCTGTCTCCTGTGATGAAGATGAGGAAGATGAAGAGGAGGAGGTCCCAGTGAGGCAGGGTTCAGGAGACGCAGTGTGGCCCCTGAGTTCTCCTCTCAGAGAAGCTGTCAGGGCCACATCCACCTCCTCCTCATGCACCATAGATCCTCTTGCGCCCCCT
This sequence comes from Channa argus, assembly GCF_033026475.1. Lineage (NCBI taxonomy): Eukaryota > Metazoa > Chordata > Actinopteri > Anabantiformes > Channidae > Channa > Channa argus. Next base: position 19,726,070 of record NC_090214.1, on the reverse strand, counting down.
TCTCTCATCTCCTCCAGCTCCTCCTCTTCATCAGAAAGGAGAATCCCCAAGATTTACATCCAGGATGTGGAAGGGGAAATGCTGGCCCCTCGTGGCCCAAGATTGAGCTTTAAGCCAGGGCGGGAAGTTATGTCTTCCTCAGGGGAGTTTATATCTACCAGACACAGTCCACCTTTAGAGGCGGCGGCTTACACACCATCACCAGACCCTAGACCTCAGTGTGGTGGCCACCAGGACCACCGATACTCGCCTGCTGCAGAAGTCCAGATGGAGACCACGAAAGGGCTGCATCAGAACCGAAGGGCGCCGTCGTTTTCTAGATACAGCAGTGTCATCTCGCCCTCTTCTGATGCTGGGTTCTCCAGCAGCGACTGGCCATCATCCGGCTCCTCCAGAAGATCAGGGTCTTACAGCAGCTTCGAGGAGGTCCAGACCAGTACAGGTACAGCATCGGTCTGTATTTCAAGATTAAAGGTTCAGCCTGGTGATTTTTGAATATTTTTCTAACCTTCAACAAATCCCAACGAAAGACCAGAGACAACACTGAATCTGTCCTCTCACCAACTGTAATATGTGTAATCCCCTCTTGTCCAAAAACCACTGTTACAGCATGTCATGATGAGCACAGGTAAAAATAGTTTTTACCAAACTGTACTGAAGCTTGGGAAATATGTGAATACTACATTAGGAGAGGATTAATACACCACACAGTCAAAAGAAAGCACGGTGCCTGTGCTCATCATGATATGCTGTGACAGTGATTAGCAAGGGAAGCCAACATTTTTCTATAGTAATTCTTTTAAATGAAATGCAAAAACGCTTTGGCACCACACAAATCTCTAAGATTAGCTGTGGGCCCATTACAGGCTAGTTGGTACAAAAAAAACATTAATATGATAAATGGTGGATTTTCTCTAATTCTGGGATCAGCAGGTGATACTGGGCGTGTGCCTAGAATCCAGGAAGCACTCCAGCGAGCCCAAAGGACCCGGCTTGAGGCATCGCCTTGGTATCATTCCACAGACAATCTCTATGAGGACCAGGAGCCCACACTTGGTTTGTCACCATTCCATCACTCCACTGACAATCTCTACATGGACCAGGAGTCTAAAGCCCAGGGGATGCCATTGTCCATCTCAAAAGGTCAGAGCTAGAGTTTGTAAGCCTTCAGTGTGTTGACCTAAAGGTTCAAAATCTTGATGAGTTGATACGTTTTGTCTTTACTAGTGTTGTAGTAAAGACCACTTAATCCAGACCAAGTATATATACTTAGTTTATATTTGAGGTCAACACTACAAAATCCCACACAAAGCAAATACTGCACAAATAAGTGGAATTTGCAGAAGAACACATAAATATATAATTTAATATAGTTTTTATCTGTTTAGATAGATAGATGGTCTGGGCTTTGTCTTGGAATGATATACTAAGACCTTGGTCTCGGCAAAGGGGTCTTGACTACAACACTGGTCTTTACTCCACCCTACAGGTGAGTTCTTTGACAACCGCAAGGACCTCGAGTCCAGCGAGGGCTCCACCTCTACACCCGTGCTTCGGCAGCACCCGGCGGCCTCTGGGCGGCTCACCCCCCAGGTGAGGAGCAGGATGTGCCGCAGTCTAGGGGCTGATCTGGATCAGATCCTCCAGGAGGAGGGGAGGGGCATGGGGGGAGGAGGAGGAGGAAGTGATGCAGCCAGACTGAATCGCCTCCACCTGATCTCGTCCTCACTTAGCCTTCGTCCCAACCTGTCGTCCTCCTCGCTTTCATCCTGCTCAACGCCACCTCGCTGCCACAGCCTCGCTGAGCTGGTTGAAGACAAGGAGCATAAAGGAGGGAGAAAGAGCCTTCCTGCTGCAGTCGCCTCCTCCACCGTTCACCATGAAGGCCACGGTAGACAGGTGAGACATATTGATGATACATCAATTTCTTTTTTTTGTCAAACCTACTGTGCACTTCATAGTAGGATTGTGGCTGTTTTAGAAGAACTTGGGTTAAATATCACAAGTATCACGTATTATTATTATTATTATTACTATTATTATTATTATTATTATTATTATTATTATTATTATTATTATTATTATTATTATTATTATTTTTCATCCTGGTGCATGTTATTATTATTATTTGTATGTCCGATGAAACAATCGACTCCCTGAAGGAAATTTAAAAAGTTATAGTTGTTTGTGTCTGTCATCAGTCATTGCTCCCCCTGGATCCCCGGGAACACAGCTGGCTGGTGAAGGGGGCAGCGGGCGCCTGGCGCGACATCTACTCCCTGTTCAGAGAGGACCCATCCCTTCTTAACAAACAAGACTTCATCTCCGGCTTCACCGTGCTGCACTGGATCGCTAAACACGGTGACCACAGAGTCCTAAACACCTTATGGTACGCAGCACGCACTTGGCTTTGTGAGGTTTTTGCTTTGTAAAACTCAAAAGCTATGGTTTTTGTAGCGTTGTGATACTGGTATCAAGCTTTGGGGCTTGTATGTGGTGATTATTTTTGTATGAGCGCCAGCTTTAAAGAGAGCGGTTGAATCTTAGCCAAGATCCTCAGGATGATCTGACCGATCCAAGAGTTGAGCCTAGAGAGCGAAAGGGAGCGATCTCAGTGCCAGTCAGATTTATATTCTAACCTCTAACCATGCTCCAAAGGCTTTATCATAATATATAACATAGGTTTTGCTGTGCAAATTCCACGTTGATCACCAGAGTACTTTTCCCCCTGAAACTCCCCAATGACATCAGTAGATGGCTATGTTTCAGTTACTCAAACACTAGCTGCAGCTGATACTTCACTCACTGAAGAGGCTTTTTCTGCCTAGATAACGTCTAACTGCACAGTTTTGGGAAATTCCAAAACACGTGCAGGCTATGAAGTGTTATCCGTGGTCAATATTGACTGACTGCTGCCAACAAAATCATTCACTTTACAGTGTGTTTGCCGTTTTGTTGTAGTGTCCGAAGAGCTGAGTGTGTAAATCTACCTACTGTAATATTGTCTAGTGCACCAAAAAAATGTGTACATGGCATGGAACCAATTTCCTGCTAACAGTCCAATGATGCAATGCTCCACTGCTTTAGAGATGAGAAAATAGTTTCACTGCTCAAACAGATGTTAGCGATGCAATATGTCCAAAATGTCAATTGACTGCTCAATGTTGAGATAATAGGGAGGAATTTTGGACTCATCCTAATGATTTTACTTAATTTAACTGGAGGCAATTTACTTGTGTCTGAAGTCTTAAAAGACACGGCTTCACTCATTAAAATAGTTTAAGTAGTACATGTAAATGAATGCCATTAAACTTCCCTATATTCAAATATTTCTCTTCTAGCTGACAAATGCCTCCAGATGACATCACGTGGAGGAATTTTCAGTTCAAATTATGATCATCTCGTTGCTCACACGATGGAGGTTGTGAGTTTTTCAGCTGGAAGCAGAGATATATGTTAATGCAGTGAAGCCAGATGAATGTTTAAAAGGATTAATGTACATTTACACCCTAAACTAAAACCATAGAAAGCTAGTTGAAAATTATTGAAGTTGCTCTTTAGAGGTTAGGACCTACGACAGAGGGATCCCAGAATTTACGGTGACGTTGTAAGTATGATGCATGGGCATTAGAGTACAGCTGAGACTGACAGCAATTCAGTCAACTGTTCTAGAGGCCTCCCCATCAAGAGCTGTAGAACTATAGACCCTTTGGTGGCACTAGAGGTAAAATGATGATCACGTCCATTTTCTGTAGACCAGTGATGTTTGTGCTTAATTTTCACCAAGGTAGCAACACTAAATTTGTAATGTAGTTGAAAAAAAACCCACCACAGATTTATTTTATCATTTTCAAAATCAAGTTCATTAGGTTTCTTACAGCCTTAAAAGGCAGCGGAAATTCGTTTCTGAGGCTCAATTAATGACATCACCTGCGAAGTAGTTGGATTCTTTTGCAAGCAGGTACTGATCTGTTGTCTTGGGGCTCTGGTTTCAGGTATGGCGTTCAGAAGGCTGGTATGACCTTCAACATAAATGCCAGGTCAACATGCGGCCACACGCCTCTCCACATTGCCGCCATGCATGGCCACAAGAACATAATACGGCTGCTGGTTAAGAACTTCAGTGCTGATGTGAAGCAGAGGGACATATCGGGAAAGAGGCCCTGGCAGTACCTGTCCAGCACCACGTCCTTGGAAATCTTTGAGATGCTCGGAGCACCAGCGCGAGTTGCTTTGCAGGGAGTCGGAACAGTAGAGCCTTGCTGGGAAGCCCAACAGCAGCAACGCCGCCATCGACGGCATCACATGTCCTCAGCCTCCTCAGGAATAAGGCCGCTGACCATTGCTGGCACAACTAAGGTCAAAAGGTCAACATCGCTCGCTGCGTTCCTCAAACACAAATCATTCCATCCATTTGTGGGGCAGCAGTCAGACACCTCTATATAAAAACCTTTTTAATGGCATCTGTCTGTGGGGTCTGCTGTCTGCCAGTGGAACTTTCTCTTTTATAGTGGATTATGGATGGACATCCTTTTCCTAAAAGAGTGGAGGCACCCAAGTACACTCCATGTACAAAGCAATCATTTCAGGAAATGGTGAGCTTCCCATAGTTGATACTGATTTCTTTACAGCAGTGATATGTACTTCTGCTCTTTCTCAACTGACAGAGCCCAACCCTGTTAAAACTGTGCCTTTTTTAACCTTGGCATTGATTTTTTTTAAATTTATTTTTATTTTTTATAAAAAGGGATTTAACCTTTTTGGAGCGAAACTATGAGCTCAGGCCAAATGACTGCAACAAAGGGGAGAACTAGTTACTACAGCTGAGCTTTCAGTTTCACTGGATGTGCTTGGCAAAGATGAGATCGTGTCACAAAGAGGGCTGGATCCAAAAGCGAGAGGTGATTTGCCAGCACTTGGCAGAGCAGATCGTTTTTCAGCCTGCTTGCCTTCTGTCATTGTTGTGTGAGAAAAGGGAAATAAAGGCAGGAGTTAGGAATTAATGAGGGGCAGGGCAACGTTAGTGGGAAGTTTCACTCAAAGAGATTAGTTCGGGGCAGTTGACAAAAAAAAGACAAAGACAAAACCAGCTGGTCTTTGATAATGTGTACTTTATAAACCTCAAATTGTTTCCAAATCATGCATCAGGTTTTACACTGATCTTCCTTCCAGGCTTTAGGCTTTGAACATTAGCCTCACTCTTTTGAAACCGTGTACTGAACCTAAGGCCAGCAGATGGGACAATACATCATTTAAACACAATCACTCAGATTTAGACACCTCTATTAGGAATCTTCACTTTTTGTTTTCACTGCATCAAAGGTGTCTTTAAAGTGGTGAGGTGACTTTTTCGGGGTCATTCTAGGTTTGTTCTAATATTTTCATAGTCTTTTCTGACCAGCTGAGATCGGAGAAAACAATGACATCAGTAAAAACGGGTTCACTGCGTGTTTTGCACTCAGTATTACTGTCCAGATGAAGCAAACGAGGCACAGTGAGCCTATGTTTTGCTGGGTGGCTGGATTTGTTAGCTTTAACAAGCTCAACTACTTTAAAGATTTGTTGTAAACTTTATCAGTGAATGTGCAGTTATCAGTCATTACAGCCAGTAGTTATGGTCTGGTTGGTCACCGAATATCTATAGGCATAGATATTCTTTGGTGATGTCATTTAAAGTCAACAAAGTGTTGGTAGGGAGGTGGTCAGGGTGGATGTGTGGGTGACAACACACAGGACTATGAAATGATAGACACCAGTTAGTCAGTGTTGTCTGCAGTTGGACCATCTCTACCATATCTATGGTGCCAAGAACAACGACAACGACGAACCATTGAATAACATGATAACACCTGAAGTGGGCACTTTAACCAGGTTTCCAATCTTTGTGATAAGATGAGCAAATTGCCTCCTAGATTGGTGTTAATCCTCTAATTCTGTGCAAGTTGCCCCAAATTTTTAACAGTGGGCAACATTTGAAAAAAAAAAAAAAAAGAACTGAAATGTAATATCTGAGAACATAGCTTGTGATTTCTGTTGCATTTGGTCGTCAAGTTTTGGTGTTATTCTGTTTACGCCCTTTGTGCACACGGTCTTGGTGTCACCCTCTGCTGTTGCTTTTCCAGTCTGGCAGGAAAGGCCCGAACTTCGATTTTCACGTGTCAGAAGGCATCGTTTTTTTTCTGAGCTGAGAGGTAGTTTTCTTATCCTACAACATTTGAACACATCACACTGGTTGTTTTACCTATAAATTAAACATGACAACTGACAAACATACCACACATAATGTTACTGATGCCTGGTGGGATATCCCACCCACTTGTGTAGTAGATTTGGAATTTATTAATAAAAGTGGATGGTTCAGGATTTCTAGTTAATTATGTGAAGTAAAATGATATAACTGGTGTGTTTTGCTTTGTAAACTACGTTGGTTTGACTTTACATAATTTGATGTGAGATTTACAGTATTTCTTGCCATCTTCTTGTAAAGGTTTATACACTGAGTATTAAATATGTTTCACAGGAAAATGCTGTTTGTTTGTCGTGTTAACGACCAATTTATATTTTCTGAATGCAGAAAAGGAACAGGGTGTGAATGAGGATGAAAACTGAGCTGTGGTTAAAAGCTGTGGGTAAAGACCTACAAGCAAAGCTGTTTGAAACTTCGAGAAGCAACAAAACTTAACCTCACTTAAGTCCCCACTCAGGGTTAGGAAGTTCCTGTTCTGCGCAAAATTGTGTAGTTGTATATATGGTGCATATGAGGCTTCAGCAGTCTGTTTATTTAATGGAGTAGAAATCTTGCACATCTTCTTTTTGGAGTAAAATTCTCCAATGTTAAGTTGCATTGGAAAATGGAGGAGGACTATACATCACTTGCATAGGAAGTGCAATTTGCACCTCTATAGTACACTATCAATAAAAGTGTGTCCTGCATTGGGTCTTGTCTTTTAGTGAGCGTATCTCTAAGACTCCAGACGGATCAAACTGTGTTAACATGCTCTAAAATACGATGCACCATGTTGCTCCATACGGCACTTATACCACTAGCATGTACAGTAAATCTCATTCACTGTGTCTTTTACTCGTTATAACATGTGCAACCTGTCAGAGAAAAGCTGCAAGGTGGTGAACATGTTTGTTCATGATTCTGTGCGTGTGTGTGTGTGTGTGTGCACGCTTGAACAAGGTCAGAGTGTCTGTGTACATTACATTTTTAAGCAGCCGGTTCAACCTGTGCCTTATTAGTTACCAATGAACTTTACAGTCTCACCCTCTTTACCAATAAATACATATTAGTGTGAATGTTGTTACTTGTCTTCCAAAGCTAAAGGACTAATATGGAATATAATAAAGGTTTGATAAACAACAAAGGACCATGGCACAGGAGATTCCCAGACAAATTAAACATTCAATTCAAAATAATAAATGTTTCTAAAACAAAACCAAGGACAATGGAAAATGTGTGAGCCTTGGTGCATCCAATTGGCAGCAGAGCAGACGTGCTGAGCTTGGGCTGGGGCCCCTCCTCCTGTATCCTCAGCTGCTGGCTCCTGTACGCTGACCAAAGAGGAAAGAGCAGGAACAAAGCAAAAAGAATACACAGGAGACATCACCGGCAAAGGAAAGACAATGTGTCCGTCCCATTGTTCCACTCTTTGATACCATGAATGTCCATGTTCTGAGAGGTGCAACACCGATCACGTTAAAAGTCACGTTATGTTTGTTGAAAGTCTTTGAAAAGATACAAGATCTTTCCTACAGATTACAATGTGACGAGAAGACAAAATAACTAGTCTGTGTATGTGGCAGTTAATATAAGGCGTTAGCCATCTGAGCATGACAAACCAAGTGAGTACCTTACAATTTAGATAAGTGTCTTCTTTGTTTTTCAACCTCTATGTAGCTCAGTAAACATTCTGGAAGCACAAAGTCACATTTTGTTCAGTGACTTTTCTTATCGCTCTCATTTGTGATTGGAGTGAAAGTTCTCCTTAACTGTTGCATGGATTGTCTTGAAATTCTTTCCAGCCCCCGTCTGTACTGTGATTATTGCTAGAAAACTAGGAAACAGGAATAATATTGTATATTAGATAAGCTGTGGATCAGTCGCCCATGAATGACGGGGTCAGTAGTTGGATTTCCTTTTACTTCAGGCCTCAATTCTGCTTGTTACAAGATACCGAACATCCACGTAGTAGCACCTTGAATGTAGCAGCTGTCTACAGCAACTTCTCTATGGGATCAGTAACGTATAAAAATTCAAAATTAGCATTAATAGCATTCTGAGTTTAACATTTATCTCAAACAGCTGTGCTTTACAAAGCTGTCAGGGCTGTAAAGGCAGTAATGGAAACAAGTCTGACAGAGCTGAAGTGTGATTCTGCTAGATGAACCTCCATCACCAAAATCTTTAACACGGATGTTTTTGAATAAGTAAATGAAGACAAAGTGGTCACTTGCAGTTTTTCCATTCTCTTATTTCTTTATTTGTTGGTGCCGCAGTGCGTTCACAGACCCAGAGCAGCCACCAGCAGCTCCCACAGCAGGAACAACAGAGCTTTTTGCAGGATTAAAAATATATTAAAGAAAACGTCAAGAGATAAAAACAGAGCATGCTGTTTAGCCTTTTCTTTCAATCAGCGAATACTGTCAAATTTTTTTTTAGACTAAAACTCAGACATCAACTCAAACTACTTTTTTTTTTATTAAGTGTGAATTAATTTTCACCAGGGGCATATTCTTCATACGCAAACAATAACATTGGTTTTAAAACCTAGATTTTCTTTTAGAATTTCAGATTTAACAAGAGCCGTCATATCAACAAATCCTCATAGGGTGGTTTATATGGGATCATGTAAGTTATTGGGAAATCATAAAGGTGTCTCAGTGTTAATATATAAAGCTAGCTGGATTCAAATTTATAGCATTGCAACTCTGGATTACTTAAACCAGGTTTTAAGAACACGGCCAACAACCTGAGTTGTTGAGTCAAAGTCTCACAGCAAGCTGAGTGGGAAGGGAAACGAAGCAAAAGGATTTATAAGGGAATTTTATATTAACATCATATTTGGAAAACTTTACTTTAAAAAAAATCTTTTTGGGCAACTACTACTTGTAATCAATTATACAGAAACATTCATACATTAGATTTAGACTATGAATAAATTATAAATAGAGAGGGGAAACATGCAAAATGAGGTAGGAAAGAAAGAAAAAGAAATAGGTTAGATGACAGAACAGTATTAACAACAAATATAAGGTGACAAACTTCCAAAATCCTCCACAAAAAGAGCAAGACACTTTCAGAGGAAGTGAATTCTACTTTTTTTTTTTAAGGAAAATTTTTCTATTTATAATTTTTTTAAGCCTTTTGTTGTTTGTGTTCAACAAATATCATTGATGTAGTAGTAGTAGCAGCAGGATTTTATTTTTTGAATGTTTAAATTTTTTTTGCGCTCTGTTTTCCAGCTACAGGGGATGATGGGAACTGATCTCAGGACAGCTGAACAGCTTGGGGTCAGGCTGGCGACCAAAACCACCTTAACCACTGACATCATTTATTTCCTTCTGCTTCTATTGTCTTGATATTAATATGACTTAATAATCTCTTAACTTTGTCCTAATATTTTCTTCTTCACCATGTTTGGGTGACTGATTTACCATATGATTTACCAAAACATTGACCATATTTTGAGTATTTCCATTGGAGGATTTCAATTTGGAAGGAAAACAGGAAGTGTGATGTCAGTGTTGAGGTGGTTTTGGTAAACAGCTTCCTTTTTGGTCTCTAGGAGGTGCTGGCTGGCTGCAGAGGTGGGCAGGGGGAGGTGCTGCCTTCCTGTCGGGACAACAGGACACTGCAGAAGCTCAGACCTCCTTCTCCTTCGCCTTCTCCACCTGTTGTTACTGCCCCCATTGTGGATGTTGCTCCCTCCTGGATAGTGATGGTAGTGGTGACATCTTCATTGTAGAGGCGTTTAATGGCGTCGTAGAAGTCGTCCACTTCCATCTCCTCCACCTTACACAAAGGCAGAATCATATTGTGACTCAGGTTTAAGGTTGCATGTCCTGAATTTATTTATTCATTACTTTCCCTTATGGCATATTCACATTTCGAGAGACAAAGCGTTTTCCAAAAGTGTTTTCGTATCAGCAAGATAATACTTTACTAGCTAAGCAGCCTGTCTGCGTTTGTCTGGCATCGATATGAGGGTAACGTGTTATCGTACAATTTGGGAAATTTAGAAACGCCAGTAAGCTGACAAGTTTTTCATTCAATTGAAACAATGGTCAGCACTTATTGGCTGGGCTGTGGGCTTTGTGCACGAGGTACAATGCTGTGTTGAACAAATTTGAACTTTGGTCCCTGCAGATTTGGAGCTGTGGAGCTTTAGTGTGAATTTGCTTTTACTTGATTGATTACTAAGTTTATTACTTATATTAAATGTTTATTACAAGTCTATGACATGTCAAAAGTGGTCAGTTAACACAATGAGAAACATTCACATTTCAATAGTCAAAACTAGAGACATTAAGATTTTTTTGAATAAAAAACATCTGTAATGAATATGTCTCAAAATTGTTGGATATTCATTTTATTCAATTATTTGAGCTTCATCATTTCCAAACCTGTGTATGAAGTAATTACCTTGCGTTTGGTGGAGGCCTTGCAGCGCAGTGTGACCCTCTGCAAGTGGTTGAGAGGGGGGATGTATTTGGATGGAGAGAGCAGAGCTGGGGTGCTGCAGTGAGTGAAGGAGGAGGCTGTACTTAGAGGCAGCTGCCTCCCTTCCTCCTTCTCTTCTGCAGGTGGTGGTGAAGGGGCGGGGGAAGTGATGGTGAAGCTGTGGTCCCTGGAAGACTCCGTGTTGGAAGTGATGGTCCCTGGAGTGAAAAGAGGTATAGAAATACTTAACTTTGTGTACAGATAACTAACATTTGTATAATAATTTAAATAACGGTTACATCAGAAACTAAAAACAGATTTTGGTGTGTAAAACTTGGTCCCCCTTTAAACGTACCCAGCGTGCAGCAGTCCTGGGCTGGAGGCTGCAGTGTGGTTTGGCTCTGCAGGGGTTTGTAGATGTAGACGGTGTTTGGAGGCAGGGAAGCTCTTGGTGTGGAAAGACTACGTGCCACCAGCTCTCGACTCCTAATCAGCTCAGAGCTATCGATCTAAGGAGAGCGAGGAAACAACAATTTAATAATGCTTATGTTTTTAATGTCCCCTAGAGGCTGCACTGTTCAAACCCAATTAATTCAGTTTTAGGGCGGCGATTTCTAAAACAGCCCCCATTTGAGGAGAATTTCTGGACCTCCGTTATAATGGGCTCCAATAGTTTCAGACGGCACGCTCTCCACTTCTGGCCAAATACTGAAAGAACCCTAAGTCCTGCCACTATGAGAGTTACATTTCCTGAAAGAAGACAAAGATACCTACATTTTAATGTATAAATTGCTGATGAAAGATGAAAGCTGACTGAAGAAATGAAGAAAAAAGTTCATAGAAGTTGAAGCTAGAAGTTAGTGTGTGTAATGTCACACAGAGAAGTTGGAAATTCACCAAAATGTAACTCAAACTAAAGCTGCGATATTCAAAAACTGTAAAAGATATTAACAAGTGGAATACAAGGCTGATAGCTGAAAGCCTTGTGATGGTGGTGGTGAATGGCATCTCAAGGCTGAAGTTAGAGCAAAAATAGGACAAAGCTGAAGAGAAGCTGAGGAGCCTCTCGGTTCATTTGAATAAGAAAAAACATTTTAAAAATGAAAAAGCTGCACAAACATCCTTAACAAGTTTTGAAATTAAGTAGTTAAGTTCCAGAAAACGTATGGAACATCGTAATCATAATAATTAGGATAACATACTGTGACTGCTAGAAGCATTCGCAGTAGATTATTACAGCACAAATGTAAAATGTGTTAACAGTAAACCAACATTTGATATTTCTATATTTATACCAACTGAATAGCACATTAGTTAAAGCAAGAAATTTGATTAGCAATAATTTTTTTTTTAAGCGTTAAATCACATTTTTTAAGAGGTTGTCTCCTTAAATCTATATGGAACATATCAATGCCAAACCTTTGGGAATTCTGCCAAAATTATAGTTATAAGATAACTCATAACTGGATGAGACTTGTACATTCATGTTATCAACAACATCTAATTAAATACTGTATTTCTTGGTGGAGTAACCTGTACTTTTGTACGTAAAGTACATTTTAGAGCATGTAGTTATTTACTTGAACTTGAATAAAGACTGACTGGTTTTGCTCCTACTTTAGTGGAGTAGCTTCCAGGGACCTTTGTGTATTTGAAATAGCTTAGGACCAGCTTAAATGCAGCCTAACATGCAGGTTATGAAGTTGTGCTCTCCTGCTGAGTGTGGTCCGAACCCAACATCTGACTCAAAGTGCCCCCGGAGGCTCCACCCTCACTATTTTGCTCAAGGACAGAGTCAGGGACAAAGCGTTGGAAGTGTTGTGTTTACACTTATTGATTTTTTATTCCCACAATAAAAGGCTGCAAGGCCAAACAGAGTAGAGGATGTTTTAAAGCAGAAGGCTGGTGAAAGACTTCTCCAGAAATGCTGAGTTGAGTCACCTATAACTGAAACCTACACTGATCAGGTGTAACATCATGACCACCTCTGCAATTTAATGCAATCAAGTACAGTGGCTCGGCCATAAATTCGACTTTTACAAGACGTTTACGATAAACACATATTAGAATTATCCCCTTTCTGACAGTTTCAACCTAAAAACTGAGAAATGATAATCTTGTAAAAGTAGAATTCATAGCAGAGCCACCATGTGTGGTTACATTAAATTGCACAGGTGGTCATGATGTTCTGCCTGATTAGTGTATGTGGGTTTTTGTTAGTCTATGATATAAAGAGTCTAATTATTTCCCCTGCTCTGGTTCCCCCTACTTCTCCAAATGATCTCTCTCCTCTGCTGCACTTGGGCTGCCCTCTAGCGCTCTCTGCTGGCCACCCTCAAACCTTCTGGCTTCCCTTTGTTTTCCTCCTTCCTGAGTTGCTCATGAAAACAAACACAAAAATCAAATAATAAACAAATAAGTAAATATAACTATCACATCTACACTGTCAGTCAGTAAGCTTAAAAGGAAAAAATGTGGAGAACACATTGGTCAGATACAATTCAAATATTATTTTTCTTCAGGGTCTATTTTTACATCAACAGCTTCTACAAAGACTTTTTTGCTTTCAGCTTTATAATTCATTAAATTCAACTCATTTAAGTTTCCCAGAGTCCGAGAGACTTGTTTTGTTAATGACGTAAGAGTACTTCCACATTTTTAAATGTCGACAATGTAAACAATACAGTTTGAGGAACTACATTAAACTTGTCAGGAGTTTCCCCCTTTGTCACATTTTTCCAGAGAAGCACAATATAAGTATTTGCTGCTTCTCTAGCCACACTTCTGTATGGTCACATGGTTTGGTCACATGATATACAATACTATGCAAACATCTTGAACCACCAACAGCTTTGCTGTTATAGCAAGGATGTAATGACCTTGCATCCTTGTATTTTCTTTCTCGATATATAAACAGAAAATAGAGAAAATACTGACAAAATGTTAAAATAACAAATTGGCATCTACAGGCAAAAGTCAGTATTTACTGTGAACATATAGATATCTATCTATCTAGACTATACATAAATATGGTCATATAAGCATTGCTAAAACAGCTAATCTAAGGGTGGCGTAAGTGTTTTTTTTTTCAATTTAAATCAATGAGGATGTTGTCCTAAATGTTAACTGTACAAATACTGATTGAATTTAACTGTCTGTATGTACATTTTAATAGCCTACTGACTTTGGTGCAGCTTATTGTCCAACAGATACTTGCTTCAAATACACTACTAACTGTCCTCGTTCAGAACTACAATTTGATTTATTGATATCTTGACATGATATACGGGGCCTGGTGGATCAATGGGTAGAGATGCAGAGGGGAGTGTGATCGAATCCCACTCCACCAGGTGCGGCCCCCAAAAAATATCTAATAAAACAATTTTACTACATAGCTGAAATGAATCCACTGGTAAATATTTTAATTGAATTACAAACTCTACGTAAAATAAATAATAGTTCTAACATTAAACAATGGGTGTAGTTTAAAAACAACAAAGAATAAGTCACTAACACCATCTCTAAACCACGGCTACAGAGGAAGTAGAGTGGAGGGAATTTTGTTTAACTGGTTGCAGATGTCAATGTTATCCTAGATAGATGAAAAATAAATAAAGATGGTTGGGCAAATATACTTTGGCGGCAGTAAATTTTTATTATATATTGCTTTTAACACTGTTCCACGGTCTAAAACTACAACGCTCAACTGTCAGAGAAACTACAGTGCATCGCTGCGATTTGTTCTTTGTGGCTCTGAGTTTCATAAAATAGGAGTCACACACTTTCCCACTCTGATTTAAGAGTGTTTTGACTAGATTCACTTTTGGCACACAATTTCCAAGAATGTTTCTATAATGTATGATAGACCCAGGTACCTGTGCCTTCCTCAGCAGCTCAATGGTGAGAGCCAGCCAGTCAGGACAGCAAGACTCCAGCTCCAGGGTGATGAGGGCCAAAGCGAGCATGGATCCTCTGAGCTACGGGAATATAATAGAGACAAAACAATGAGGTGCAATACGAGCCAAAGCCACCACACACATATAGGTAAAATAAAATAAAATCCATAATTAGCCAGTATATCATGTTCAATATAAACTATTCCTTAAACATACCACTGTTACACAATTACAACATAGGTTTCTACAATGTAGGGTCAAAGGAGTTTGTGTGTCTGTTTGCATTTGTTTATACCTGTATGAGCGTGTGGTCGGCCAAACAGTAGAGGAGTCGTTGTGTGAGCAGAGCGAGTTGCGGAGAGCGGTTCAGTCCCAACATGGAGTCCAAAAGCCCAGAACGACACAGCATCACCATCGCATGGAACTACGGGAGAAGAAAGGAAGGAAGATGAAGATTACAAGAAGTAAACCACAAATAGTTTGATCTGAACATTTTACAACTTTAAGAGATACTTGGGATACTTTTGGCAAGTAGCAAAAAATGCACAATAAAAAGATTCGTGTAAAAAGAGTAGCTCCAAATGTCTGTAAGTCCATATCTTTTTTGTTTAGTATTTTTTGATTTTACTCATGCTAATGGCTCAAGTTCAGAAAGCAATGAAAGCTGAAAGGCTGGATAGTGTTTAAAATCTAATGATGATCAGAATCAAGAAAAATAATCTAAAAAATCAAAAGCTGACAAGACACAGATTTTACCACTTAACTTGATCTAAATTTATAGTATTGACTAAGAGAAAAGAAAAAAAATAAAATAAATCACTCTAACTTTATCTCTGAAGCCTTCAATTTTAGCCCAGATCGTGTCAGATACAATGAGAATGTGTGCGTTTGTGTGTTAAGTACAATGTGCAGGAAGTCCAGTGCGGTCGCAGTGTGCAGATCCCAGTTCAGTTTGTCCAGGATGATCCTCTCCATCCTCAGGATCTCTGAGGGAGAGCAGCCACAACTGCTGGATGCAACCAGCTCCTTCAGAGAGGGCACACACTGACACACATGCACACACACAGTTACACAAACAGCTCTAAGACAGCTAAATTCAGCTGCTACAGCAAACTTTAACACTTATTAAAATAGAACCATTACTTTTCCAGACAAGCTTGTTACATCTTATTGTCTGATTGTATGTTGTTTTTGTTCACCTCATCCTCCTCACACGTCTTAGCTGCCAGGAAGAAGCAGGCGATGGCAATGCAGCGCAGGTACTTTGGACGAGCCTGAAGAGAAATTAAAAATTATATGTTTACAGTCAGTTTCTCAACACTATGTTGGGGACAACTTGACATCAGGAGACATCCCTGTTGGAATTGTTCGTTGTTATGAACTATCATTCAATCTTGTGTAGAACTTTCACTGTCGCTTGCACTTCTCGCTCAGTACTCATCACATTTCAACACACATGTCGTCATCTTGCCTGATTAGATCTGCTCTTATAAATAAACAGGAAGTAGCTGTCTTCTTGCATACTGTAGATTCTGACCTCTAATGATGCTATTGCAGTTTGGGAGGATGTAAACCCTTAACATTAAAAGATCAGATCAGATCTGACCAAAAAAAGAAAAAAAAAGGAATTGAGCACTAGGGCTGGCAGTGTGAAAGTAGCTTTTGTCTTGTAATTCCACATTATTCCACTTATACAAAAGTGACAGTAATTACCCAGAAAAGGCAGTTTCAAAATGTGTCACAATAGTTTCTATACATGTGAAAGTGAACGTTCTCTCTCTCTCTCTCTCTCTCTCTCTCTCTCACACACCTACGATTGTGACCTACAATTTTAAAACATCGAAAAACAAAGTACAATAGTTCCCTCTGAATTGTAGTGGAGTACCTCAAAACTGTACACAAGTATAATACTTAAGTTAATGTACTTCATTACTTTCCACCACTAACTTAATCTAATTCTAAGCTTAAATTTCAAAAAGGACCAACCAAAATAGCCAATAATGGTGATACTGACCAAGAACACACACTGTATTACATCTGATAATCCTGGAACATTGTTATCCTCAGCTAAAACTTCCTGTCTGTGGTGTGGGATGCAGTCATGATGTGACAGAACATCCAGTACTGACACTTCCTGTTATTGCGTACATGCTACCATCAGCTGTGAGGCAACTGAAATGAGCCTTACCACCATAGCAGCTGAACAGTGGGAAATAAAAACAGATCTATCGAGGCTTTCTGGTACACTTGTTCACAAAAGTAACGTCTCTAATAACTTTGCTGATAAAAATGCATCATAGGACTGTTCCAATAGGAATAAATTCCTGTATCGTTGTCAGGGGTAGGGAATCCTAGGTTTCTTGCCATTTCTTGTCTATGTAACAGTTCATAAAAGCAGCTTTGTTTGGTAATTTACATTTCTACAAATGCTTACTTCGAGAACTGTCCACTAGTTCTCGAAGGGTGCATTTACCTTGATGGGAGCAAGGAAGCGGTCCAGGATGCTGACAGCTAACACCAGGGTCTCTGGGTATAGGTTGAGTCTGCTGTGGAGCTCCATCAACCACCGCACGGCCTCATCACGCTGGGCAGGGGAGATGTCTGTATCCTACAACAGACAACAAAGATAACAACGGTGTCAGCATCAACTTCATATGTTGGGTATGCTTGTGCTGACTGCTGGAAACCTGTCCATGTTTCCTCACAAGAACAATTAAATATAAAACCAGATTAAAACCAGGTCACTGTGAAAACTCTAAAGCAGATTTTCCCAGTAACGTGAGCTTTATTCTGTGCTTTGGACTCCATTTGAGAATAAAAAAAGGGATACTTAAGATAGATAAAGTGAAGTTCACACCTACTTAATCTGTAGTTCAAATGTCAACAAAATGAGCTCTGCTTGCCTGGAATTGTAAAATGTAATACTTCATTATTCTAGAATAATTCTAGAATATGTTAGCAGACATGATCATGACTAAAATCTTTAAGATATCAAGAAAACAAATTAGGAAAAAGGTTTTTCTCTTAAAAACAGCTGTTTTATGGCATCACTTGATATCTATTCCAGGGCAAAACAAGGTTAGGCAGGACTCATTGTACTAATCCAAATTAATCACCTGGATTTGTATACTTAGAAAGGGCCTAGCTGAGTCCTTTGACACCGACATAATTCCTTTGAAGAAACAAACAATACCTTAAACCACCAGGGCAGCCAGGCCAAAACCTGCTACTAAATTAGCTTTAAAAACCATCCCATTCATTCTACTCACAACTGAAACAATTCATCAGCTGATGATCACTTGTCATAATACTATGCTCTGTGAAAACAATACCCTGTATCTGAAGTGTTTATTAATATGCACGGCATTAGACTTTTGCATACTTTGTGATGGGCTTGTTCTAACCTGAAGCAGAGACCAGGAAAAAAACATGACCAGGGTTCAACAGGGCAGTGATACAATACACCTTTTGTTCTGAAACCCCTGATAAGGACAGTGCAGAAGGACGACTATGAGGTTACAACAGTTCGTTTGCACAAAGGCTGGACCGAAATCAATGAGGTCATGTTATACATTTGCCTCAGTAAGAAAAACCGACAAAATAAAAGGTTGAGAGACAATTTTTCATTATAAGCTACAGTTTTAGTGGATCAAGATACTTGCTTGCAAATCCTTCGCACTGATTGTCTAAAGTATGAAACTCACAAACACCACCAGATGCTGGGACTTCCTTCCTACTCAAGTTCCTGCTTATTTGGAGGGTCTTCTACTAATAAAATGGACAAATGCTTTCAAGACCACCTAATGATTTTGAGTTTTGGTTAACATCTTTGGGTTATCCTGTATTTACTCCGGTGAAGTCTTCTCTTGATTGTTGACTCTGACACAGAGTTATATCTACCTCCTTGAGAGTGTTCTTGATATGACCAAGTCCAAAGGTTTCTTTTTTCCATCATTCATCAATGTTATTATCTGGATCTCTAGTGTGCCAACTTACAAATCGACCAATGAGTTGGTGGTAAAACTGGTGAGCAGTAAACTATTTAAATATTTTTGAGCTCTAAAATTGGGTGTCTTGAAATAAAAATGGTTAAAAAAATGTCATTCCAAGATGGTTCAATAAAACATTTCAAAATTAAAACTGACAGTTTACACATTAAGCAAATAATTGTTCATAACAAATCAAATGTTGTAGCATATAGAGCTAAAATTTGTTTTACTAAAAATACATTGCCAAATATTTACTGTCAAGAACAAACACTGCTTTAACCTATGCTGAAAAGGGGTGTTCACACAAATAACAAAAAACTTTTTTGGCACTTCTTCCTGGTATTACATAGCTGAGAAAAAAGTTCCAATTATATTTGTAGAGGTTTTGAGATCTGATGTTTGAAAACTTAACAGCAGCATGTCTTTCCATCAGTAATGTTTCTGTTAATGCTTGGATGTCACATTACAGCAGTTATTACAGCAAGCTGGTGTCATTTGGTCAATTATGGCTTGGGTACTGCTTTATTTGTATGTGAATGTAGGTTAGGATCAGTATTCCCCAAAGCTCCAGTCAGCACAAACCAAGCACTTTTGCCAACCAACCATAGATTACAAAGTCACAGATCTGTCATATGATAACTGGGTACATGCCAGTGACGCTAAGGCAGAAAAACTTAAAACCACTGGTAAAACCTGCCAGTATTTGGGATGGTGACCATTTTCTGGTCATACAGCAAGACCAGCCAGCATTTTCTCACATATCAGTCAATGAACCAAGACTTAAGCTTAAACATAACTTTCTTTTATTAATGTCCTAAATGGAATAACGAGTAAATGGCAGTCCCCTTTAGACCTTTGCATGCACTGTCTCCAAATACAAAGATACAGCCATCAGATTAAAAACACCATTCTTAACTTTTCTAAATCTGTATGCTTGGCAGCTCATATGTAGAGTAACAGTACTCCCTTAAATAAAAGCATTCATTAATTTCCCATAGTTCATCAAGAGATAACTATTTATTATTGGAAGGAAAAGGGTCAAGGAATGAGATTTTACTTTGGGAAATCTAAATTAGAATCAAGAGTATGTCTCACTTTAAAAGAGATGGCAAATAAATTATCACCTTGGATTAAATAATATATATATAAAAACATGCAGTTCAGCAACCGTGTCTTAATTTAGGGTATTTTAACTCGACAAAAAAAAAAAAAAAAAACAAACCAAAAAAAAGCTGAATGTGCATTTTTATTATGTTAGGGCTAAGTTTCCATCCCCTAACATCCATGTAGGGGTATTAATCAACAATACATTTGGATGTCAGCTCAGTCTTTCAGGTGTCTTTCAGTTGATCAAGTGCATTTCTATGCATTGTGTAACTGAGGGACACAGGAACTACAGTACTTCAGAGAAATATATTTAATTCAGTATAGAACACCCAGCAACACTGCTGTTGCCCAGATCACTCTTACACCAATTTAATTGCCGACTAAACTGGGGCAAAGACACTGATAAGGGTCATAAACTGAGACAGTCAACCTGTCTCAGCAGCACCATTAGCATTTTAGAGGCCTCTTCACTATCAAGTCAAAACTATAAACATGCAAACTCGATGACTAGACAAAGAACAGACGGTTGTTCTTTAAATACAGACAATTTTATGTATATATATCTTAATATCATATGCAACATTTCAATAGGCTTTACATGAGCAGTAGCTCCTCACTCAGCTCAAACATGGGGTGCATCCCAATTCATTCCCCACCATTGAAATAATTTTTTCCTTGTGTCTTAGTCCTTCTCACTAAAAATGCATGAAGAGACGCATCAGACATCTGTTTCTATCAAATCCGATGCCAGTCCTACTTTGACAATACTGTGGTGGTGTTTGGAGCTTATTTACCCATAGACACACAATCCAGATAGCAACATATTTTATAGCAACATGCTTTTTACTGAATTTGCCTTTACTGATAATATGTTTGTAAAATAAATATTTATTAGCCTGTTATGATAATGTGATTATGCTTTATATTTATGTAGATAAACATGTATTGAATAAATGTTTTCGATAAACGTAAATTATATCAATGCAGACTGTATTTCTACTCAATGAACAGGGATATTCAGCCTTATACGTGATTGAATAAATGGAATGATGACAGTGATAACTTTTGAAATGTGGATATTGCTAAACAACAGCACACTGCTTTCCTAACCATGACAATATTATTGATCGTAAAAAATTACAGATCATGAAGAGAAAAATTTTATCTTAAAATATAAAGTTGTTTGTGGTGCTTTTGTCAATCGACACTTAAAAAGGCACACAAAAATCTAAGTCAATCAGAAATATATATAAGAAGAAGAAGAAGAAGAAGAAGTGTTTACCGTTTCATGAGATAGAATTTCTCAGATTCCACATCTTACAAAATGTTAGCCTCATGCTGGTTGAGCAGATAGGCTGAGGTTGGAAATGTCTGTGATTTGGAGGTGTTAAGATAAGTGACAATGACAAAAAGAAAGCTGACTGCAAGCTCTGCTCATTCTCATATTTCTCAAAACTAAGCCTCAGATATTTATATTGCAATGGGGAGTGAGGATCAAAGGCTTTTGGACATCCTTTAAAATAGAGGACCGGAACAAATTATGGGGCAATGGGGGTCTAAGGAACAATCATATCAGACTTGTAATCTAGCCCTGGTCTTTACTTATCTCCATGATAAGACTATATGTTTTAATCATTAGTATGCATATTCTGATCGAGTGTTTTAACCCCATTATCTATACCCCCTATCCTGTTAGGGTCACAGGGCTGGAGCCAAACCCACCTGTCACCGGGCAAGAGACAGGGTACACCCTGGAGAAGTCAACAGGCTAGAACAAGACCACAGAGACTTTCACACCTACAGGCAATTTAGAGTGACCAATTAACTTAACTGCATCTTCTGACTATGGGAGGATACTAGAGTATTTGGAGAAATCCCATGAAAGCTCAGGGACAATATGCAAATTTCACACAGAAAGTCCATAGCCAGCAGGTGGATTTCCAATGGACTGAAAAACAACAGACTGTACAACAGAGAACAGTGTTTTCCCAACTTAGTGAATTTGGCTGCAAAGAGAAAGCAACACAACAACAACAACAGGAACTTGACATAAATGCACACCAGTGACTCAGCATCAACAGTAAATCTGGATTAACAGTTGAGATTATCCTTCTGCAAATTCTATTAAGCCCCTTCAGAGCAGATGTTTATGAAAAGAATGTGAAAAGCAACAGTAGACAGTACATACAATAAAAATGTTGGAAAATTTGAAAAAATGTTAATTAAAGTCCTTCCCACCATTATCAACACACATTTCTTACATCTGTTTTGTGATGATATTCAAACTGGATTTTGGACATTCTACATGTGCCATATTCACAGAGATGTTAAAAATAAAAAAACTTATGAAAAACTGTTGTTGCTGTGATAACTTTAAATAGTTGTTCAATTCTCTTAAACTGCTAAATGCACTCCAAATTGTATTTCATTCCCTCAGGTACATGAAACAACCTGCTGCCACCACCACTGCAGCTTACTGGGTTTTTTCCCAGTAAGCTGCAGTGAGTGTATTAATGCAGCCTTATAGTATTTCACTGATATCACTTCAGCACTCCAGGTTTTTTCTCTAAAGATTAGTTTCTAGAGTTATCTCAGTGTCAATAGTAATAGCTTAAATAGCATGAGTACCTTGATCACATAAGGCTACAATGTACTTCACGGGACATTTTGGGAGCTACAGTACTGCAACAAGATCTACAGTAGACGTGTTACAGTAAACACATGCAACACTGATGCAGGGTATATAAAGGATAAACACACGTAGGACAAGTTTTTCTTGCTTACTGTTGGGAGTATAACAAAAAAAAGCTTGCTGACAACCTTTTTACCTCCATAAAAATGAAGACAAAAAAAATAAAGAGTCACATTTCACATCACTAATCAAAAAGTATGTGGATAATTTTTATCAATATCATATGTAAGTTTTTAGGCAATTAAGATTTAAAAAGTCAAGACAGTAAAAGAACAGATGCTAATACAAGGCAAACATGCAGGTTCACTTCAGGCTTTAGATACACCAGTCTGATTGGTCAAAAAGTCTGAACCCTTTACTGTGTTGTAGATTTATTTAATTTAATTTAAATGGCATCAGACTGCCAAAGAAACAAATAGAGCTAAATGAATCTGAATTAGTGGAGTCAACATATTTCAAGTGACAAACCCTGTAAGATACCTGTGAAGTAATTTTACCGCTATCTTACACCATCTAAGAATGTAAACTGGGTGAGACCTGACCGGGGTGTGATGAAACAAAAACACTTGTGACATCATGTGTGAGTAAGTCTTAAAATGTGCAGACTGGGTGAACCAGACTAGGTGATACCAGCTGAGTGTGATGGATGATGTGAACAATATGAGTCTTGCTCAGTGAGTCAGTGGAACGTTGTACATGTAGATTTGTTTTAACACCTTGCAGTGTAACATCACATAATGTAGCTGGAACATTCTCCATTATAAGATCTCAGTAACTCTTGCTCCCTTTACTCTCTCACATATCATGGAGGGCTGTGTTTTTTAACTTTATTCAGCCTGAGCCAGTCCCTCTATACAGTATTTCTGTCACAGTACAGATGCTCTTGTGACATGTCACTGACAGATCTACTATATGATTTTTTGATTGTTCTTACTCTTCTTATACACCTTCTGAAATGTGCTTTTTTTGTTTGCAGATGTCTAACAGTAAACATAAAGCTCTGCAGGGTGTAATTCATTTGATAGGGTACACTTGTATCACATTTAAAATGACTGAGTTTAATATATCCATCTATCTTTTATCTGTAATTTCTTATCCTGCTCAGAGACACAGGGGGTGTTGGTTTGGTGTATTGTAGACAAAAAAAAAAAAACTAAAAACATCACGCATCAAACTAAGTGTTAATGTGTTTACCATACATTTTTTTTCAGTGTAGATATATGTTGTGTCATTTCTTATTTGTAATACATCCACAACTTCATGAATGGAGGGACCCAGATGTAAACATCACCTGTGAGGAGGGCTTCTTTGGCACGTAGATCTTCCACATCGTGGCTTCCATAGAGGTGGCCTTTTCTAGAAGAAAAGACAGCCTCTGGCGTCCCCAGGGTTCGGTGAACTTCATTCTTGCCTCCCCTGGTTGAGCCTACCTCCCCACTGGATACAGCTACCTACAGGGTCACATAGCATGTCAGAATGTCACCCACTCCCCAATCATCATCTTCAACAAGAACAGGTGAACAGGCTGAATTTAAACTTTAGACAAGCAATGCCATGTAACCATACTTTTACTCATTATGTAATTTCATGGCAATATGATTTTTGTACCAGTGTGATTCCTCAGGAACTTAATTATTCACCAAAATAGATCTTGGTGAATACCAGACTAATAGAACAAATCATGCAAAGCTGACATCAGAGGAAAATTCTGGGTCATATTTGTTTAGGGAACGAATGTTCTGACGGTGTTATCGGTCCTTTTGCTACTTGTCAACTCGTTTAGGAAGATTTCTCAGGTTTCTTTCTCTCATTAGAACCAACTTTGTACCTTCTGTGACATCATGCAGCATAAAGTTTTTAACTAACAACTTAATACATTATTTTGGATCTAGCTGAATGAAATCAAATCAGTTAAATTATTGTAGAACGTCAAAGAGATCCAGGCAGAAACTAACTTTTCAGTTTGTGGGGAATGAAAGCTTCCGGGCGTTGAAAGCTTCCGGTAGATCCCACTTTTTGGGAAACACCGGGCCTCCCGAGGAAGGTGCTCTGCTATTTCGGTACTTACCAAACGTCTTCTATCATCATTTGCTCGTATGCGACTACTCCCTGGAACCAAGCTACCTTCACACTCGCGCATGAATAACCGCAGTGTTTTTCCTGTATGTCGTCCTCCCCCTCCCCTCCCCTCCCCAACCTACCCCCATGTATCCTGTTTACTTTCAGCTGCTACGTCTAATTTAGTCAGAAATAGCCAAAGATTCTAAAAAATGTAAATACTGGCGTCCCCCGAAGCGTCGCTAGCAAATGGCTAACGTTAACGCTAGCTGTGCTGTGTGACGTTGCGCACAAATTTGCAATCACTAATGTTAAAAAACTTATGTTAGTACACTCATTCAGTTTCACATTGGAGAATGCAGAGTGTGTTTACTGGGATGAGTGACCTAACTGTACAGCAGGACATTTAAATGGCTGACTCAGACCCAGTAAGTAGACGAAGCACCAAGCTAAGCCTTACCTCCCCTGCGAAGCAGACAAAACCACAGTTGGATTTCATCCGGTCCACTCAATTCAAGGATAAATGGAGGGGGTGAAATCGGGTACCCGTTCTCCTGTTTAATCGTCCATCTTTTTTAAGTGTTGGGGATAAGGGGTTGTAAAAAATATATAAAAATAAAAGAACGGAATATAGACAGATACGTCTACTTCCGAGGAGGAGACTAGGGAGGAAGAGAGAAGGAAACAGGCTCCGCCCACCTTCAGACATAACGGTGGACTAAACAAGGGATTTCCTCTAGTATGATAATAATAATACAGTTTTAAAGTGCTCCACACAGCAAAGACATATTTAAATGATTAAAAAAAACCCTAAAAACACAGGGTTAAAATAATAACAGATAAAAAGAAATAACAACGCTCACAGTGCAATCACACATCACCGCAAATTTAAGAAGGCTCTGTCACCTTATTACGACCTCAGACTGCGAATTAACCTCAAACACCAGTTAACCTAGATAGTTCACCTAGTTCAAGATGAATATACAAAACAAGATTGATATAGATCAGACCATCCTTGAGGTGGGAGAAGTATTTGTCTTAGGAATGACCCTCATGTGCACCCCTTCTGTTGTAAAACTGGGCAACACTCCATCCTTGTGTAATGTATATGAGGTTGGGGATGTTGTTCCCCACCAAAGTAAGTTAAATTGTTAATGTTTTTTTACCCCTTTTTTGCACCATTACAGTAGACATTTAACGCCGAAAGACTTGACTAATTAGTTAGGAGATTATGAATTATAAGTACGTAAGAACTAGTGGTTAGCAGAAAAACGTCCGTTTTTATCGAACTACTCCCTATAGAGACTTTCAATTTAGTTAACTATATCTCTTTACATGTTAGCACTGCAAAGAACGCACAGCCAGTTTGAGAGCGTTCGCAGACGTTCATTTTGACATCTATATAGTCTTTTATTGTGGACAAGACATTGTCAAAAAGCACTACGTAATGCTAAGATTGCGTCAGGACTCTATAACCACTGGCCAATCAAAGCGTTCAGTTTTGGGCGGACTATTTGAACGTACCAAATTACGGCAAGCTGATTGGCTAGCCCCTACCTCAGTCACAGGGGATCGTATGAGTTAACTGGCAGTTTTTATATCTATTCCAGTGACATTTATCGGTGGATTGAGAAATAATAATACACATCTGGTATAGATTTCTTAGCTATCTTGTTACAAATCAAGCCAAAACAAGGAAAAAACAATAGGCGTAAGCTCTGCTTTGTGTCGTAAAACCCAAAAGAAGGTGAGTTCTATTCTGAAACCCAAGCCTTTAATTGGTTGATAGCGTGTGACGTCGATATGTGGGCGTGAGCGTTGTGAACATCAACAAAAGAGAGAAAAGGAGAAAGGAGAAAGACCAGAGAAGACGAAAAGGAAATAAGATACGTATATAACAGCTATGCGGAATTAACTCGCAATACCAGGTAGGGTACACCTTTATACTTCTTTTTCGAAAGATGTTCCACATTGTACGCCTACTTACTGAACTGTTTTGATATTTGATTTTAATATTTACTCAAATGAAAAGAAAATAACCAGTGAATAGTCGACAATCCGAAGTGCCGTTATCTATCGTTAATATTATAGCGTTAACTAACTTTCAGTAACAAAAGAGTCTTTTTCCTGTTCCCTAACGTTATATTTACATCACAAAATCTCGTTATAAGTCGAACAGAACCGACAGAAATGGCACTGAAGTGCATTTTACTTTCTGTCTCTGTAAGGAAATGTTAGCGGGATCAAGGAATGTTTATCTTTTTCTAGCGTGGTTTTAAGATCGAATCAAGTAGTTTACTGTAGGTAACTTGTCACTACAATATTCTTTTGAACCGTGCAGCACGAAATGTTTATCTGCTTGTCTGTTTTTGGTTTCCCCTGGCTCCTAACCACTGGTATCCAAAGCGAACCTTTTAATTGCGTTATATTTACGCGGAAAACACAACACGCATATTTTGTTTGGTTAAGTACAGCGATTATTTGTCGTTATTTACTTCCAAAAATCGGTTTTGCATCGATGTTACTAGTGTACACTACAATTTGAAAGACCTTTTTAACGTTGAAGGATAGAAAAAGAAAAAGCAGCCCCTCCCCCGCTCCGACCAGAGGATTTAAAATATTAGCTTAGCTGCGGTGAGCGTTAGCCGTTTCGGTTGCCATGAATTAAAACGGTAAAAATTGTGTTTTTCTGACTGCTGCTCTGTGGGTCAAGTTGGTTGTTTATTAACAGAAAGAACCTTGAAAAAAAAAAACATTTTTTTTTTTCGGTCAAAGGACAGAAGGCGTTAACCGTAGGAAATCTGACACTGGAGTCCAGCTGAGGGAAGTGGGCTGGACTCAGCTGTGCCCCCTGTCAGGATCGAAAGCAAATGTAGGCCGATGATTTACAGTAATAATACAGCAAAGATACAAATGGGGGGGAAAAAGAATAAACATGGCGGCATAAAAGGAAACAGTTAGGACACGTAAAATTTATCTGACCTTTCCATAATTTTCCAATAGGTGCGAACGAAAATTAGGCTGTTGCATCAGATTACTTAAGAGAAAATAAACGTGTAAGCAGATTGCTTTTACAATTAGTAAATGGATAGTTTGGACTACAAAATCCTTTAAAATGTCGAAACCTTTTAAAGACCCAAGGCAACATCGAGGTGTTCATTTTAGATTGTCAGATTAAAGATTAAAAACTGAGATACAATTGTGGGTTTATGGCTTGTGTTTTGGAGTGATCCAAGAAGATTCTGAAAGTACAGTGTACTATGTTATGCTCTGGGGCCCAATCTTAACATTTGTCTTTTTCTGTTTTGCAGTAAAAAAAATACTGTAGTGACAAGTAAAGATCACTTCCTCAAGTGCCATCTGAGACATGGATGCCTTCAAGCTGATGAAGGAGCTGCGGGTGAATCATGAGCAGGAGGTTTATTATATACCTAGAGAGACAGGACTCAGCCTCATTGAATCTACAGCACAGGTAAGTGCCTTTTACAAACTTTGATTATGGATCCACAATACATTCGATAAATGGTAACCTACAGTTCTCACAGATAAACTAGGTTTTTCAGCAGCACATACATTTTTTATTTTTTGTTTTCCAGGATGACAGTCGGATTTCGGCCAAGTGCAGAGATGCCAAAGTAGAGGACCTGTGGAGTCTGACCAGCTTTTTTGGTTACAGAACACAGACCTTTGTCCTGGCTGTTAACCTGCTGGACAGATTCCTGGCCATGATGAGGGTATGAGATGCTCAGACGTGACAGACACAGCACACTATCTTTAGCTTTTAGCAGGGTGTGGTGATACGTGTTAGCAGCTTATGCAATCTACAAAAGCCTGTAGTATTGATGTCAACATCAGACCATCGGAAGTAGATGAAAACAATTTGGTGAAAGATTTGTTTACACATAATTTCAGTGCAGTCATTGAAATGCATCTATTGCTATCGTTGGCATGTTCTCGGCAGCCTCAGTTGGCCTTTGATAATCTGGGATCATTTCACATCTTCTGTGAAATATAAATAATAGTATTATTACTCAACAATTAATTTTTGTACTGTTTCTACCCCTCCTTCCCCAGATTCAGCCAAAGCACCTGTCCTGTGTCAGTCTCAGCTGCCTCCACATGGCGGCCAAAGTGACAGAGGAGGAGTGCAACTTGACGCCTACTGACGAGCTCATTCGCATAGGACAGTGCAGGTTTACCGTGTCCGACCTCAGCCGCATGGAGAAGATTGTTGCTGAGAAACTCAACTTCAAGTCCAAAGCTATCACTGCCTTAACCTTTCTGCACTTGTACCACCAGATTGCACTTTCACACTCCACAGACAGGTAAGACCATCATTTAAAGAAAATATTTTGTAATTTTATGTGGATGTTCCTGTTGGTCTTTTGCCTTTTTTATTCAGTCAATTTCTATAACAATCCATTTGCTCATTCTGTAAATGCATAACTCATCGACGGTTTTCTCAGTACGAAATGTTTACAGCCCCTTGCTTGACACAAATTCAACAAATCTGAACCTCAACATAAAATACTAGAGTTCAGTTTTTCACATTATTTCAGTGAAAGAGCTGCTTGTTTGTCACAGCAGCTTTACTTAATGTAGGGCAAAGCCTCAGCTATCAGCTGACTCCAATGTCTGAAGTGCACGGATAAGATTTTTTGCCTGCTGCGGCTGGCACCATCACCTCACACTAACATAACAATGGAATATAGGTTTTAGAACTTAGCTGCACTTAACTTAAAAACACAGACGGTTCATGTCAGTTTTTACAATGTTTTCAGCTGCTTAAGTATTAAAAACTAAAACTTCTGTGTGTGTGTTTGTGTGTGTGTGAACAGAATCGGGACTCTCAGCTTGGAAAAGCTGGAGGCTCAGCTTAAAGCCTGTCTATGTCGGATCTCCTTCTCCAAAGCAAAGGTAGGAACTCACAGCATGTATCAAAAGGTCATACTGAATTACAGGAGCTTTGCAGTTAAATGATCCACCGAGAGATTTGTGTTAGTGTGACACACTGTAAACTCTCTGTTTTCTTCCTGCCTTTTTAACTGTTTGTCTGTGCAGCCGTCCGTCCTTGCCTTGTCTCTCCTGAGGCAAGAGACTGAAGCTATTCGGTCCGAGGACATGTTGGAAATAGCCCATCACATCCAGAGACACTTGAAGGTAAACAGCCGTCACACTAGTGGAAACCAAAAAACGTATTTTTCCACAATAGAGGGAGTGAGAGCCTAAAGGTTTAATTTCATTTGAGTCTAGGCAAAGATCAACAGGCTTCGGCTTGTCCATTCAGGGGTCGCCACACGTTGATTTGGTTGTTACGGCGGATGCCCATCCTGCCAGAACCAAGCCCGCTTCATGGGAGCCTAGTGTTTCTTAAAAATAAAATGTATCTGCTCACAAATCACTGGATCATTGGCAAACAGGAAACATTTGTAGGATTTGTGAAGATTGTAATTTGCCAATCATTAACATGACAAACAACTTCATTAAGCACCTACGCAGCCTGGAGGTGTCTTAATTCTGTTTGATTTTGCATGAACACACAGCGCTGAATGGATGTGTAACCAGATTCTCAATAGTAGCAGCAGTGGGAGAGCAATTATTTATTCTTAGCCCAGCTCAAAACAAGTTTTCTGTCAATGCCTCTGGTTATGTAACGTGGAGTTGTAGTGTGTTGTGGCTGAACCACAAACACAGTGTTTTCTTTCTTGGAAAATCCCCAGTCTGTTTAGTTTCATTTCAGTTTGACATTCCTACCATATTTATACAGTCATTGAGCAGCTACAGTGGCATGTTGACATTTTCACTGAAATTTGGATTTAAGCATATTCCCCTTTGGACTTTTAATATTAAATATAAAAAAATGGATAAACAATTTTCACCCTGTGTTATTTTTAGGCTAAGGTGACTTTACTGTAGATCTTAGTATGCTTCTACTGCATTGACACTTTGGTTCTTCTCTTTGACTTTCCAATTCTCCTACTTAGGAATATTTAAGGTAGAGGTGTCCCATACCCTGATCAGGATTCAGAACAAACCTGCAAAATCAGTTTTAACCTGGTTTCACTTACCCTCCTGACCTGGAACAGAAATCCAGGTTGTTGTTTCCAGTCAGCCTTTTATAGCACTGCACTCTTAAGTAACTGGGCTATTTTAAACATACTGGTGTCATTTAATGTACAGGGCAGAGGGTCAAACTCTGTAACTGAATGGCTGTGTTGTTTGATTTCAGATTCCAGACAACGAGCTGCTGATGTGGAGCGAACGCGTGGCTCAGTGTCTGTCAGATTACGCCTCTCCTGAATGCTGCAAACCCAACCACAGGAAACTGCAGTGGATCGTGTCACGGCGGACTGCCCAGAACCTGCACAGCTACCGCAGTGTGTCCGAGTTGCCCACCATACCAGAGGGCTGCTGGGATGAGAGCGAAAGGTTAGAGCCCTAATCACACTGGATCAAGATACTGTCAGGGCCTCAAACACACTTGAGCAAATCAAACCTTTACTTCTGTAAGTGCACCTGATAATCTGACCAAACAAGAACTCCCACTGTGCTTGAAGCCAAACATGAATTCAAAGTTTTGGATTCAGTTAAATTCAAATACTGTCATGTGACAGCTCACAGCAGGTAAACATCAACACTGGTATTTAGGAAGGAACCAGACACACCCTGTGTGTCACACCATGCACAATGTTTCTCTTTCCATAGCAACAAAACAGAAAAAAGGACGCAACAATTAGGAGTTCTACGTAATCCAGAGTTAGTTAAAGAGAAAGGAGCAAATTATGGGGCCATCCCTTGTTACAGATTAGCACAAAGTTCAAAGTTGATGGTCAGCCAGATGCAAATTATCTAAACTGTTCAGCCTAGAGTTTTTACTTAGTACTCTGTGTGTGTGAGGCAACCAGCTGTGCGTCAACACACTGGTCTGTTGTGTTGTAACAACACACACACACACAGACCAGCCCATTTAAATGTCTGAGCTTCACTTGTGCACGGGCCACTGGTCACGTCCTGCTGACACAGACTTCCATGACATCACAAGGTTGAGAATGAGTCGTGTTTACGTAATCTGAAAATTCAGGAGAACTTTTGTCAAAGTTGGCTCACGAATTCACAAATTAAGCAAAAGCAAAGTTTTCCCGTCTCACTCTTGTGAGCAGAAATTATTAACCCACAGAGCAACTCAGTCCAAAGAAAACCAAAAAGCTGATGATCAAACTCATTTAAAAAACCTACTGTTAAGGATTTGTGGAATAACTATGAATCTTTCTTTTGAAAGGAAATCTTTTAGAAAACAGAAAATCACTGCACACTTAAAAAGGCCATTATCAGCAAATAGTGGCCCTGTTTCATTTTCATGTTACATTTCTAATGTAAGGTTAGAAATTTAAATAGTTACCTGATAATTACAAAACCCATTTGTGTTTGTTTGCACAGCTAATAAAAAGTTATGCTAAAAAGATTTATATTTTCAGAAAACAAGACATTAGGATGGGTTCCCAAACTTTTGAAGGCTAGTGTATAATGTTCAATTTTAAATGCAGACATTCACCAGACGATCAGCAGATGTTAAGCCAGCTGACTCTGACACAATCAAAGAACAAAGAACAGCTGATAAAGGCGCGAGCGTCATTCTCTTTTGCTAAATCATGTCTTCTGTCTCAGTGTGACAAATGTTAACAGGCTAAAGAATTTTAAAATTCTCAGGCATTTTCACTGTATTGTATATTCTTACTTTTCTACATATTTATTGGAGAAATGTACCACTATACCGTATGAGACTATTAGCTGTAAGTGTGACAGTGTATGTCTGTCTCTTGGTCTACAGTGAGGACTCATGTGAGGATGTGATGAGTTCAGGTGAAGAGTCTCTCAGCAGTTCTCTGGGCAGCGATGGAGAAGGGCCCTTCTTCCCTCTGCACCTCCGCCACCAAAAACACAGCCAACACCTCCTTGCCTGAAGCCTCCTCCACCCTGTGCATTGTCAACCCCGCACCCCTTAATCTTTTATCTGACGTATTTAATTCATTGTTTAATAAGCTCTGGTGCTGGTGGAAAATTGCACAACAACTGGCAGCTGAGCAGTCCAGACTCTTCCTGGTAGAATCTTATTTAGTATGTAGACACATTGGTGCATGTGAGATGTCACATTCCAGAACCTAAGATTTTAGGGATTTACAGGGAATGTTTGGCAGATTGACTGATCTGTAGGGTGCTGAGCCAGCAGACACTGTAGTTCTAATTGCTTGTCTTTCACGTCAGAGTAGAACCAGTTTACTTACCAATTTACTAGAAGATCATTGGCCAAGATGTTGCTTATTTAATGTTCTTTTTGACTGTTAATAATCTTTGACTTTTAAGAATACAGAGTTTCCTTGATGGCCATGATTGAAAACTAAATTGCAGCATTGTTTATCATGTCTTGCGATAACAGTGTTGTGATTGCCGGATCTGGCTAAAACGATTCGGCTGTGGCTGTTCTGATTCTCTGTAGTAAACTTTATTTGCACAGTTTTTTTTTTTTTTAGTAATTTCAAGTGTTGCAGAATCAGAGTTAACAGCAAGCTTTCGTTCAGATTCAAAGTGCACTGACACCACAGGGTGTTCAGAAACCTGTTAGGTGCGTGTCTGTGGATGTGTGTATGTATGGGTGTGATTTATGTTTAAAGTTGCCAATTTTAGTATGTAGCTTAAAAAAAAAAGTTGGTCTTCTGAAACTGTTCACAAAGAATGTTGTATGGAGCAAGATAATGCTGACCGAGTGTTAAAAAAATGCCTAATACAAAAACATGTAAAACTGTAAATGATGTACAAAAAAAAAAAAAATCTGTTAATAGTTTTTTGTAGATATTAAGTTATTTATTCTTTTTGTCACCTGTACTGAAAAGTGAAAATCCTATAAAAATATTATTTTTAATCTTTTGTCTACTTGCTTTTCTTTTGCTGTCTAAAAATCAGCTTTCTGCACCAACTTATTTTTTTTCAAGCCCTCGAGTGAATCCGATGAGACAGATGAATTAAAACTTAGAGACAGGTGTTGTACTCTCTCAGGGCTGCACAAGCAACAAACATAAAACCCTTTGCAGACATTTGATACACAATATATCGCCATTATTTTCTATTTCAAAGATGCTTTTCCAGTGTTCCTCATATTCCACTTTAACAACAAGGGGAAGTGTAAGAATTACATTTAATCTGCAGTCCTACCATATCCTTTTGGATTAAAGTTCATATCTTTTGGGATATTGACTAACAAGTTCCTGCAGTCTTTGAGTTTTCGCTTTATTAAGAAAAGCACATGTCTAATAAATGTATCACAGGGAGAATGGTCTTCAAGCTGAGGACAACGCACTAACAATTCCAAGATTTTCTGTAAAAACCAGAGTTTTCAGTCAAACTGAAAAAATGAAATAATTCACACAATTATACACTGAGTCGAAAGTATTATTGGACATGGTAGGATGTAAAAATGATTAAACTGGACACCATCTGGCTCGTATGTCACTAGTGAAGCAGCCAATCGCAACAGCCAATTGTTAGCAGAGATGCTGCTGAAGAGAAAATGTTCACACTTAGAAAACCATTCCTTATAAGCACTGTCCAAATCATAGAAGTATTATTAATCATTTGTAAAGTTAGCATTTTCTCTAATCTTTAAGATTCATTTCAACACTAAATTCAGTCATTTCTAGTGTTTGCCAGACTTCACATATAGAAAAGTCTTAAACAATCCAGAGAAGAGAATCTTCTGCTGCTGTCTCTTCACAACTAAAGGTAAACGACTTCTATATTTGCTTGTTCATCTTCAACGGTTAACAGCAGCTGACTGAGCACACAAACACACAGTGCCATCGTAGAAAATAAATGCCAAGACCATTAAACAAAGATGATAAATTCCTACCAAACAAGTGTCCTATCAGTCTTCTTCAGCCTCCTCATGTCTTCAGCAATAACTGACCTTTGTGTGGTCCGAGTGTGTGTCACTTTATCATCCAGTTTAGTTTTTGTAATTACAATCTCAGTCAGTAAAACAATTATATATCCAGTTTGCAATTCCAACAGGTGAAAATGCCAAGAAATAGAAAGGCATTCATAATAACTTGAAGCTGGTTTGATTCGTCAATTGTGAATAATACAGGAGACCACAATTCTGGCGGACAGACCATCCAATGAATTAAAATCCCATTCGAGACTTCTTCTTCTTCGGTTGAGAGGACTGTGATGTCTGCGGGAGCCCCACTCGGCCTTGTGAGCTCTGGGAGAGGGACTGGGAGAACCCTGACCAGACAGAAGAGTCCTGGGATAGATCCACTCTGAGGGTCCTGACGGGGACAGACTGCGAGCTGCGAAGCTGAAAGGTGGAGGCTGCAGGTAGAGGGGGCATGTTGCTTTCCTCTTCTGGAAAGTCGTGGTGATGTGAGGGGTTATCCTGGAAACAAGCCACAAACACTGGTAAATATAAAAGCATGTCACATTCACGTAGAACGCTGACCGTCGCAAAGTGATTAAAAGTGCAATCCAGTACAAGCTCTGCCTTGAAATCTACTTTTACAAAGTTACAATTTTTTGTTTTTAGGTTGAACCTTTCAGAAAGGTGATAATTCTGTTTGGTTCTTGAGGTCGAGGTGGGTAGTGGAGTCTTTCCGGAGTGCAATAAAAGAAGATGATGCCACATACAATAATCAGCCACTACATTAAAACCACCTGCCTAATATTGTGTGGGGATCCCTTGTCTCACTACAGCTCTGCCCTATTGAGACATGAGACTCCAGTCTCACTGGAGTCTGCAACCAAAACGCCAACAGCATATCCTTTAAGTATAAATTATGAAATGGGGCCTGCATGGTTTGGACTCCCATAGTGCATCTTAATGCCAACTTTAATCGATCATCTTCCTCCAGTAGCTGGAGGAAAATGATGATCGATTAAAGTTGGCAATGCATGTCACAAACTGACCCTTGTCAAAGATTCTCAGATCCAGATGATTTCCCATTTTTCCTACTTTCAACACATCAACTTCAGGAACTCACTGTTCACTTGCTGCCTGATGAATTCCACCCCTTGACAGTTGTAACTAGATAATTAGTGTTATGCCCTTAAAGAGCGACTCAACAATTTTCACCTAGCTTTCTATAGCTTTAGTTTCTGACTTCCTCTTATCAAAATGTTTTTCTGCTTCTAGCTGAAAAACTCCTCCACATGACATCACCAGGAAGAGTTTTTCTTCATTAGGAGTTAAGGTGATGTCATCTGGAGGAGCTCAGGAAAAGCAGGTTGACTAGGATTACAAACTCCATAAGTGTGAGCAACAACACTGAAGCTTCTTACAAGTCATCCGGAGGCGGTTTTAGACAGAAGTAGAGAGCTATTTTAATATTGGCATGTCAGAGGGAAGTTTAATGGCATTTATTTAGATGTTCTACCCAAACTAGAACCAAAAGAAGAAAATTCAAAACCAGTGACAGACATCCTTTAACCCTTTAAGGGGCTATAATGCTATGGCTGAATAGTGTTTATCTCTTTGAAAAGTTGGAGCAGCAGTCATCAGACACTAGTGTTTCTCTTTTATTACTGTTTCACTCCTTGGTACATATTATACTCTTTTAATGATTGACTTCACATTCACACAACTGCTGATGTTGTAAGTAGTTGCTGCAGGGAGAGAGAAGTTTTTGTTTGATAAAAACTTCTCCATCTTCACACCTGTCTCTTGTCCAAGATGCGAGAACCAATTGTGTGAGGGGAGTAAGTGAGGAGAGAAATGAAAGCAGCCTGTCTATACATAAAGCATATGGCAAACAGAGACTGCGTTTACATGCACTTAAGTATCCGCGGTACATTGAGAAATCAGCTTTTTCGGGTAATCGGGGAATTGCATTTAAGAAACCTGGTTACTGGAAATCTGCTTGTACATGCAGCACTAGACTAACCGGATATCTCCTCCACCTCTGACTTACTTTTGAAGCCTGACTCACAGATTTCAACTGTATAGGGACAGAAAACAAGGCTTTTTGACCTTTCTCTGAGTGTGTTTGTGTCACAGCAGATTGACAGCACAGGTGGGGGGAATGGAAAGACACATTCAGCTGATCCGCAACAGTATGAATCTTAAAAATCTACAGGGAAAAGTTACTTATTTAAACTTCCATGAGGCACTTTGTGTTAGTTACATTTTCTGTTGGACATTATGTTTTTCTCCAAGAGAAATCTACCTGGGGAAAACACAGTTTTCCCGATTCCTCTACCCCAAATTCAGAATCCAGCTTTCCCCTTGAAATGACATTTAAGAAATCAGCTTTACAGAAAAATCTGACTGTTACCTGGTTATTTAAGTCCATGTAAATGCACTCGGTGTTGGGCAGAGCTCATCTCGCTTTTTGCTTGGGTTCAGCCTATTACACAATCACCAAAGTTTTGCAGACGAAATGGAAGAAAACAAACTTGCACATAGTTTGTTGGGTGCGTTGTGTAGACAGCTGTATTGGTTAAATTAGGAATAAAAAGTAACTAATCTGTTAGTCATGCACTAAAGTGAACGTTGTGGCTGAAATGTTTCCATGCAGCATATAGGATGGATGCTGCTGTACAGGTCAATGCAAGTTAACTTGCAAAATGACAACTGCTAAATATCCTGCCTCCCATTGTTCCGACAGGTGTTAAGTTGAAGCTACAAGAGCAGCTCCACACACTGGACAGATATACGGTTATAAATGGTAGCTGCACAAACACTACTGAGGACTGTCCTCTTACCTGTGTTGCAAAGAGAGAGTTTAGGTAGTCATCTACTGGACGTCTGCTCCTCTTTTGACTAGCTGGTGTGGAGTCATGTTTCACGGTCTGAGATGAAAGGAGGATGTGGGGGCTCTTGGGAGTCTGCTGGTCATTTGGTTTAACTTTCTGAGGTGTGGGGCTGAGTGTGGGGTCTGGGGTGTCATTTTGCACAGTGGATGGTGTTGTGGCTCTTGGGCTGCCATGTTGCAAATAGCCTTTCAGCTGGGACAAGGGTCCTACTCCTTCGGTGTCTGACCCCATCCCCTGGCTCGTTGCAGAGGACCAGCCGGTTGAGTCTGAGAAATCATCCAGCTCTGATTGGTAACTCACAGACGAGGTAAAGCTCCCGGACAGTTCCACACGCTGGCCAGCAGCTCTCCTTGCCTCCTTTTGCCTCCTCCTCTTTCTCTTCAAAGCTTCCACCTTCTCCTTCTTGTTCAGCCCAAGCTGGTCCTCCCACCATGCCCGCCATGCCTTTTCCCCCTCCCAGGAGAGAGTCATGCGCTGACTGAGCTGATCTCTCCACATGTCTGTGTCTACCTGGTTTGGCACCGGCACCACCTTTGGAGCTCTGAGGGAGGTGGAGACAGTGCTGTGCACCAGCAGCGAGCGTTTAGACATGCATGCTCTCAGATCTCGCCTCAGACTAAGCACATGGTCCTCTTCTATGGAATCTTTTGCCTCACTGTCAGGCAAGCGAAGGAGGCCTTTGGTTTTGACCATAAAGTGCTTCGAACAGTGCGGCCGGGGCTTCTTTTCACAGCTCTTTCTCATCAGTTTCTGGAGCCAATGTTTCCAAGTTATAAGAACACCTTCACTGACTTTTACTGGAACCTGCTGCTTAGACGCAATGTGTCCACTGGCTGCTTCCCCCACAGATCCTTGTTTTTTAGAATCACCAGCAGCTTTACACACCCTTTCATCTGTCTCTCCGGTGTCCAATCTAGTTACTTGATTCACCTCTGGATCATCATCATCATCATCATTGACGACAACCTGCAGCCCCTGCTTTAAGTTTCGATGTCTCACTTTGGACTCTGACTCTTCCTCTGAAGACTCAGAGAAGATTGCAACCCCCTGTTGCTGCCTCTCGGGTGTTTCACCCACATACCCCTCTACAGTCAGACTCTGAGTTGGGCCAATTATACCCTCGTCGCTTGAGGTATCCGATATAAGCAACGGAGAATCTGGTGTTTGTGGCAGTTTTTTTGGTCCTACTGAAGGCACTGGTTCGTCCTCTGCTGCTGGTAGTCCAGAGGCGGTGTCTGTCTGCTCGGGCTTGAGGATTTGGTAGAAAATATCCCCTGCCTCTGTCAGCTGTAGGACACAAATACACTCCACACCACCATTTTTCTTTGAAATACAAGTCATACCTGGTAACAAAGAAAGAAGTTAGAATCAAATATGAATGACTTTAACAGCAACAGAAAATTTTGCAACTATAAAGAAAAAATACCTATTAATGTTATCTATTTTATATATTTGTATCATATTTGCAAAGAAGCTAATATACCCTGTAGTCAGCTCGCTTTAGTAGTTAGCACAGAATGAATTACTCATGCTTTTTACCAGCTGTTACTACTGTTACTCTAAAAAATACATACACAGAAAACATACAGTGTCCCTGATCTTTTAATACCTGCAGCAGGTGAAGACAATCTATGGGTCGCAGTTTCCAGACGGTGAGGTAGCTGTACAGGAAGCTGTTTCAGACTGTCTCTGGCTCTGAGGAGAGCCTGAGGAGGACCTTGACTAAAACAGGCCTCCGCTCTGCCTCCTGCACACAAGGTAAGACGTTTTACAGAGAGGGTTAGCATGGAACCTTAATGTTTGTCCAATACACCAAACATACTCTGGAGGAGACTTATAAACACATAAAAATGTTAAATTACCACTACTCAAAAGTTACATTTGTCTTACTCTCATCACAACACCTCCTGTTGACTGACCTGAGTATTGCAACATGGTGATTTCCTGAGAGCTATGGGAGCCCAGAAGGATCTTAGTGTTTCTAGTCCCCCCCACCGCCAAAGCATTGGGGGCGGAACCAGGAACAATGTGGCAAAACATGGGCGGGGACTGCATCATGTGGTCCCACTTGAGCATGGGCAAACAGGGGAAACGTTCATCCATAACATAGGCCGAGTACTGACAGAAAAAGAAAGAAAGCACAGGATGATGACTTTGGCAAAATGAGCGTGATTAATTTATTCAACTCTGACGTGATCCGAAAAGTGTGTGTGGATTCGACTTGGTTCAGTCTTTGTTCATTAGCCTACCTGAGTGGTGATGAGGTGGTGGAATGGGTGGTTGTCTCCAAGATATCTGGCCATGATGAACCTCTCTCCACTCTGGCACTCTGAGGTGTTGCTGATGCGAAACAGTGTGTGACCACTGGCTGCACTCATCTGGAGGAGAACGGAAAGGATGTAACTGGGAGGTAAAAGAACACAAAAAGCAGAAAGGAAATGAAGAGCTAAAACAGCTCCAGATGAATTTCTGCATATAACAACATATAATGTGGATGTCTGGACTTGTTGAAACATCTACTACTGATGCCACTTTTTTTTTTTTTGCTCTAATGTTCTCTTAGACATTTTTCTGTTTCCAATAGAACTACTTTAAATTCTTGGTTCACATTTTCATAACTCCCAATCTACCTAACATCATTTTATGTTCAAGAAAACAACATATTGCCCCCTTCTTGGATGTAGGAGAAATATAAATCCAAGGTAAACTCTGAGCATGTGCAGATAATTTGGGAAAAATATCTAAACTGAAATCACAACAACCATGTTACTCACAACCTCTCGCTTTACCCTCATGTCTGTGAGCTCCGCCCCTGTCCTGTCTGCATACAGTATAACCCTCGGGTGGGCGGAAAACTCACACCATCTCCATGATGACTTAGCGTTGAAGTACAGGTTACTGCCCTCCTCCCGAACTTTCTGCATCCTGACGGAGCAAGACACGAGTTTGGGAATCCAACTCGACTTACAACCTGACTCTGAATAGATTAAATCAGTATTTGGGGGAACAATCATTAAAGACTTGTGCTCACCCTCTGCCCACGGTCCACAGATTTGCTGCTCCACTCTCACTCGCTACCAGAACCTCGCCTAAAATATGAGGACTGATAATACACAGCAGAAAAGATGCTACTTCAGCTGGAATGGTTATCAATATTCAGAGCTTTACTTCCTGTCTCCAACTCTACAGGCTGTGGAGGGAGTTAAAACTGCCACCAGCCACACTAACAGTGCTGGCACCTTGCTCCTCTATGATCACTAACCTTACATTGATGCACGTTGCAACCTCTCTGGTTTTGACAACCTGCAGCAGACGAGGCACGTTTTTTTCACTCAACCTCCAGACTCCACACAGGTAATCCGAACGCACAGCAACACAACCTGCCAGAAAGCAAACATGATGAAAAGTCCTTATGGCCTGGAGGAAACCATGAACCACATTAAATTCCTCATGATGTTTCTGACATTTTTCTTGCTCTTACAGTCGTTATACAGGGAGGTGGCGCTGATCTGTCTGACAGGGCCTTTCAGCTGGAGGCTGAATGGCTTACTGCTGGTGGCATCCAGAGAGGAGGAACCACCTTGGTGATGCTGCAGCACCACTTTGTGGAAGTCTGAGGTACTATGTCAAGAAAGAGAACCAAAAGGAAAACACAATGCTCAAAAAAAAGAAAAAAATGTTAAAAAAAAAAAGTACTAAAAAGTACAAAGTCAGCTTTAAAAAGTCAAAATTCAGTATTAGATATTTCTCTTAAATTGGTCAAATTTCAGTCAATACATGGAAGCACTGATGTTGGACAACAGAGCAACTTGATTAACTTATAATTGATTTAATCAATAAAGTATTGATATTTTGTGATGGTAGAACAAACAAATTTTCAGCTGGACCAAACAAAAACCAAACAAACATCTGCTGTGGTTCTTAAAGGAATAGTTCAAAACTCTAAACCAACGTTAAAACACCAGGGCGTATTAAATAGCCAGCTGCAAAATTTAAATAATCAGTATTTAAATTTAAATAATCCAGTAATTAATTGTGATTCATAGGATACTGAGACGGTCCAATCCCTGCATTCCAGGGTAGAGGAGGCAGCCACGCTCAGAGCTGCCCCTGCTCTGTGAGAATGGGATGAAGGCCAGAGCACCACCTGTGGCTGCTTCGGAGAAGAGCAGGCGGTCTCTCTGCTCTGTGAGCTCCTCATGCAACAGACCACCCAACAGCTCAGTAGGGATGGAAGGCACTATGTCTGACAGCAGGGTGCTGTATGCATCCACAGATCTGGAGGAATATGACTGCTGACATCTGAAGGTAAAGTTTCAGTGTCACAAAAACCACACACACACACAAGAACAAACAACAGTCCAATGTCAAGAGATATACAATGATTGGACTTTAAACCCATACACAGACATTTTCACACAAATCAGTCAGGACTACTCACATGTTAAACTTCAGCATGTTGAGGAAGTTCTTCACTTTCCACATGTGGACTGAATCCCTCCGATACCTCTGCAAAACAAACAACATGCATGCATGCAAACACAAACACACTATAATAAAATGAAAAACAACAAACAACTCCTACAGCTCAAAGAATTATAACACAACATCTCAGTCTTGGTGTATTGATCTCAAACAGCTGATGAATAAATCAATAAACCATGACTAAATCAATCAGTAAATTGTCTTCCTATTGAAAACCTGTTGTCAAACTTACGTCTTTTAGTCCTTGCTTGAAATTGAAGTTTTCACCGAGAATGTCACCCATGCACCCGAAGGCATCATGGCAGTGATCCACGAAGAAGTTCTGTATCTAAATAGAAAACATAATTGTAAACCTTAAAAAAAAAAAAGAGAAGTGTAAGAGGTTGGCAACATTCACACAGATTTTGTTAGTTATTAATTTTTCTTTTGTTTATTAAATGCCACACTGTGCATTTCCCATGGTAAAAACAAACTTCTTTAATCTAAGTCAAAATCACGAGACAAACTATAATGCTAGAATGGGAAACGTTTATTTAAACTGCATTTCCAAAAATAATAAATCTAAAACACACAAACCTCAAAAATTAGGGTACATAAAAAGGTAGAGTACACCTCGCTTTAATGTGAGAGAACCGTCAGAACTCACATGCTCTGCGAAGTCCAGTGGATCTGGAGGCGTATGCCAAGGGAAAGCTGGAAAACATTTTTACACATATTAACATGCACATATACAGTAATGGAGTGAAAGAATGGAAACAAATGTCTAATGGGATTTAGCAGATTTTTTACTCTGCTACACTAAATAACTAAATGATTTGATGAATATAAAAACAAACTACAAGTGAATTTAGTGTTTTATTATCTAAATGCAATTTAATAATTATGTGTTTAAGGTTAATTCTAAGTGAATTTGTTCTAACTTTAGGCTGGAAATTCTGAAACACATTTGGAAATCTATCTTTTATCACACAGTTACATATATTGGGCCTGAAGGGAAACACTTTTACATATTTAGGGCTGATTCTAAAACAAAAAATAAAAACTTGGCAATGATGGCAAGAACTTTATATATTTTGAATGACAAAGACAGATCGAGTGACGGCACACTAAAAGTTCAGGTGCTGGCCATGAGTGTGCCACAAAATGAAAAACAAGTGGCAATTTGTATTCAGCCATTTGTTATTTTCGTAGGAATTTATTACTGGCATTTTCCACCAATGTCGAAACATTTTTCAATTTTACACAATGGATTAAGCAGGGAAACAAAGTGCAGATTAATCTACAGGTATAGTATTTACTGCATCCAGTTGGACTGGTTATTTACTTACACATACATATCACTAAGACCAGTTTTACATCCACCAACCTATTCTGAGATTAAAGAGAACGTAAGTGAGATCAAACAGGATGTTTGCGACTTACCGTTTTTAGGAGACAGGAGGGGAACCGTTACCGGCTCAGTGTGACACCACGTCTCCCCTCTGACCTGATGACTGGATGTAAACGTCCAGCTGGAGAGAGGACCGGAGCCGCCCTGAAACCCACGTAACACACAACAGCGGAGAAAAGGCATATAAATAACTAGGTTAGGTTTTCAGCACTAGCGTTAATTGTTTGATCAGAGAGTGAAACGCGCTAACGTTGTCTTAACCAACGTTAATCTCCTCCCGTGTCGGCTCATAGCTAGCATAACGTCAACTACCTGAAGTCTGACGCGGTCGTAGCTGCCCCATTTTCCTGCGCAGTGTTTCAGGACCGACTCCGGTGGACCGCATTTGTAGAACGAAGGAAAAAGCTGCTGCGGGAACTGGTAATCCATTTTTTTCACAAGCTAAAACAACTGCAAAGTGTTATCCCCAACTGTC
Organism: Channa argus; assembly: GCF_033026475.1. Lineage (NCBI taxonomy): Eukaryota > Metazoa > Chordata > Actinopteri > Anabantiformes > Channidae > Channa > Channa argus. The sequence continues at coordinate 19,682,511 of NC_090214.1, read as the reverse complement.
TCAATGTATCTCCGGACAAGTCTGTACATGTTTTTCTCCCGGCTCGGCTAACGTTAGCTCCGCAGCACGCCGCTGGTACGCAACATTACAAATAACTTTATCCCATTGGAGCTAATCATCATGACACGGGCGCAAATTATCGAACTACAACGTGTACACACGATAATAACAGTCCTAGAAAAAAAACTCCAAATACGTTAGAATTTCCCCCAAAATCCACAGTGTATCGCTTAACACGTGCAGCCACTCCATAAAGCGTGACGATGAGCACAACTGGCAACAACAACAACAATACTTCCGGTGTGACTTCCGGTATTTCACTTTTTAAAGAATGGAAAAACATTTTGCTGAAACTTGAAAAGGATAATGGAAATCGCCTTTCTTGGAAGACGGTTTATTAAATAAGCAAAAGTAGTAAAAAGTTTTTTTCTTTTTTTAACCTTTCACTTAGGTTCAGGGCAGAGACTATATCAGACTATAGCAAGAAAAGCTTACAGATGTCGTTTGTCCTATATTTTTAAAAGTCAAACTGCTATGTGAATATGTTTTACATGAAATCAGATAAACATTCAATAAAAGTGAATAAAAAAACGTGTTTCTAAGTTTGACAATTGGATCGTGAACGCAGAGCGGAGGCTTTGGACACCTTAATTTGAAATAGTGAAACCGGATGTGGGTCTCATTTGTCGCGTGATCATTTGACCGAACGGCTTGGGTTTCTTGGTGGACACGAGCTAAAAACAACCAGTAAAAACTATAATTTTTTCTTCCCTTGGTCAAAGAGTGGACCGTTTTGGGGACAGATTTTTCTTAAAAGGGAAATGTTTCATTAGGACTCAATTTGTGGTACGTATTTACAAATATAATCATTTTATTTTGGTTCCGTTAGCCGTATTGCTAACTTCGGAAGTCGCGAAATTGCAGGTGTAGTGTAACGTTAGCATTAGCGCTTCATAGATCACTGCATAATAGATCACGGCTAACGTTAGTTAAACACACTGTCCTCTAACATCGTATTGATTCAGATTTCTGCACAATCCTTCTGTTGGAGTATTTTCAGGTTTCGGGTGCTGTCACTGTCTTATATAAATGCAATCTATTCACCTTTATCATACAGGCTGCTGTGCCGATTGTATTCCTGAAAACACGTCAAGGTTAATCGGTAATGTGCATGAAAAAACAAACTTTTGTTTTCATGTGAAAGTAGGTTTGTAGTTTTATTGCTTGTCAGAGCGCCGCTACCGATTCTGTGCGTGGCTTCGTGACAGGACAGTTAATACATGTGTCAGGGGTGATATGTCTACATTAGGTATTTCATTTCATTGCATGCTATTGAAAACAGGATTAATGACTTGAGACTAGACTTAGCATCTGTCAGGTCTCTTAATAAATGTAGTGTCACCAGGGAAAATACTATCGTTACACTTGCACCTAATGAGAAGAAAGATAACACATATATTTTCTCATGAAAGACACATATCTATCAGAAAGTCATCATTTGACAAACCACAACAGTAGTACCTCAGTTTACTTCCAAATACTACCTTGACGAGAATATCATTTGAACTAGTTTAAAAAAAAAAGTCTCAACAATTTATTGGGCAAGGAACCAGGTGGTCAGAGTCGTCTTGTTTGAAACATGATTACATACCTATGTTACTAAAGTCTGTGTTTGCAAGTTGGATCTTTGGAAAGTGCACTTATTCGTTTACAATGTTTACATTACGTTTGAATTTTATTATTTTTGATTATATGCAGTGAGTTATTACAGTTGTTTTTGCATATTATTGTGTGATACTTTGACACTAGTGTCATAAGTTCCATATGACAAACGTCTGAATTTTCCTCAACTTCTGTCAATGTTGATTTTTATAGGTGTATTTTTTTACAATAATTGATCCACATATTCTTTTTTTTTTTTTTGCCCTAGGTGGGCAAGGAACACTATAGGGTAACTTCTTTGACTCTGATTTCCCCAAAAAATCTGAAACTCTTTTTGGAAAAAATCCATAAACAAAAAATGTCCTTTTATATCCACTCCAGGATTGAAATTTTAAATGTCAAAGTATTTGTGGTTAAACATACATAATACAAAATATTGTATGTTCATGTTAAATATAAAAGTAAAGATAAAATTCTGAATTAGAATTCTGAAGTTTATTAAAAAGTATAATCCGAAACCTGCCATTTACTAAAGTAGTCACTGTATGCACACCCTGCTGTGCCCTGTCAATTCAGTTTGCCACAGGTAGATTCCAGTCAAGTTATACACTCATCTCAACAAAACATAAGCAAAGAGAAAGCACAATTTAACTGAACAGCAATGGACTGAATACTTTTGTTAATGAGAGATTTTTCTTATAAAGGTTTAATAGGTTATCAAAACATTTTGTAACCTATTGTTTACTGTGTCATTATGGTTTATTTTGTGTAGATTTTTATTTCAAATTATATTTGCAATGCAGTCAATTGTGCAACCAGTCTTGTTTGTTTGGTCAGTACAAAAATGGAAATGTGAATAGTTTGTTATGTAGGGGTAGTGGCATTAAGCCACTGTTTCTTAAACTCAACAGTACAATGGTTCTACAGTACCTTTTAAAAGATGCTGCTCGGGGTTTTTCACATTGGCCTTGACTCACAAGCTGATGTCGCCTTTAAAGAATTTAATGCTTGCCTAACATCTTCACACTACACTCAATCACCACAGTTTATGACAAAGTAATGTCAAATAAAAATACGTAAGGTGAAATAAGTGTTTGTCTAAATATTCACCCCCTTCAGGTCAGTATTTACTAGATGCACCTTTGGCTGCAATCACAGCATGGAGCTTATATGTATGTCTCAATCAGGCTTGCACATCTGGACACTGCAAGTTTATGCCAGTCTTCTTTGCAAAACTGATGAAGCTCGGTCCGGTTATGTGGGGATCGGCATGATCGTCATCCCCTTTTTAAGCCCTTTTTACTCATATCTCAGTCCTTCTGGGTCTCTCTTAGTAACTGTTCCTTTCTGTTTCCAGACACATCACCATAATGTCAGGGAACAATCTGGTTCTACCAATAGTGCTGTGGGGCCGCACGGCTCCCACCCACTGCATCAGCAGCCTTCTGGTAATGGATGACTTCAGCACCATCATCACCGGCTGCCATGATGGACAGATTTGTCTGTGGGACATGACACCGGAGCTGGAGGTACTACAGGGACTACATTACAGGGACTGTAATGCTTGTTTTTTTATTTATTCTCTTTCTGATCATAGAATGTTTCTCCCATCCAATCCCCCAGATTTGTCCCAGAGCCATACTGTTTGGACACACAGCCTCCATCACCTGTCTGTCTAAGGCCAGTGCTTGCAGTGACAAACAGTACATTGTCAGTGCATCAGAGAGTGGGTGAGTACCTTTTTATCAGACACACTTGTCAGAAGTTCCATATAGGTGATCCATATGCTATCATCCCATTTTACAGAGTTGAGTATTAACAAGTATTTATAATTAACCGGCAAAGTGCCAGAATATAGTGATACTTGTGAAGGTGGCACATCTCCACTGACCTGCTGTGCTGATGAACAATCCTGCCAAAAAGGCAGAACACAGACTTTAGCTTACTAACAGAAAGGCAGATAAAATCTCACAAGATGACGCCTACATCCCCAACAGTCATCAACTTTACATTCTCAAATGGATTGCATTGTATTTAACTGTATTAGTACATGTGATGGAAAAACACATATGAATACCTTCTTTTAAGTTTAGTTGTACTGATAGAATGTGGTCATTTGCTGGTGCAGCATGTTTCATGGGGATGTTTTGATATATGTTTTTGACCTGAGGAGTGCTCGTAGAGGTTAACAAGGTCAGCTATATGGTCGACTGCCCACAGTCATCTCCAGGTTGCACCAAGTTCCTATTGTAACTTTTACAATATACGTTAAGCACTAACGTATAATGTAAAAGTTACAATAAAAGGGAAAAGCTGGGAGTAACAGCCTGGGGGGGGGTGTAAAGACTATTCTGCCCAACAACAGGAAGATACAAAATCATGTTTGACATGTTAGGTCCTTAGAAGTGCACTGCATGGAGACTTGAGACTCTGTCGGTGCACTTCTCTCTTGCAAGAAAATAAAACCCTTAAATACAATGTGAATGTGGAGTTTTCTGTATTGATTACACTCGAGATGTCTGTTGCCAGTAATTGTCAAATTTTGCAGCGACAGAACAATACAGACAAATTCACATGTTAACATTTTTATTATTTTGGTTACGTTGTAATGGCTATAATTTAAAAGCGGATTTCGAGAATTTTCTCTCATTGTACATTAAATGTTAGGAGATGGATGCACATGATTTTCTTTGGCGACCCCTGAAAGAGAACCTAATTATTTTAAAACTATATTACTTTAAAACTCATTTAAAATGGATGTGCTCTATAGCTTCTTTACATAAAGCCCAATTTAAATGCAAATCATGTTTTCCTCTCTTATGTCTAACTTTACTCTGTCCATGTTTCAGAGAGATGTGTTTATGGGATGTGAATGATGGACGTTGTATTGAATTTACCAAGTTGGCCTGTGCTCATACTGGCATACAGGTAAGAACCACACTTATATAACTAATCATCAAATAAAAGCTGACATTCAAATATTGGCAACAAAAGCACTGACAAATAATTTCTCACAGATTCCCGAGTTATTTTCAATCACTTCTACTTCATGTTTCACTGTTGCTTCAAGCTGCCATCCTGCATCAATAATGCAGATTTTTACATTTAAAGCATTTCTGCTGGAAAACTAGAAACTGTTGTTTTTTGATGTGTTTTTGCTTATTAACTCCTCTGTTGTCCTCTTTTCTTACTCACTCTCTCCACCATCTTTGTCCTCCACGGTTCTCCAGTTCTATCAATTCACCATTGGAACTCAGAGGGAGGGGCGTTTGCTTTGTAATGGCCACTACCCAGAAATCCTTGTGGTAGATGCCACCAGCTTGGAGGTTCTGTATTCCCTAGTGTCCAAGATCGCTCCAGATTGGATCAGCTCCATGAGCATCATCCGATCGCACCGAACACAAGGTGAGAGAAAGAGGTGGAAGTGGATGACTTCAAGATTTTTGTCTCTGAGGGATAATGATTGAACAGTGAGTGTAATTATCTGGGAACAGGGCACAAAATATAAAATAAAATATTCATATGATTGATTATAAGAAATTAACGTCAAATTGCTGTCCTTTTGTAGAGGACACAGTCGTGGCAGTGTCAGTGACTGGGATTTTGAAGGTTTGGATCATAACAGCTGAGGTCAGCAGGATGCAGGTATACCATCCTACAGACGCTGGATATTTTAAAACAAACCACCAGTGTTGTGTCAGAGCTCTGTACATTGCTAGGAAAAAGTGTGAACATTATGAGAAATGTTTAAATGAATAATATGTGAATATACAACCTGTTTCCAAAAGAGTTGGAATGCTGCAACAGTTAATACAAAACCAATTTCTTATTTATTTATTTATTTTTTTATATATATTTGAATTTGATGCCAGCAACTTTAAAAAAGTTGGGACTGGGTCAACAAAACACAGCAAACGTTGTGTAATGTGGAGGAAAGAAAAACACTCGGTGAAACATCTAAGAACTAATGGTGTTAATATGATTAATTTAAGGTTAATGTCTTAACAGGTCCCTGTCATGATCAGATATAAAAAGAGCTGTGCACGTGACAACGCCAAAGATTAAATGGCTGTCATCTCCGGGCCCTCAGGCAGCACTACTTCAAATGAAATTGTTTAGTGGAAATCACTGCATGGGCTCAGGAACACCTTGGAAGACTGTTGTCAGTAAACATGGGTTTCTTGCTGCACCCACAAATGAAAGTTAAAACTATACCATTAAAAGAAACTACATATAGAAACCCCAGAAAAAACACCACCTTCTCTGAGCCTGAGCTTATTTAAAATAGACTGAGGTTAAGTGGAAAACTATCCTGTGGAAAAGTGAGTGGTAATTCAAACTTCTTTTGGAAATTATGGCTTCTAATGTTTTGGCCACCCTTTATTTAAAATGAATTAGGTGGCCAAAATATTAGAACTTATAAGGATACTTAAGGATACTCTGACATGTGACCGGAGGAGCCGGGGATTGAACCCACAACTGCGAGATTAATAGGAAACCCCTCTACCATCCTGTGGCACAGTCACGGGTGGTCATAATGTTATGCCTGATTAATGTATACAGGTTTTTGGAGCAATAAATGCTTCCATCCAGATGAGATCTTTTTTAGTGAAGCCCTTGTGTATTTCAGCAAAACAATGCCAAAACACATTTTATATGTATTACAGCATGGCTCATTAGTTAAAGAGTCTGGGAGCTAAACAGACCTGCCTGCAGTCCCGTCCTCTGAAAACATTTTGACTGCAGCACCACACCTTTTTCTGAAACAGGATTGTACACCAGTGTAAACACACCACGTTTGTTTTCTTAAAATCTCAACTTAATTTGTGTGTTTGTGTGTAATTAGGACCTGGACCCAGTGTTTGAAGAAGAATCCAAACCCATCTATTGTCAGGGCTGTCAGAGTATTTCCTTCTGTACTTTCACACAGAGCAGCTTGCTAGTTGTCTGCTCCAAGTACTGGAGGGTAAGAGTGTGCTATACCTCTCAATGCCATTAATAATACACACAAAGGCCTGGGGTAGACCACTGGATCATGGCTGTAGCCTGACCTGGCCTGAGTACACAGCTGCTTTATTAAATATGTGTATCTATCATTATCGCGTGTCAGGTGTTTGATGCAGGTGACTACTCGTTGCTCTGCTCAGTGGCCAGTGAAAATGACCAGGCCTGGACTGGAGGAGAGTTCATCGCTGCAGACAAAGTCATCATTTGGACTGAAGATGGCTGTAGTTACATCTATAAGCTACCGCCCAGGTAAACTGATGCTCAACTAAAGTCATGGAAAATTATGGGAGTTTAAACAGTGAGTGAATTTACATGGACTTAAGTAACCAGGTTTCCAGTCTGCTTCCTTGGGAAAGCTGATTTCTTGACTGCCATGGAAATGGGAAAGCTGGATTCTGAAATGAGGGTGTTAGAGAAACCTGGCTACTCTTGAGTCGATTTCTGTCGGAGGATGCCAAAATTTTAAAATTTGCTCAGTTCACATTTAAACATTGGGTTTTAAATATAAACTGCACATGTGCATAGCAAAAGGCTGTAGACATGATCTTGCAGCTGAGTGAAAGGAGAGATCATTAACAAGGGGATGCCACCACATTTTTACAATGAATTCTGCATAAAGCCTGACAGAAAATTAAACACACAGTGCTAAATAAATCACTTTCCCCACGCAATTTAAAAATAAATAAATAAATAAATTCACATTTGCATGTGTTGTCCCTCCTATTTTTCCCTTTACCTCCAACACCAGCACAGACACAAAAAGAAGTCAAAAATATGTCTGAGGTGGAGGAGAAGATTTACAATAACTAGGCTTCTTGAGTGCATGACAATCCCAGTCCCCGAGACAGCCTGATTTCTATGAGTACCAAGGTTACTTAAGTGCATGTAAATGCCGTCAATAATTTTTCATATCTGTAGGCACCTGTGGGCATGTCCTAATCTGATTTTGGTGTGTGTGTTCTTCAGTTGTCAGCGTGCTAGTGAGCATTTCCGCAGTGATGTGGGGAAAACTAAAGAAGGGTCAATCCCTCCACTGATCTACAGCATCACTGCGCGTGCAGACAAACAGGTCTGTCTTTGTAATTGACTCTGTCCAATTCTTGAAGTGACAACAACTAAAAAATGGAAAGCTGGAGCTATTTTATTGCTATTTTTATTAGTTAATGGTAGTTTTAGTGCCATATTGTTTTTAAGATTCTAGAGTTTTTGTACCTGATGATAAATTTAAAACACTGCAGGTGTAGAGTAACTGTTCTTTTAAGATTACAGCTTACAATAACACATGCAATGCATTCATTCACAAATCTCTTCAAAAGCTCTCACTGCTAGACTGTTCTCTTTATCAGCTCTTTTTAAATTAATACATGTGCAGGTAGACATAGACACGCAGAAACACAAAATGTGGTTCTTGTGTGATACTCCAAATGATGTGGAAAGAACAGAACAGCTCAGAAAAGTCTTTACAACACATGCTTGCTGCACACCAGAAAAACCTCCTTGTTATTGAAGTATTGTGCATGCTTAATTTAAACTTCACCTTAGTCTTATTCCGTGGAGTATTACCGATGTCATTGCTTGTTATTCTTGTCGCTTCTGACTTAGTCAGACCCCTGTCTGCAGCAGACCACTCTGATTGGCTGTTCAGCTTAGCAATTCGGTGCACAAAAATAGACCAGAGTATTAACAATGTCAGTACAGTTTGTAACATTAACTTCTTACTAGACATATCTTGCATTAGAAGTAGTTATAAACCATCTGTGGTTAGCAAGAGTAGTGTAAAATCGTAAGCTAATGTTGCTTTGTGTACAGTTTGTACATGCTGTCCTAGGTCTCCGCTTTTTGTTTTTCTAACACAAATGCGAAATGTGCAGCACCACATGCTCCTCGGCTGTCATCTTTGTAGTGTGTTCGACTGCCACTTGTTGGCCCAGCAAAAGCAAAGTGAGCCTGAGACAGCAGTTGGTTTTTGTCTGTTTTAGTTCTGTGATGTTGGCTTGGTGTGTCAGGCCCCTTATATTTTATAGTGTACTTATGCAGGCCATTTTGTTTAAACTTTGCCCAACTAATTCAAACATGATACCAAATGCCAAGTACTGCATTTCAGTAAGCACAAAATGTATGATTAATATATGGCTACTTAATGCTTATACAGGTACAGTAGCTGTGTGTAGTTGGCAGTATATTTGTGCTTTGTATCAGTGGCATTTGATTCATTATGATCAGGGCTCTCTTTATGCACATGGATTTGCCCTGGTATAAAAACTGCAGCAAAAGTAGTTCACACAATGGAGGGGTTTATCAGTCTGCATCACAGTGGTTCACACTGTTAGACATTGTTAGACAAAATCAATTAAAAAATGTTTAGGCTTCAAAGGGGGAATTCACTAATTTCAACCCGCTCCCTGTGATTTTATGATTTTAAATTTGGGGAGTAATTGCATATGAATAGTTTCTGACTATGGAAGCTATACTTTCATTCAACTTCCTCCTTCATATGGCGCCATCTGAACTGAAAGCCTTTCCTCATTATGTAATTTGGAGAAGTTCAGGAGGAGGAAATTGACCAAAACTATAGCTATAATATAAGGAGGTCAGTAGTTTAAATCAGCACTAATGTATAAATTATATTCAGCAGCTTTAAAATTGTGTTTGTAGAAATACTCTACATTTTATTGATGGCTTTGCGGGAATGTGGGAATAGACCACAAATTTGGTCAGTTCCCCAAGACTTCCCTCAGTCTTGTCATGCTCAATAGTGTGCTTCTGAGTTTCTTTTAGTAATACAAGTACAGTTTCATTATTCTTTCATATTCTTTTCCTTTGATTGTCTTGCCTTCCAGGTGCTTATAGTAAATATCATATGAATCATCTGCAGGACTTGTAACTTTATATTGATTAAAAAAAATGTCCATGTACAGGTTATTGACAGGGTTTTGTGTCACACTTGCAATTCAGTTAAAAAGGAGGCGAGAGCAGCAGAGTAGTGAGACCAACATGGCTGTTGTCTAATAATATTTTGCTGTTGTGACATACACTATACATTCTTTTCCCCCCCAGTGTGAAGTTTATTGGTACAGGAAATCCAACTCCCCCTCAGTAGTTCAAATTAGAGACTAGCCCTTATTTGTTTCTATGGGCCACATGTCAGGTTTTATTTGAAAATGCAACAAAGATGGACAAACTTGAAACTAAAAATAATCTGCACATTTTAATTTTGGTTCAGATGGTGAAGTGTTGGGTTTAATCCATGTGTGTAAATATGACCCCTGCTGCTTTGTGTGTAATAATGATTTTATTTTGGACCTTCAATGTGTATTTATAATTTATCGTGTGTCCTCATCTTTTGATATTTTTGTTGACTTTTTTTATTGTTCTGTCCTCTGATGCTGTTATGCCCCCTCCCACTCTTTCCTTTGACCTCCTCGTTCCTCTCAGAAGGAAGGAGAAGGAGATGAGGAGGAGCTGGTTGTGGAGGTGATGTGCCTCCCTCCCAGTGAGTACGACTTGGAGCTCTACACCGCAGAGCTGCTATACCACCACCGGCCTCTAGAGGCGCCAGTAAGACCCAGAAAATACATTCTGAAAAAGCAAAGACAGGAAGAAGATTTACTTTATTGGCTGAGCTGCAAAAGCTAAAATAAAGACAATTACAGCAGTTAGACCAGTGTAACTTTATTTGTAATATAAATTAGCGGTTAATTCCAAACTATTAAATGTTAAAAGAAAAAGCCAAACAAATGTTTCCATTTCTGTAATTTCTGTACCATCAAATAAAAGCGACCCGTTATACTGATTACAAGGACTATATTGGTGGTTAAGCATGTCCTTGAATGAAACCAGTGGTTGCATGAAAGGAAGTCACTAAATTCCAAAACCAATAGGTGGTTTTGAAAATAATCACCAGGAATATACATTATAAATGTGTACTAAAAAGTGGTATAGACCTTTAAAGTTGCTGTCAGTTGTAAGGAGTATAGTCAGGTACAGGTCTTAAATGGACCTTTCAGAAGAAGATTTTAAATGGCATTGAATTTTAGTGAGAGGAAGGTTTATAACCACTTTGTTAGCAAAAGTTTTAAATTTGTGACTTTGCAGCTCAGCCAGAAAGTGAGCACTAGATGAGAGGAGCAAACTGTGAGAACAGTAGTAAAATCATCCACTTAGTGGCTCACAATACCCCTGCACCATGGTAGCAAAGACAGAGCTAAAATTAGTTTCCTGTTGTGCTATTTTTATTATTCTAAATGTCCATATTTATTTGGTAAATAAAAAACTTAAATTCTTGATAAAATAGTTTCTAACTCGGGCTGGTTTGCCTTCGTGACCAATGCTAGCGTATGTAACAAAACAGAGCATAGAATTTCTGTTTGTAATATAAAACCTGTAAATATGACACAATTAAAGTGAATTTGACTTCCGGCCGTTTATTTCTGAATTTGTACCACAGTGAAAATATTATAGAATGTCTTTAGAGTAATCTTCAAAAGCACAAAAGACTATTAGTTTGTCAAACTTGGGTATTTGTAATTTAGCAAGAATCCAGCGGTAAGAAATGCGCAGTACAATGTAACCAAACCAACAGCTTTCAGCTTGTTCCTTCAGGGATCGGCACAGGAAACATTGATTTGACATAGGTTTTTGGGCCAAAAGCCCATCCTGCCACAGCCCACCCATTTTTTTTATCCAGGCTTGGGACTGGCATCAGGGTTGCCCCTGATGGCTGGGCGGGGCCACAACTGGAGGAGTGGGGATTTGATCCCATGCCCTTCTGTATCCCAACCAGATGCTCTACCAATTTTTTCACCAGGCCCCCTTGCACAGTAAAATCTGGTACTGTTCATATAAATACTAAAAACATAGAATATGTTTATAAAAATGAATATAAAAATTTAAATAGTAATTTTTTACTATAATACTATAAAGTAAATATTACTATAAAGTAATTTTTTAATGTAAATGTTTTATGGCCAATTTAAGTTTCGACACTTTTTAAAAAATTATATACTTGTTGTTTTCCATGACAAACAAAAAATGGGGAAAAAATAAATACGATTATAGTGAAAAGTTGCCATATTACAAAGGATAAGATTGAGATTGATTACACCAGGAGTTATCATCAGCGGTTCAAGAGACACATTTAATTAACGTTATTAATTTAAATCTTAATATACTGGCGAAACATGTCAGCCTGGTCACTCCGCAGCCTTGGCTAACTTGGCTAAATTTCTCACACACTAGCGTTAAGTAGTAGTCAATAAGTACCTTTTGACCTTTTGCAATGAGGCAAGCTGCCTTCTCAATAAATTATTATGAAAAAACCCTGATGGAAACTCCCATACACAGCAACCTGCAGAGGAACACAAACTCAGTACTCAAAAGTAGAATTATATGGCTAAAACAAGTACCACTTCAAAACTTTTAGTAAAGCAAATGTACTAAGCCGATTATTTACATTTTACTTATGGCACAAAAGTAAAGTTACTCCACTAAGAAAATGATGTGTTTTAAACTGTACTGATTAGGTGATATTTCAAAACATGTACAGCAATTAATGAAGGGCTAAGGATGGAAAATTGCTGATTTTAACTCTTTTATGTGCTGACATGTGGTTAACTTATAATAATACGTCAGCATTTATTAGTTCATAATAATTTAACATAAAAAAAATCTATTTATTTTTACATTTAAATCACGTGGTGATTATAATGTTGTGGCTGAGCAAATAATAATTAGTAGAAGACATACTCGTTTAGGAGAGGTTATTACAAATAGTATGTATATAAAGGTGTTTGTCATGTTAAAGTAGCCTTCAGAAGTGTGAGCCATTGAGTAGATGATGGTGGAGGTGAACTGCCTGTTTTGTTTGCTCTCCTCTTTGTTTTCCTTCCTGTCAGACTGACAGACTAAACTCACTCTGGTTCACCTGGCTTCATGCTCTCTTCCCACTAAAGCAAACTTCCTCCTTCAAAAGCACCATCAGCCTCCACATCTGTCTTCATTCTGATGAAGATGCATGCAAAGTCCCCAAGCTGCTTTTAAACCAAAATAATGAGCTGCTAAGTCCCTCACACGACGACAAACCAAAGACACAAAAATAATAGGAATATGTTGGCATTTTAAATGAGTATCTTATCTTGACTAGACACCTGCCAATTTGGGTTTCAAACGTATTAAGTTTGTCTCCAAACCTGAAATTCAAAGATTAGTACTTAGTTGATGTTTTACAAACGAGGTAAAAATGCATTGCTCATTCATTTCTATACATAATTCGTGCACATACATTTAAAGCACAGTATTATAAAAGGAACATTTACATCTTTGATATTTCTGTTTAAATACAGTATTGGATACAGGTATGATAAGAGGAAATGGTGTTTGTGGGTGTGGTATTCAGACATTGTTTTAACAACTGTTAGCACAAATTCTTTGTGTTTATTTCATCCTTGTTTGCACACCAGTTAGGTGGGGTTTTCCTGACTTAAATATCTGCAGTTAAATAGCACTTCATTTAAACAAAAATATATAATATAAGTAATATAAGTGATTCTAGATGAACAGCAGTTTTAAATTATTTGAAACCACTAACTTCTTTAAGGAAAGAACCTTTTATTTCCTATTTTCTGTGTTTAAATTAGATCACATTTTAATAAGAACCCCACTCCTCAATTTAATTGGGTTTATACATTTAGGATATGATAATTTTTACATCATAGAAGTATTGAAAATGTTGTTGTAATGGCTTAAAAAATTCCACTTATATTACTTCCAATTGGCAGTTTTTAAGTTGGTGGTAAATTACTGTAAGTGAAGCTGAACTTTCTGCATGGAGGTTATCACCTTTAAAGCTTTTCAGTGGCTTAAAGACCCAACTTCACAGTTTTTAATTTAAGTATTTGAAACAACTGAAGTAATTTTCTGTCAACAGTAGCTTAATATTGATTAATAATGAATTCATCACGTGAGTCTTTTATAATACAGGTAGCTTGATATTTCCTTTCTCCATCTTTATTATGTGTTGCTGTGTATAACAACGAACTTTGTAAGCTTAGCTTTTCAAAGTATTTTGTGACTGGGAAAGGAAGGGACCTCGCTTTGTTAATCATAGTTGTCAAGTTTGTTTGTTAAAGATATTATATCGTAATTCTCTGTGCTGTACACTTATCTGAAGCACACAATTTTAGCCCATGAATGAAAAGAAAAACCCCACTCAACTGCGGGATCAAACAAAACACAAAAAATACTTGTGAGTCACTATGGTTTGGTACACTGTCTCTGTCTCTTTAGTCTTGTCTGGTCAGAACATGTATTCACATCTTATAACAAGATGTGGTTTGGTTTATGTGTGTGCTTATGGGTGATTGTATCTTCGTAAAAAAAAAAATACATTTGGTGGCACTTTGCATATCCTCTCTTGTCAACAGTATTCTGGTGAGCTAAGCTGACCCACTGTGGACACACCATACCTTGACTACATACCTTTTTTAAATGTTTAGCTATGTTGACAGCAGCTCAGCTTTCTTACACATTGACAGGTTTATTGGTTTTCATCAGCATAACTCTTCACTTATCAGCAGCTTCTGAAAATTACTTTATTCACAATGGAATCTTTAAAACAACTATTCAACAGTTATGGGGCGACTGTGGCGCAGGAAGGTAGAGCAGGTGTCCACCAATCTTACAGTTGTTGGTTCAATCCCCGGCTCCTCCGGTCACATGTCGAAGTGTCTTTGAGCAAGACCCTGAACCCCAACTTAGTTGCTCCTGGTGAGTGTTGGCCAGCTGCATAGCAGCTCCCCCATCGGTGTGTGAGTTTGTGTGAGGTAGAAAAGCTCTATATAAGTGCAGACCAGGCCAAATTGTAAGTTTAAACAGGCCAAATGTTTACAAAAAACGGGTTTTATTATGAGTTTTGGGTCTCTGATAGTTAACTTTGTCCTATGTGTATGCTAATTTGTTAGCATTAGCAATATTTGTCTTAAGAGGCCAGAACTGTTTAGGATAAAAGTTATTTTATTGTTATTTCTAGTATAGTGACAGTACCCATGTGTCTTAACCTGAGTAAGTGTAAGGATGCATACAAGTAGACAGATTATCACCTCCTGCCACAGCATGATATTGTCCACTGCAAGCCACCTTACTCCCCCTGCTGAGATCCAGCTTCAAATAGGTTATTATAAAACCGCAAGACATGTGCAAGAGAAAATCTACCCTAAAGCAGAACTTCAGTTCAGCTGTAGTTCAACTGCAGAAAGTAATTGGCATTGTATTGTATTTTAATCATAGGATAAAATCTTTCAGTGATTTTATTTATTTTTTTAATATATTTTTTAAAATACCAATTGTGTACCCAGAGCTTTAACTTTTGCAACATTTGACACAGGTTTTATGCAATCTTTTTCAGCAACAACTGTGGACAGAGGTATTATGTTTTTTAATCGTGTCCACTTAAGCATAGAAAAAATGAACTTATTAGATTTCGGTGATGAAAGTAAGTGTCACCGTTACTTTTTTCTGTTCTCGTGACACCTCGAGGGGATTTTGCTATCCCTTCCTTTGACAATTCCCTAATAACTAAGTATTGATCTTGTGTGGGAATAGCTATTTCTGTTTTGGGGTGGATTCTCTTTTATGGCAGCAAAAAGATCTGCTCTGCTCCTGCCATCTCCATAATTCCTTAACAACCTCCAGATTCCTCGTGTTGCATTTGGAAGTATTAAAATGCAACAAGAGCAGTCAGGTGTCCCACCACTCGGTGGTGAGCAGTACAAAGGGAAACTCACCTGTTCATAGACACTTTTAGCTAATAAAAAAAAAAGAAAGTTGATCAACTCCTCTTATAAACACTGGTGGACAGATAGGATGAAAGTAAAGTGACTGCTGGAGGCTATTTTTGTGTTCAGGCTGGATACCTCCTGTGATATGACTTTAATCCTATCTGTACCTGCAGTTTTAACCTCACCTGTCCCTTCACTGTTGCACTATGTTCATGAGGCACAGTTAAGATGTGATCAGTAGACTTATACATTAGTGTTAGTTTTATTTAATTGAAGCACTTTGTGGCAGGATTTATACCACAGTGTAAACTGGTGAATACAGTCTGTATTTGCCATGTGATAATCAATCCCTGTCAGCCTATAGAGTAGTTCAAGGCACAGGTGAAGTTGGAGTTTAGTTCTGTTTTCCTGCCGTTTGCTATATTTTGTTGCTGACTGAGTGAAGACAACTGGCCATTAAACCAAAAATTTCAGATTGCCTTTATAAGTAGAAAGTGAAATTATTATTACCCATACTGTTTGGCTATTGTTTACTTTTCATCTATCTAATAATGAAGCAGAATAATTTTCAGTGCTGATACATTTTTGTTTCAAGTTGCTGATATAACTTTTCCCCACACCTCCAGCTTTTGATCTGTCCTCCTGTGACTCGGTTCTTTTTTGGCCGACGAGAGCCCTTCTACAAGCTGCTGATCCAGGGAGATTCAGCAGGCAGACTGTCCCTGTGGAGCGTCCCAGACACCTCGCCTCTGCAGCCGCTGTCAGCCCCTGTTGGTGAGGACAGTTCAGGTTACCTTGATTTCTCCAGAGGGATAAGTCACCACTGTGTTTGTCCTTGTGAAGTAATACCACAGTTCCCTGGCATTTGAAAAGTGATGTTGCAAAATACATTTACCCTAACAAATGTGACAAAAAATAGTTCCACGATACTATTCCTTTTAATAAAAACATTAGTATATAATAATAATAATAATGATCAAAAAACATTTTTATATTCTTAAGTTCTTGTTTTGTTTAGGCTGATATCAAAAATAAATCACTTTCCTCTCCCTTTTCTCTCTCCAGAGCTGCAGGTGTCATCCACCATCAGTCTTCAAGAGGCGTTTGATAAGTTGGCCCCTGTCTCTGCAGGGATCATTGACCAGCTCAGTGTCTTATCTGGAAAAAGCGAACCCATCAAGGTTTGAACTTGCACAACATAAGACACAAGACGGTTAAACCTTGTACAAAATGAAGTCTTTGAAGAATGATTCTAAATTTGTTCTTTCAGTCATTTAAAACAAACAAAAAAAAAAGCTCTAGAATTAAATGTCATGTCAACTGGACTTTTGGACTATTTTCTTAGTTAGAAACTTTTCACCACTTATCAAAGCAGCTTTTTCAGTGTGTCTTTATAAATGCTGTTTTTCTTAACTTTCATTGGGTTAATGTCTTTCCACAATAAGAAATTGTGATAGTTTATTTGAAATGTAATTAGTGCCACTATATTTTTCTTGTGTGTGGTTTCTTCCCCACAGGTGACAGCTAGCGTATACATCCCCTCTCAGGGTCGACTGGTGTGTGGCAGAGAAGACGGCAGCATCATTCTGGTTCCTGCCACTCAGACTGCTATTGTCCAGCTGCTGCAGGGGGAGCACATGCTGCGGAGAGGTGAGGGAGGGACATTCACAAGGAAGTGACAAATTTCCAGGGTTAAGATATTGGAGGGTTTATTATCATTGACAAGGCTGTAAAAGTCAAACCATAAACAGCAGTAACCATTTGATATGTAACCAAAGATTCTCAGGGCCAGGAGGAGCTGCCCAGTTGTGTACAGGTTGTCTGTGCATTTAGTCCGTCTTTCGTCTCTTCAAGTAATCCCAGATTGTCCTCATAATGGTGAGATTAGGGTTCTGAGGTGGCCCAAACTACTGTTGCAGGAGTTTTAGTTTGTTAGTGTGATGCAGATCAATGAAGTGCCTTGCATATTTACACTGTACACTTACAGTGATATCATATAACAATCTCTGTTGTTTTCCAAATGCAATTAAAATCACATTAGCCAGACCCTTGGCTGATAGATGTTTTGGTTTGAGACAACTTCAAAGCTCTGCAACACAGATAATGTAATCCAGTTCATTCCAGCAGTTCATTGCTGGTTTAACTGTCTGTATGGGGATTGTTTAAAAAAACTCCTAAAAAAAATCACCTAAATTATCTAATGGCAGAAGGGTGTCCCTGTTGTTGACACCACTTGTTTAATTCTATCCTTTATTCCCTTTATACTTTATTCATTTTAGTCCTTTTCTTCATTCTGAGTGTTTTCTGTCCTCGCCTGCAGGTTGGCCGCCCCATCGTACCCTGCGAGGTCACCGGAACAAGGTTACATGCGTCCTGTATCCATACCAAATCTCCCCCCGCTATGACCAGCGCTCGCTGGTTTCTGGGGGAGTGGACTTCTCTGTCATTGTCTGGGACATTTTTACCGGAGAGATGAAGCACATCTTTTGTGTCCATGGAGGAGAGATCACCCAGCTCATTGTTCCTCCTGAAAACTGCAGTGTAAGACAAATGAGGAAGCATGGTATTTTTTATGATTTCTCATCTCCCTCCTGCATCCTCTTTTCTTTCACGGTTTCTTATGTGCAGCTTGTTGTCTACAGAAAATCAGTGGAGTGTTTTGTTGCTGACAATAGATTTAAATGTTACAGGGCTGGTGTCATTGCTGTCACTCTTAAAATAACTTCACTGACATTATGCTTTGGTCAAATGTTAGAAACAGACACAACACAAACCAAACTAAGACACCTAAGGACTCTTTGTTTGTGATGTTTAAATGACATTAAGATCTAATGGTCAGAACTGTGTTGTTGCCACGGATATGATTAATGCTGTTGTGCTATTGGAGTTGGGACTACAATGACTGACCTATCACACACATGCTTTAATTAAGGCATTGGATCCCTCAAAAAAATCAATTGGAACATTAATTTCTATGTTTTGAAAATATTACTAAACTAGCATGATGATTCACACTGAGCCTTTTTGTTACTGCCGGTTCAAATGTTACACTGGTGTTGATATACCAGTATCACCAGTATCTTGATAAGGCAAACAGCTCTTGCTGAATTCTCAGTTGTCAAATTATGTTTCTTGAAGGAAAAAAAAACAAAACAGCTGTGACTTAATGATTCATGACTTAATCAAAAATTGTAACCTTAAAGCTGCAATAAGTATTTGTTGCATTTGCTATTTTGTCTCCCTTAACCTGTTTAAAATACCAGTCACAGTTTAGGCCTGAGGATTACATGTGCTTATGTTTATAAGCTGAATCTCTGACTAAACTGGTAAAAAATTGCCAGAAGACAAAAAATTATATTAAATGAGATGATGGAGTAATATTACAGGAATATCTACAGATATGACTTTGCATAGTTACTTGTATGCATATTTATTGTCACATCAGAGCTTTCTACAACAAGCTTGTTCGAAGTAATGTGCGTGCTAACCACAAAGAGAACTCTGTGACATCCTAACAACGTACATGTTCATGTATGTGGTCACCTTTCTACTTTCTTACTGGACACAGCACTCTCCAGTGTCGCTTCTCATTCACCCATTCACAAACCAATATATGCCCAAGCCACGGGTCAGACACACTGTGGGCAACTTGAAGTTCAGTGAGTTGCCCTGCCAAACTTAAGTTACAGCAACCAATGCACAAGCACGTATTATCACTTCCAATTACCTGTGAATAATTTAGGAAGTTACACCTCAGTGTTTAGCCAGCATCTAACCCTGGAATCGCCATATGATGAAAAACTAAAACTTTACTAACGCGTACATAGGTTCAACACATTGATAGTAAAAACAGCTGAACTTATTACTAATCTAACAGTAAGAATGCTGGCACAGCATTAGGTTTGCATCCTTCAATCCCCGTTCAGCTCTTGCCAATGAGTAAAAGCCAGTCTAGTGTTTTGCTGGTTTCAAATCTCTAATCATCACTTACTTCACAGTTGCCTGCTTAGATCTATTTCCTGCCTCTTTCTTGCTGAACCCCATACTAAGAACACAGAGGTAACTTCTTACGTGATGCTGTAAAACATGAAGTAGCTTTTGTGAGAGGTTTCCAGAATGGGAATTCAATGTTCCATAGTGCAGAAACAGAGGATGTTGGCACACAGTGAAAGATATCCCATATGCCTAATAATAAGTCAGTGTATGATCAAAATTTTGCTGTTTTAATAAAAGTGTTCCATGTGGGGCAGTAAGAAGGGCAAAAACAAAACTTGAGGAAAAACACTGCTGGAGAAGTCTTTGCTTTTGAATAAATCATCACAACACTGTAGACTAATCAGGGATATGCTGCATAAAGTTACAGAAAGCTTTCTTAATTCACATGGCAATGCAATGGAAACAATAATATTCAAATGAACTTAAAAGTGATGTGGTAATATATTTTAACATTTCACCCAGTGGGCTTTTCCCCCCCATTTTGTCTACCTTCAGAAAAGCTACATATGTCATGTTCTCTTATACACCTCAGCCACAATATTAATAGCACCTGTTTTCTTTTTTATGTTGTGGCAGACAGGGCTCAGCATAGAAAAATGTAATGATTGACAGGTGTGCTCTTACACTTCCATTGTGTCCAGCAGTTGTTTGGATTATCATCCTTTTCTTCCGTGTTTCCTTTGCAGACTCGGGTGCAGCACTGCATCTGCTCAGTGGCCAGTGACCACTCTGTTGGCCTGCTCAGTCTCAGGGAGAGGAAGTGCATTATGCTGGCTTCACGACACCTCTTCCCCATCCAGGTCATCAAGTGGCGTCCAGCAGATGACTACTTGGTGGTGGGATGCTCTGATGGCTCTGTCTACGTCTGGCAGATGGATACAGGTACTTGCTGACTAGTAGTAGTAGTAGTAGTAGTAGTAGTAGTAGCAAGTGGGCTCTCTACTTTGAACTGTGTAAATGCAGATCATGCAAAAGATGCTTGACTCAATTACATTCCCATTAATGAATATAAAGTTGGTTTAGTCATGGGTTCCTTAATAGCTTTCTTCTTCTCGCCTTCCTTTTAGCTGTTCCCTTTCAGGGGTCATCACAGCCAATCATGTGCCTCCATCTATCCCTGTCCTCTGCATCCTCTTCACTCACACCAACTAATGTCATGTCCTCTCTCACTACATCCATAAATCTCCTCTTTGGTCTTCCTCTAGACCTCCTGCCTGGCAGCTCCAACCTCAGCATCCTTCTACCGATATATTCACAGTTTCTCCTCTGAACATGTCCAAAGCACCTCAGTCTCTTTAGCTAGACTCTCTTCAGTTCTCTCAGTGTCCTACTTCTTCTTAGCTAACCTCTCTCTCTGTATACACTCCTGAACTTCCTCGTTCCACCACCAAGTCTCCTTGTCCACTTTCCTCTTTCCAGATGACACACAGAGTACCCTCCTACCTGTCTCCCTGATCAAATTAGCTGTAGTGGTCTGGGAGCACCTCCTGACCACCCAGAGTCTGTCTCAGCTCCTCCCTGAAAACTACACAACATTCTTCCTTTTTCAACTTCCACCACGTCGTTCTGCCTTTGTCCTCTTCATCTTCCTCACCACCAGCATCATTTTACACACCACCATCCTGTGTTGGCTGGCTACCCTCTCTCCTACCAATACTTTGCAGTTACTGATCTCTTTCAGATTACAACATCTACATAAGATGTTGTCCACCTGAGTGCTTCTACCTCCGCTCTTGTATGTCACCCTATGTTCCTGCCTCTTCTGGAATACAGTGTTCACTACAGCCATTTCCATCCTCTTTGCAAAGTCCACCACCTTCTGCGTTTCTGTCCTTAAGACCATTTCCACCTCTAGAACATTCCTCACAAACTCCTCTTTCAGGATGATTCCTACTCAATTTCTCTTACTCTCTGACTCATGGTAGAACAACTTGAACCCTGCTACCTTTCCACCTGGTCTTTTGGACACAGTTTATCCACCTTCCTTCTCTGCATCATGGCAATCATCTCTCTAGCCTTCCCTGTCATAGTCCCAACATTCAAAGTCCTTACTGTCAGTCATAGATTCTTGGCTTTCCTCTTCTCTCTCTGCCTACAAACACGCCTTCCTCCTCTCCTTCTTCAACCAACAGTAGCCCAATTTTTTTTCCGCATGTTTAATTTGGCATGTGTTTTACGTCAGATGCCCTTCCTGACACAACCCTCTTCATTTATCCAGACTTGGGACTGGCAGAAGAAGACACTGGCTTGTGTCCCCTTGTGTTTGCATTTGGGTTCCTTAATAGCCTTAACAAATTTGTAATTAAACGTACTGATGGCCCGTCAGTGTGCAGTAGTCTGGACAGTGCACTATGCCCAGTCTTGCTAGGCTAAGTTAACCATGTCCTGACTCAATCACTGTACTTAACATACAGACAATATTAATAAGAGAAACTTTTCATCTCACTCTCAGAAAAAAAGTGGCTATGTTATAATTTAAACTGTTGGAATACCACTACTCCTCTATACCCTCTGCCCACTGTTTAGTTATAAACATAACCAAAAAATGCGGTAAACATGTATGTGGCACACCATAGAGGTAACATTAGCTTTAGTGATGACCATCCACTGGAAAAGACCAGGGGTGGGTGGGTGTTTGTGCATGTGTATGTGTGTGTGTGTGTGTGTGTTAGAATCCAAAATGAACTGTAGTGCTGGAAGATTGCAGGGTAGCTAAGTGTGAAATTAAGGAAGGTGTGTGTGTGTACTCAGGCGTTGGACATGTAATAAGGCCATGGCTCACAGGCCCTTCATCACACACACACACACACACACACACACACACACACACACACACACACACACACACACACACACACACACACACACACACACACACACACACACACACACACACACAGCCTCAGGTATAATGGTGCCATTTCTCCTCTCATTCAATACCAGAGCCAATACTGATGTCAGCTCGTTCAGTGGCTAATGATGTCTCTCTAAAGCTTTCTCTTTCTCTGTAAAGGCAGAGAATTGTTGCAGTCAGAGAGGGAGAAGACTCTATCTGTGACCTGAATTATATTCAAGAGACAATAGATGATGATACAGAGCACTGGGACAAGCTGAGTGGGAGATGGTGTGAAAGTGAGAGATTGGAAGATTGATATAAATAGGAGAGTGCAAGGACAAGGACGCAAAGAAACTGAGAGCAAGTCTGGCATAGAAATGAAGGGAGAGTGAAAAAGCACAGACAGAGGCTGAGATAAAACTATTTTTCCAATACTCTGTTTACCTTGGTACTGTGCAATGTGCTGCTGAATATATAGATGCATAGACCAATACAGCCATACAGTATGTTATAGCTCATGATCCAGGACCATCTTAGAAGATGTTTGGATGTAGATTTTGCTATGCCAGTGACAGTGTTTCCTGTCCTTTCCACTGGATGCCATTGCAAAACATTAGAACCACTTCTGAACATAATGCACAAGAGCTGTTGATGAGTGATGACATCGTCTCATCATTATGCAGTCTTATTCCTGTGAGCCCCCTAGTACAAAGTCCAGTTTGTGTTTAGGATGCCTGACTCACTGATTTGTGTTCATACAAGTTGCTCCATCATGTAACTCTCCAGTTAAGTTCAGACTTGCAGTGCTTGTATGAAAACAGCTGAGAAACAGTCCTGGTGATTTCAGACTTGTTCTTTAGGCCAGTGTGGATTAAAGTTTTGGTTCCTTCTCATCATTTTTGGTGTGAGTTATGCCTGTATCTATTGTGCACTTTAGGTTGGCTAACATGTTTGTGGTTCCAGGAGCTTTGGACCGATGTGTGATGGGAATAACAGCGGTGGAAATCCTGAATGCCTGCGATGAGTTGGCTCCGGCCACTGTGGACGCACTAAGTCACTCAGCTGTGAACCTGAAGCAGGCGATGACTCGCCGCAGTCTGGCAGCTCTGAAGAACATGGCCCAGCACAAACTGCAAACACTTGCCACCAACCTACTGGCTGCAGACAATGCTGACAAGGTACTACATTGTATATCAGAACAAATTTTGATTTGTTAGAGCAGTTGTCCATGAACTGCAGGCTTAGTGGTTTGATTTCCAGTTGTCCAGTTGTGACAGTTTGACATGTCAAGACACTAAACCTAGCTTTGGCAATTAAAGATCATAATCATCACTTTGTGTTATCTTTGTCACCCTTAAGAAAATTAAAAAAACACACATGGGGTTGCAAGTGCAACATGTCTTTCTGTGTGGCATTTTTAATATACGATTTTGCCCATGGGTTCAGTTAACATTGATGATGCATGATCACATCACTAAAAGTTGCCAGAGAGAGTCCATACGACTTCATGTTTAAACCTTTTAGTTCATGTAGCAAATAAAATTATAAACTGATGGCATAACCAATTACTAAAACCGCAGTCTTAATAATATTTCTCTTTTGTCAAATGTTGTAACTCTGTAGAGTTTTAATTAATTAAGATTTCATCAAGTTCAGCTGTCTCACGTTTTCCTCCATATACCACTTTTCACTGGCTTTAGAAATATTTATTAATTGAAAAGTGGCCACACAATACATTTTCTACACAGACATACACACACAGACTAGTCATCTCGGTCAGATAAGGTGGCTCTATCCACAGACTAATTAAAACGCAGCTGGGGATGAGACAAAGGTCATCACTACAGCCACTGTGTTTTTGAGAGAAACCACTGATGTCTCCCAGGGAAGGATAAACTATGTTAAATGTCAAAATGGTAAAAAAAAAAATTTTTTTTTGAATGTATTCTTTCAGTATCTCTCGGCTTGACTTTACAGTGAGCAGCTTTAGAGTTTTAACGAACAATTAACTTTAGAAACATAAACTTTTAAAATTCAGCAGGAACTGCTGCAGAATTTGATTCTATTTTGCTGCTCACTATTGTCAAGCACAATTTAAAGCCTTGTTCTACAAAATTGCTATACAAATAAAGCATTGTTGTAACCAGATAAATAGATTTTAGGTTAAATCTTTTTTAAATTTTTTTATTTTATTTAATTTTTTGCCAGAGTGCATCTCTGTCTGCTTTAGCTTTACAGCATTGGCACCAGCTCATTTTTTATTCTTGAAGATCAGGGATTTCAGGCACTGTCTTACTGTTTGACAGACAACAACGTTTCTCCTTCATTTATATCTTTGGCACTTAAAAAGCAGCACGATGTATGTCTCTAGTGTGACAGAGAGACGCAATGATCCCTAACATCGCAATTGATCTACGGTAGATTCATTAATGTAAATAGTTCTTAGTGAAGTAGTAGTAGTAGTAGTAGTGAAAAGGTCCTCTTTATTGAAATGATGTTCAGAAATAATCCAGAGCCATTAAAGTTGTGGCTGCGTTTGTATTTCCAGCCAAAAATAATTTATTGTTTCTTCTGTAAAATCACATTAGTATTTATGGAGCAAAAGTAAAAATTTGTTTACAACACAGGAAACAGAAATATATGTGCTGGCGTCTCGTTAGGTGATGAAATATCCTCAATCAGTAGTAAGGTCTAGTGGGAAACTATGCTGTTATAGAATTGGTACTTCTAACGCGTTTACGTCAGACAGCCATTGGATAGCCTGAAGCTTAGTCCAAATTTGAGTTTGACTGGATGATTCGATTAATCTATAGCTAAATGTTTCCAGTAATTCTGAATTCACTGTGAATTTTCACTAATTGTGCAGGTTTATAGAGCTTTTAAACCCCTTTTAGCTCATTGTTGCACTGTAGAGGCACTGTATAATTTAGCCTCGGCCCTATAGTTTCCCAAAGCAGCAGACATCTGTTTTCAACAAGCAATCTCTGATAAACGTTGATGCTGGGCTGGTGGATAGGCTGCCTGCCCAGCATCAAAGGGCAGACAGAAACAGACTACCTATAGAAAAGCATGGAATATGTGGCTGCTAGAGAGCTAAATATTTCCTTTCAGCCCATCCACCAAAAACAACAGAAATAGGAAATATTCAAGCTAAAATTACTCAGACGAGTGAATCAGAAGTTCACTCGTCCGATTCCGATGATCTGATTGGTCCTGACGGAGTAAATGCAGAAAACAAGTTCTATGAATAATTTAGCATTTGGAGAGCGCTTAGTTCTTCTGCTGGTACAGTTTTCCCTTTTACAGTTTTACTCATTACAAATTCATTTTGATCAGCATCCCTTCTCTTCCTCTTTATTTTGTACTATCTTTTCTTTTTCCTCCCACCAGATAACCTTTGTGTTATTTCTTTTCCCCTTGTGTACGTGTGGGATTTATTGTGGGCGTCTCCGTAGTTTTTTCCTGCCTTAATTGCCCATAATCACGGCCGTTTTCTGAAAAGGCTAACACACAACAGCTGTAATCTTTTCTTGCTTATCCATCAGAAATACATCACTGTTGTGCTTTCTGCCCCCTACCTCTGTCATTTCTGTCTCATATCTACTCAAATTATGGGTCAAAACCACACACTATCCCTGATGTGTGTGAAACTGGGTAATCCCCCACTGCGTAATAACAGATAATGACCATGAAATGTCAGACTAGCAACCTAAGCATTACACCCAGCAAGCTGCAAACCATTATCTGTGTGTGTTTATGGCTGATGTTTGTTTGTTCACATCTCTGTTTGTGTGAGGAAGTCAATGTGTAACTTTTAGTTTGCAATGTCACACATTGACTGGCAATTTTGCTGAACCTGCCAATTTGTGATTGTGTCATGAAAGCTGAAAAGGTAAACAGAGAACTGGAAAGTATTTGTTCAGCAACAGACAATGCAGATAGTCGGGTTGAGCGGAAGACTATGTTTGAAGAGACTAATATAATAATAATCAATAATAAAAGACACAAAGATAGAAATTTGTTCTTGATATAACTAAAATAAAAAACATATAATTAACATATCGTTTCATACACAAAACACATTGCAACTGAGAATAATTCAGTGGTAGTGCCTTTAAAAAGGCAGGCAGTTTAAAATGCTTATCAAGTAGAGGATTGAAATCAATTAAACATTAGTTAATATAACTTTTAAGAAACTGAAATATAAGTATGTAGAATGGGGTTTGAGTAATCTTGACTAGACCATCGGCATTTGTTCCTGTTGTGACTGGGAGTAAAACCAGCTAAAAAGGATATTAAACCCCAGTAATGACAACTATTGTTGTCAATAGTTGGAGCAATTTTAGTCAATTTCTTCTTACAGAACAGCTTCAACAGCTTTAACTGAATATACTTCAGAAATTATTTAGTAACATTTTCTAGCCTGGTGAGCATAAACAACTCTTCTTCTAAGGTCTACAGAAATATTTTTAGTTTGAGCCATGACACATTACTGCAAAGCTGTGTTGTCAAGATCAAGCTTTATTATTAAAGGCCCATATTTCTCCCAGATTATCAACGGACTGTCATCCCATTGATTCAAACATCTGGCTCTGATTTTCCCTTTAAATAAACTAATAATGCTAGTGGATGACATACTTTTGCTACACAGAAATATTTAAAATTTGATAATTTTCCACCATTAAGTGTCTTGTGGCTGTGCATGTGTTAGACTTGTGTGTGTGTGTGTGTGCGTGCTTTGGACTCCAGTGTTGTTTGCCAGAAGGCCCCCGCAGCCTTTGGACAAACTGTCCAGGAGCTATAGGACACTGTTTGTATCGCTGAGAAACAAAATCGACATGTCAGCTTTTCTTAAGCAACACTGACATCAAAAAATGGTCAGAAGGAATAAGAATTTATAATAACTTCTCTCTGTGTGTTTATGAAGCCACAGATAATGCTTCTATATCATACTAATCACAAAAACCTTCCAAATGCCTGTGGCTTTATTGTTGTCTGTGTGTATGTATGCAATTTGGCTGTTTGCCTTTAGATGGCAGTGTTAATCCACCAAAAGATCACACACAATGTCCGAGCACACTTACACTTTTAGACAGGGATGTAGGGTCTTTTGCCCAATTAAAATATTGGATCCCCAAGAGTTCTAACATGCTTAGACTATGTTCACAGGGGTCAGGTCACAGTTTTTATTGGTTAAATTTCAGCAAGCTGTGCACATGCACATTTCTGTTGGCAATCTTTGTGTCAAAGATTTGAACCACTTCTTGACTAAATGAATAAGCACCCTGTGTAGGAGAGAAGCCGGTGGTATCGTAGCCGCATTGTGGAAATCAAGAGCACATGCATTTACACACACGCTTGTGCTTTTGTAACATGAACAAACATACTTGGCCTCATTTACACACAAGAACACACACATACAGCAAAATAGAGGAACGGCATTACAGCTTTGCCAGGAAAGCCTTCCCTGAGGACTTGCATGCATGTGTATATGTGCATGTGCGTGTGTCCCACCTGCAGGTGTATTATGCGTCTTGGTCAGTCAGAAGTCTCCAAGACCTAATTATTGTTCGCCTTCTCTCTCACAGTTTGACACAGTTCAGTTCAGTTTGCTTTTATTGGTGTGAAAGGTTAAAAACAGTCTTTCCAGACCCAACAAAATATCAATCGATTAAACACAGACAATAATAGATAAAATAACACATACAATTTGTAGTATCTAATGTAGTATTTATTTATTTTTTATAATTTTATCTTGATAGCAGTAATACAATCTCTCATCTGAGAGCTAGATTTTTCAGTTTTTAAATGAAACGGAGATTAAAGCTTTGCCCTTTTTCCTCTTTCTTTCCTCACTTCCTCCCTCTTTTATTCACTCCATCCTCCTCTTCTCATTCCCCCTGTTTCCCCCCCCCCCCAACAGGGTAACACTTGTCTGATTCCAGTTATCAGGTCATTAACATGTAAACAAGTAGCACTTTTTGTGTACAGCACAATGCAGGTGTCTCTGCTAATATGATTAGAATTGAGTAACGTGTTAGGGAGAAGGTGTGTGTGTGTGTGTGTGTGTGTGTGTGTTTAAAGGCAGAGACGCGCAATGCCTACATCAAAGAACTAGCAGGGACAAAAGCTGACTGTTTCGTTATTTTAAGTCACCTTCATCACATTTTGCTGCCAAGAAAGTTCTGACCCTTCAAGGCATGGACTTCACCAGACCTCTGAATGTATGCTCTGTATTTGGCACCAAGCTGTCATTAGAAGATCCCTGAAGTCCTTTGGGTTGCAAGGTGGGGGCTCCATGGATCAAACTTGTTTTTCCAGCACATCCCACAGATGCTGGATTGGATTGAGATTTGGAGGCCAAGTAAATACCTCAAACTCTTGTTTTTCAAACAATTCTTAAAAAGTGTTTCCAGCATGACTGAGTGCATTATCCTCCTGAAAAAAGGCCACTGCCAGTAGAGAATACTATTTCCAT
This sequence comes from Channa argus, assembly GCF_033026475.1. Lineage (NCBI taxonomy): Eukaryota > Metazoa > Chordata > Actinopteri > Anabantiformes > Channidae > Channa > Channa argus. The sequence goes on along the minus strand of NC_090214.1, from coordinate 19,653,758 downwards.
AAAGAGGTATGAATGGTCAGCAACGATGTTTAGGAAGGTGGTATGTGTCAAAGTAACATCCACGTGGACCCGTCAAGCCATACAATGTAAAAGAAAATGTGATTCATCGGACCAGGCCTCCTTCTTATATTGCTTCTTGGTCCTGCTCAGCATGGGCACCCTGACCAATCAGTGGCTAAATAGTCTCATAAGCAACAAGCTCTAGTGCACTGTGTCCTGACACCTTTCTGTTGGAACCAGCATTACATTTTTCAGCAATTTGAGCTACAGTAGCTCTTCTGCTGGATCAGACTACACAGACCAGCCATAACTCCCCACATGCGTCCGTAAATCTTTGCCGGCACTGGCCCATGACACAATGACACTGGTTGACAGGTTTTCTTTCTTTTGGCTGCTTTTTGTAGTTTCTGACCGCTGCAGACCGAAAACATCTTACAAGAGCCACATTTTTGGAGCTGCTCTGATCGACTCAGCTGACAGTATTTGGCTCTTGTCAAAGTCCCTTAATCCCTTTAGTTCAGTATCCCTTTACTGATACTGAACTTGCATCTTTTAGTTCTAGTTTGAGTAGTACATGTAACTGAATGCCATAAAACTTCCCTCTGACTTCTTTATATTAAATATTATATTATCATCATTCAATATCATCATTATATCATTATATTAATATATTATATCTCATCTAGCTGAAAAACACCTCCAGATGACATCACTTGGAGGAACCTTCAATTCAGATTGTGTCATCACATTGCTCTTACTATAAAGTTTGTAATCACGGTCAACATTTTTTTTTTTTTAAACTCCTTTTCAGCTAAAAGCAGAGAAATATTTTAGTATTGGGAAGTCGGAGGAAAATTTTTAAAGCATTAATGTACATTTACACTCTAAACTAAAGCCATTGAAAGCAAGTAAAAAATTGTTAAAGTTGCCCTTTTAAATCCTTACAATTGCTCCTGATTTTTTTTTTTCAAGTTACCACGCCCTCCTGGAATTGGGTGACCATGTCCAGCACTCATTTTATCGTTAACATAAGACTTATAAAACTTCAACAGTCCTTCAAAAGTCCCAGTCCAGTTAGTGTCTTTCAAGTTAGACCGTATTTAAAACAAATTTCCCTGTACATTATTTGTATCATGAGTTGTGAACCAAGTTTACTTTGAAGCGAATTTGTCTCATCTGCCCAGATCTGTCCAGTACTACCTCAGACTGATCCAGGATCATTGAGCAGTTGGGGTTTGAAACCTTGCTCAAGGGCACCCCAGTAGTGTTGTTAAGGGAGGAGACAGCCACTCAATCTTCCCCTACCAGAGACCTCTGGGTTTGGTGTGGAAAGAAGTCTAGAAATGTCAGTCTTGTAGTTCAAACTTTGGCCTAAATAGGCATGACTTCACCAATAGGCCTAGTATTATTTATACCAATTACTAGAAATATATTGCATAAACTCAACTATGTGGACATTTGGTTTGGAAATTAAATATGCTTGACTGGTTTGGGTCATGCTTAGACACCACACTCATAGGTTTAGGTTGGAATTCTTTTTTTTTTTTTTTTTTTTTCTCTCATTTGGATTATTCCATAAGTCTGGTGCTCAGATGTGCTCTGGCTTGCACTACCTGAGCTTTGGGGGTTCAGTTTCAGGGCCACTTCAACCTGACCACTGCAGCATGGGGCACAATCTGCTGACCTTCCGATGGTTGAATGGTGGCAATTCTACCAACAAGCTATTACCTCCCTGTTTTGGGTGGGATTCTAGTTTTCCTTTTTTCACGGGGACTAAACACACTTTGCACCCAAATAATTTTGATTTGCTAACATTTACAATTGTTTTCATTATTCTAAATGTTCTGTCCCTCTTTTTCAGGGCAATCTGCCAAAATACTCCCATAATGCTTTAGTAGTCCAGGCGATGAAGACTAACATGACAGACCCTGACATGCATGTACTGTTCTTCGATGTGGAGGCAGTGATCATCCAGCTGCTGACAGAGGAAGCCCAGAGACCCAACCCCATGCTGGTATCTCCAGAGACTCTGCAGAAGAGCCAGGCAGGGGCTGACAAAGGGGGGTCCTTCCTGGCCAACAAGATCTTCAGACAGGTCAGCAAAAAAACAATTAATCATATTCCTAAACAATTTAAATCTGATTGTTTCAAATTGGTTCATTAATGTTATAAGGCTTTATCATGTCATTGTCCCTCGTTTTTTACCCTCTATTATCTTACTCTTAGCTTATTTTTCTAATATTTTACTTGTTTTTTTTTTTTTTTTGAATTCAAATGTCTCTCAAAATTAGGTAAAGGAGACAATGAAGGAGACCATCAAGGAGCACCTGCTGGATGAGGATGAGGAGGAGGAGGAGGAGATGAGGAGGCGTGAGGAGAAGTGCAAGTCTCTGAGTCTGCTGGAGTACAACCTAACAATGGACACAGCCAAACTCTTCATGTCCTGCCTGCACGCCTGGGGCCTCAACGAACAGCTGGATGCCATCTGTCTGGAACGACTGGGCATGCTCAGACCACACTGCCCCATCTCCTTTGGCTTGATCTCCAGAGGAGGCCACATGTCCCTCATGCTGCCCACCTTCAAGGTACTTGTCTGCTGTAACCTGTGTACTAGCTGTATACAGTTTGTAAATTTGTTTTACCTTCGAACGACAATCTTAAAATGTCATCATTTACTTTAAAAAAATGTAGCAACAACTTAATATAATTGAGAAGGTTTTATGTGGTAAAAGTTTGAGTAAAACGTAAAAAGTTATTTCAATTCACTCAAAAATAATGTCACAACTATACTGTGAAAAGACACAGCTAATAAATAAAAAAAAAAACTTGCTTTCTGCTCTTTCTTGCACTTGCATGTCATGAAATGTAACTGCTCTGATGTTTTCTCCTTGACTTAGATTTATGCTGCCTCCCTTGTAAGTTGCTTAGGATAAAAGTGTCTGCGAAATGATTAAATGTAATTGTAAGTGTAGTAATATATTCTTTTTTTTAAGTTAACATACAGGAGATAACCTTTTTAATAGACATTTATTTGCTCAGCTCAGAGTTTGATATATGGGACCATAGTTCTGACAGAAAATTATTATGAAGCTTTGCAATTCTATTACCAGCCTAGCACAGCCCAGTTCTAGATGTTTCTGTTACACGTTATCTTGTACCTGAGCTTTTTCCTGCAGGCAAGATCCAGTGTGGATCAACGTGCTCTGGCTTATCTAACGTCCATGTGTCGTGATTTAGGAGAAGGTGGAAGTTAATTAAAACTAAAGTGTGTCCGTGGAGTGAAATTAAATCATTAAAGTTGTGCGTCTTAGGTTTTCTACTCAATATAAATGGACGATAGTCTTTCAACCAATAATGGGTAAAACGCAATTGTTCAAATTTCATGATTTAAATGTATATTCAGAAAAGCTGCACTCTCGTCATTTTGTAAAATTTTTCTCAAGTTATTTATTAAAAAAATACTTTGCCCTAATATCGGTTTTTGCAGTGTGCATCACTGCAAGCCTCATAAGCCCATTTTTGTGGTAAAAATGTACCTGTTAAAACCTACACTAGTATTACTTGGGTCATGGGGAAGTATGAAAGAGCTACAATTTATCTTTTTTGTTTGCTTCCGTAACCTAGGAGTCCTTGCTGCATCAGTTGTCCCTGGCGACAGGACGGAAGCTGACTCTGACTGACATCGTTGGGAAGGGCACGTATGGCGTGTCGAGGGCTGTCACCACCCAGCACCTCCTGTCCATCATCTCACTGGCCAACACTCTAATGGGCATGACCAATGCTACATTTGTTGGGGAGCACATGAAGAAAGCACCGGCTAGGTAAGACACACACAGAGTTATTCCTCTTAAAGTTAAAATGACAACCCCCATACCAAAAAAGTTGGGATGATATGTAAAACGTAACATTTCCTGGAAAATATAAGCTCCATTTGAAATTGATCTTCCCAGCTTTTTTGGAATTAGGGCTGTAAATTGGTAGTTTCACTTAGTAGGAAAAGTCTTCAAAAATGTCCCTTTCTCTCAGGAGTTGGCGGAGACATAACCAGAGACCCTCTGGGAGTTTTACTAGATGTAGAATGAGGAGTGTAAACTTAATATTTCAAAAGTAGGAATGGGATGATATTGTTTTTTTTTATTTATAGATATATGATGGGGTTTACGATTTAATATCTGAAACTGCTTTCATTAAAACAATTCAAAATTTCACTGCTAAAATATTTTATCTTTTGAAAGCTCCTGGCATTTGAAAACATGTCGAAAAAAGCAAATTATGCAGCGGCTATAGCTCATTTGTAAAGAAGTTGTCCACGAACCAAAGGGTCAGTGGGTTGACTCCCAGTCCCTAGTACATAAATGTCAAATAAAGAGTCTTAGGTTTAGACCTTTAAAGCGGATGAAATGTATTGTATGTGGGAAGTATGAGACTATGAGACTGTATTAATCAATAAAGTCAGTCCAGACAAAAACAGAGAGCCAGATTTAAAAATGGAATGATCATGGATGTCGTGGTCATTTCTACTGTTTGATGAAGCATTAGCCCAGGATCTGTAGTCACCAGGCAGACAAACACATTTATGATCTGTCATCAGTAGCTCCACGTAAAAAAAAAATCAACCCAAACAAGCTGGAGCAGAAATTGAATTCAAAGCACAGAATCAGACTTTGTTCACATGTACAGTGATAAAGCAGAAGCTGTTCTGCTACTGCCAAGTGTGTGTTTGTGTCTCTTTGTGTTTATGTTTTCGTGTGTGTGTGAGAGAGAGAGAGAGAAGCTGATTGCTTAGTCTGTCTGAGCTCTTATTTTGATGTGAAAGATTTAACATGGAGGTCGAGGTGCTGCTGTAAGACCAACTCATCATTTCATCATTTCAGCAACCCTGCATAGAGTACGCCTGCAGGGAGGTGAGCAAAGAAGAGTCAGAGGGAAAAACACACCGACATGAAGCATAGGGAGAAGGGGGGGGGTTCACCTATTTTCCATCAGAGCTGAGGTGTCGTCAAGTATCAAACCAGCCTCAAGTCAATTCCCAAGTCAACACAGACTAGTGGTGAGCCTGTAGTTCTGGTGAAGTTTTGGGTTGAGCAGGTTTATTTATATATTTTCTGAATCATTAACCACTGACTGACACACCAACAATGTCACAAATTGTTTTTGTGAGCTATTTTATGTTAATGTATGTTTTATGAGCTGTTTGTAAGTAATGTTACATAACAAGTTAAATACATGTAATCTATAATCAAGAAAGTGAGGATCGTGGCATCAGTCTTTCTTCTGCTTTGTTATACATTTTGGGTACTAAACTTAGTACTTCCTACTGGCCCTGAACTCTGTCACAGCATATTTTCATAGTGAGGGATTCCTCCGTTTTGCATTACTGTGCCCAGTTTCTTTGAAAATGAATGGCAGTTTTCGCCGATCAAGGGGATATGTTGCTGGTAGTGGGATTGCACCATTATCCCCAAGTCCTGAGTAGAGGCTGAAGTCTTCTCAAAACAACTATCAGATCAAGTCTCAGGTCCTTGACAGCAAGGTCACATCCAAATCTCATGTGTTTGATGTCTCTAAAAGCAAGTAAGTTTGCTGACAATCAGTTGGCTCAATTTCTCAGGACAATAGCATTTGACAGTAGCCCCAGGCAACCAGCCAAAGCTGAGTTTAAAGCAAAGAAGCCCTGAAAACAACATGGTATCTCTTACTGTTAGCATGGTGTGTTCTTGCAACCTATTTTCAATACGTCGGGCTTAAAACAAGGTAGAATAAAGGCAAACAGTTCGGGATGTGGTAGCTAGAGGAACAGTACAAGGAAGGACATTGCTCTGCTGAAACAAGTTTTCCGAGTTGCTTATTAGGAAAGAAGTCTGTTGATGTACCTAGATTACAGATGATTGTGCAGATACTGTTCAGATGGAAGCTGACAATTTCTTCATAAAACTCAAACAAGGATCTTCTCTCTCTGACCATCTCCACACTCCAAACCTGCAGTTGTGAATATTTGAAAGTGTTTCGGTTTTTGACTTTTTTATGTTGCCCATCTTACTTTAATGACACTGGAAAAGCTTCCTCCCTAGGAGAGGAGAGCTAGAGTTTGGCATGAAGCACTCCTGAACTTTTAGTGTTTTAGTTATTCATCACAGCAACAGCAGCAGTAGTTCCTCCACCAGCTCTGGCCTGGGGCTTGACTTGTTATCATCGAAAGTTGGCCTGGTTGAAGTACTATTTCTTTTTCTCCTCCATTACATTTACACAAGCTGTACTGAATGTTTACAAAGCAGGTGGAGACAGTTTTAGAATACAATTTATGTCAGGTGCAAATGGATTAATGGTAATTGTTCCCCAACTTAGTTGCTCCCGGTGAGTGTTGGCCAGCTGCATAGGAGCTCCCCCATTGGTGTATGAGTGTGTGTGTGTGATTGTGAGTGTGAATAGGTGAATGAGAAGCAGTGTAAAGCACTTTGAGTGCCAATAGGTACAAAAACTCTATATAAGTGCAGAACATTTACCATTTACATAAAGATGACATCAAAGAACTGGTGTGAACATTGTGCCATGTCATGTTGCTTTCAACTGGGCCAAAATTGAGCTTGTGAACACAGCAATGGTTACAGGCAACTGCCAAATAATATGAACGTTCTACTTCTGGATGAAGGAGATAACTCTTTATACCAGCAGGTGGTGGTAGTATGCATACATCAAACAAAGTGGGAAAATGGAGGACCTACTTACAACTCTGAATATGTAAATCATAAATATCTCAATCTTGTACAGGGATGGCCTCCTCTGAATCATGGTGATTGCTTATTTATTGGAAGTTTTTTTCGTTTCACATGACAAAGTTAAAATATTCCCCTATTGGAATGTTCAGATAAGGTCAACATGAAAAACAAGAACGACCTTCTGTGTTTGCCTTCTTGATTCTATAGTTGGCTTGGTTTCATCACTTCCATGTCTTGTGAACTTTGCTCATTCAAACATACAATTAGAGTGATCACTCTCACTTATGCCAGTAGGTTGGGATACGTTGCAAAAGTAGAGCAAGTGATGCTCGTGAATTCCCCAATATTGATGATGTCAAAGGCTTAACTCTGACTACTGAAGCCACATCATTTATGTAGTTTTACTCAGAATTAGCCCTGTGGTCTTCTTAATTTTTTGGGAGTCTTCTACAGATCTTTTACATTATTTCTAGGATTACAGTCCTATCTTAAAGTGATCTATGAGGACTAATAGGAACAGAAGAGCGGTTTTCAGTGTGTTTCTTTGTTTCCTTTAGTGAAAGGCAAAGGGAGCAGGTGTCCGGGGGTGGGGGGTATATGCAGGTGCACATTTACTTGTGCTCTACTGTTCTGAATGGGTGTTACTGCATCTTCTGTGTACAATAAGGATGGATTCACAGATGCTTTGGCCCCCATGAGGAAACATGAGAAATGTAGGCTGCCTTATTCATTTGAATGGTGACCGACACCACAGGGGTCTCTGTAGAAATGATGCAGCGGCATGCTGAAAAAAGTTGGATCCAATTTAACTTTCTGTAATGCAATTTACTGTTATCTCCAAAGGTGTATTGTTAGAGGATTACATATGTACATGAACACTGTATTCGATGAGTCGACTTCTTTTAGAGATTCCGTTTTACACTTTTACTTTTTTATTGTTCTCCCCCTAGGTTTGTGAAGGTCAGTCTTCCTTTTCCACTTTTTATTCTCATAAATAAATACTTTAACAGCCCCTTACTGCATTTTTGGAAAGACCATATCAATAAATTGCTTTGTCATTTTAAGTATATTTCTTGTCCATATTACCATGAAACCCATGCTTTTATTTTGAAATACAAGCAAGAATAACAGTAGAATTTGTTATACAATTATACATTTTTAGAAGAGGTTGTATTTTTCTGTAATTCAATATAAAACGTGCAGTGTCTCAAATAATAGAATTGTCATAAAAAGAAACAGGCTATTTTTTTGTAAAGGTTTGGTTTAAATAAAGACCATCTGTACAGTGAAGGCTTATGTGGTAGATTAATAACATATACATTTCCACAGCACTGATTCTGTTCAACAGACTTGGCAGCACTCTCCTGCTGTCACTTCCTGTTTTGCTTCTCTTTGCTACTATTGATAAGGAATTAACCTTCAGTTAAACTTAAAACAACCTGCTTATATTTTAAAATATAACTACGTCAGGAATGACATATGCAAATGTCACACATCTTGAATTAAAATTTAACAAAGACAAAAGTCTATGAGGATATTGGGAGATTAATCTTTTCATGCAGCCAAAAGTTCTTTAAGCTAAAATATCAACAATGCAAGAAGTCTTTGGGAGCAGTAAGAGAAAAAACGTGAATAAGTGGATTAAACTGAAACTTACTGGTAAATGATAAAGAAAAAACAATTCGAAACTGGGAGCAGCAGGGTGGTATGACCTGACTCCAGGCTTGTACTGGAACAAAGACCTTGTTCTCCATACAGTTTATGTATACTGTTCAACTATTGAAGAATTTATGGTAATCATCTGATCAGAGTGATTAACCCACCTCTTTACTTTGTGACCAGCTTCCTGTTGCTTTTCCAAACTTCCTGGTAGTCGGATTGTGGTTTTCTGCTAACTGTAGAACTTCCTTAAAGTAATTTGTTGCCTGGCAACCGATATTGATCACTCCACTGATAGTTGTATTGGAAGTGTTTGTGTGTGTCCACCCAAAATTCAATAGGCGGGAGCCTGAGAAGGGATGAACACAAACACAAACACACACACACACACACACACACACACAAAACTCAGTTTCAGCAAACCAGAAAAAAATATTTGTGTGAAACACTAGGTATGTACTATATGTATTTCTTTGGGTGTATTTCTTTGTGTTTTGGTTTCTCTGAGTGTGTGTGTGCGCGTGTGTGTGCTGGCCTTGGCCTTTTCTCCCTCTTTTAATATTTCATGCTTCTTCTTTGTGATCCCCTCCAGGCCTCCCAGACCAGGAGGAACCCCGGAGACTCCTCGCAGGACATCGGCTGCCCTCAATCAGCCCTCCAACCCGGCACTACAGGCCCAGATCAAACAAGGTAACTACAAAAGGAAGGGTGCCCGCTTCACACACCCCTGGGGCCTTTAGGAGAGGGTTAGAGGGAGGGGGAGTTTGTTAATGCAGCCCATCGGCACTAAAACCCACAGAGAGTTATAAAAAAAAAACAACAAACATGGCAGGAGGATACTATGGCTGTCTTACAGTCAGCAGGTCTTTAAACGGCTCTTCTGCTGTTTTTGACACAGATGAACTACACAGTTTAACCCCAATCTGTACTCTGAAGGTGGTTAAAGGGTTTTTTCGTCATGCTCAGTGCCACTTAGAAGGGTGGTTTAGGAAAGAGCCTTATTCATGTCCACTTGGACAGTTTTAAATGTTGCTACAATTTTTTTAGATTCATACTGGAAGTATAAAGACTGCCTCACAAAGAAACAGCTTTGTCTTTTCTTTTATTACCTACAACCGCATATGTCTACCTCGCCTTTCTAGGGCTGTATGAATTGTAACTGCCAGGAACAAAGCAAACCATCCTAACACTCCTATAGGGCTGTAAAACCTCTTGGGTCTTTGGTGGATATGTTTGCAACAGAGTATGGAAAACACTGCTCCCATATCCTATATTTCTATTAATGGTCATTTGTTTTAACCATGACCACCATCATTCTCTAATTAAAAAAATTGTTTTTCCCTTGAACTTAAGGTTAAACATAGCAGTGGCAGTTCTGTTAAAATCATTTTTGTAATGGTTGTAGAACAATGAGAAACAACGCTGTCCTACTGATGCGGTAACAGACAAGCAAACAATTATTTCCAAAAGTTTTCAGGACTTTTTGGACATACTGCAGTGTGAATATTTCCCTTAACAAGCCAAAGACAGAGGTTTTATTTGGCTGATAGTAAACACCCTGTGGCATTTTCAGAATCATTCTGTTGAGAAATCTCAAAATTGGTTTTGAGAAGGGATGTTGGCAGTTAGAGAAGTAATAAAACCCAAATTCAGTGATTGGAATGAAGCATGAAATACTAGGAGAAGGATTTCAGTAAGTAAAAAATTGAGAAGACTCTTTTATCACAGTCCTTTTTTCACTGTAGAGGCCAATTTAACTAGCCATCAACATTTGCCTTTCACACATACATTTACACATGACTGCGCAACACACTTAAAACAATCTCACTGCCTACACCCAAAAATTCACGTCCATGTGGATACACACTCATGTGCACGTGCCACGGGTGGTACCACACAGTTTTGGGGGAGGTGGGGTTTCAGTGCTATTGTCCCGCCTTAATGGAGGCCAAGCTTGACAAGCGCGTAGACTTATTCATGCCACACGCCTATTCACCACCATTCAGAGGGAACGCTCTGCTGTGACCTCTGCTCAGCAAGCTACTCCAGCCTTGTGTGTGTGTGTGTGTGTGTGTGTGTGTGTGTGTGTGTGTGTGTGTGTGTGTGTGTGTGTGTGTGTGTGTGTGTGTGTGTGTGTGTGTGTGTGTCAAAGGCGCTGAAACGAGAGCACTGTTAACCCTGCTCACAATCTCTTTTCAGATGGATATAAATGAGGAGGCCCCACTAATATACTGCAGCATTTACAGAGAGGCGAACAGAGAGAGCAACAGCTAATTTAAAACCCATAGAAATTTCCTAAAACATCGTTATTCTATCTTTTGTTTTCTTTTTTACTGAAAACATTTTTAAGCGACCTACCAGTGCCCACTCCCCACTCTTTTTTTTTTCTCCTCAGATTCAGATTTATTGCACTTTTTGTGTCACTTCAGTTTTATTTATATGGCACCAATTCACAATAAAAGTCATCTGAAGACCATACAAAATTATAGGGAGAATCTTACCAATCCCCCTTGGAGCAGCAGTGGAGAGGGAACAACTCCCTTTAATGGAAGACACCTAAGGCAGAACCAGGGTCATGGGGGGTGACCATCTGCCTCAACCATTTGCAGTGAGTGGATACCAGAGAGAGAGAAAAGAAAAGAAAAGCAACAGATAGCAATGGGAAGATTGATAGGGCCAGTAACTGCACATTGGAACCACCCAGCTCTGCAGACCAGGGATACCTGCTGAAAGGTACCGAGAAAGCAAGACAAAAAGGAAGACGCACAACAGAAATAATGGACCAAAACAATAAATCTAAGAGCTGAGTAGGGAAGGCCAATTATTTTATAATATAAAATAATATAATGATATAATGACTAGACTTAACCCTAAACTCAAACATTTCTGAAAGCTTCAATAGACTTTAACATTGCATTTGAATGTAAAATAAATGTTATTTAAGGGTGATAACCTGAACAGTTCCTGAGCTTCTAATCTGTGTCGTGGCTTCAGCTGTCATTTCTTGTTACTAAACCTTAACAAGCTAAACTGTGCTTGACTGGTATTTTTGTTGGTATAAACTAAAGTACTAAGTTGCATGGGAAATTAGGTTTGTCTGTTTATACACAATTTATTTTTAACAATGATATTAGTTTTATTTTTTTTTATTTTTTTCCTGCTTATCTTAACATGCTAAAGCCCCTTTAAAGCCCAGGCAAGCACCTGAATCCTTAGATTATCTAGATGTTATTTAGAGGAGCTGTGTGCTAGAATGGAAAAGTCTGTTGTGGGTTTTCCACAGCCAGCTCTTTTTGAGCATGTGTGAATAGATCAGGTAATTATCCAGAGAATTTCCCTGGAGTGAGTGGGCGTCTTGATTACATTTATGTACTGTAACTGCCTTGGGGGCAAATACAAATGTGCATCAACTTAAAAACATTAAAGTAGAATGAATTTACGGCAGAGTAAGTGCACTGGATTGCATTAAATTGCACAGGTGGTCATAATGTTATGCCTGATCGGTGTGTCACTTTTTCTAAATGTATTTTTAAAAATGACTTAGTAATTAGTAATATTTTGAGAGATACTAGTATTTGCAAGCTGTTAATGCAACATGGTTTAGTTAACAGGCCAAGTGTATCATCTGGAACAGCATCATAGTGGAACTTTACAGTCACTGTCACCACACCCCAAAGCTGCCGACTCTTACAGCCTCATTCAAATCTGCCAGTGGGACAGGGTCAATTATGTTCATCAATGCTTCAATATTTAGATTACACACTGAGAACAATGAAAATCTTAAATGCTGCTTGAAAATGTTGAATGTTGAATTTTTTTTTTAAGACGAAATATATCATTGTCCTAAATACAAATAAGTTTCTTTGAAACCATTAATAGATAGTTTTGTAGTCTGGCCACAAGTGTAATTCGGTTAGTTCCCACTTGGAATATTACATCCTCATTGTGATGTTCTGGTGGACACTTTTTTACTTTTTAAAAAGGTAGAGATCTGCTGGTTAAAAAAATTATATGATATTCTGAGATTTGATTATGTTATCTGTAGCATACATAAATTGGAAGGAAGGAAGAAATAGATAAGTTCATTTTTGTCATACGGTGTTGACTGTTTTGTGATCGTATTGAACTGTGAGACCAGTGTCATGTATCAAACTGAACCGTGAATTGTTGTACCCTCACTAAAGACGCACTCAACGTGCCCTCTTTTAAACACATTAGCATGTATCAATATAAATGGGTATACTTATTTAGAACAAAATACAATTATACAATTCTTTACACTGTCAACTATTTTGCTTCTGATGTACTGCTGTCCTTTCCCAGGATTTAAAGTTTTGGGTTCAAGTCTGCATCTTAAACTAAACTTTACTAGGGCAGCAACAGCACACTTTGACCCAGGACCACGCAAAAATATGTCTAGTGAGGAATAATTTAAACAGTATAGCAAAATGAATCAATGAGAATACTATGTATACAAATAATAGTGTTTTTGGACCATTTTGACTTTCTGGATATTGAATAATATAGTGTACCAGTGACTTTTACTGCTAATGAAGTTTGTCATGCTTCAGTAGTCAACTGCTGTACATAAAAAAATCCAAATGAGCATTCAATAATATGTATTCAAGCAAGATCAGGAAATTATTTCAAAACTCCTCACTCAAGAAATTTCTTCTGCACCACTTGTAGCAAACTGTCTACGACTGCCCTCAGCCATCTTCTTTGCCTTTCTAATTTCGTTCTCCTTTCATTTTCGCACTGTCACTCACTGCATGGCTTTAGCCTGCTGCCTGCTCTATGGGGTGAAACACCCCATTCCGTGAACAACGCCATCTTAAGTATAGTTTGTACTGTTCTTTCATTAACTCTCTCTTTTTCTATTGCTGCATATATGTGTTTCATTGTTTCTCTCTTTTCCCCAGAAACGAATGCTACACGGCTGTAACAGTTGTCTCTGTGCTAGATGTTTCTCAGTGGTAGTTGAACAGTTTTAGGTTGCGCATGAAATTGTAACTGGTTGTGTGTAATACAAGGGATTTACATTATCAGTCATAAAATGCTGAAATAAATTAGACAAATATGAAAAATATCTTTTTTTTTGTTTTAAGACATTGTACATTTTGTGTACAGTCATGTTTAATGTCTTTATTACCGTTTAAACGTTGTAGTGAATTGTTTGATCTCAACAGTCTAAAGGTTTCAGATCAGTGGCTCTAGCATAAAAAAATAATAGAGTCTGTCTTATTATTATAATTTGGCAATAGCACATAGAATTTCTCCCTCGAGGTAGATTGTTTTACATATATGGTTTCAATTCTTTTTGGAGATTTATCAAATTTCATTATTTCTAAATCTAGGTTTAAAAAAAGAAACTAAAATAAAATCAGCCTACACAGAGAGAAATGCTTCTGCCTCAATCTGAAACTTTTGCATTAGTTTTCTTTGTGTTGGTCTTTATCTCCAAACTAACAACTGAATTTTATTCTCTTCTACCAAGTGTCTCCTGGGAAATAGTGTCATCTTTGTGAACTGGTGTTTTAATTTGATACTTTTCAGTTTCCTGTCAGTTTTCGTTACCACCTATTTAGTTTTTTGTTAGTTGTTTAAATGTTTTTTCTGCACATTTTTATTGAAATTATGTTTCCCAACCTTTTCTTCGAACTGTGCTGGTCCACATTAGCATATTAGAGTCTCAGAGTGTAAATTCTAGGTAATAATGGTATAATTTATACTACTATAGGAGGCTGCAGATTGTGCCATCCTACATACTTACTGTTATTCTCTGCTGTTGTATTAACCATAAAATCTTTCCCTAATCTTTACTATATTTCAAGCATTGTTCATGTCATAACCATTACTTTTCCTACCCTGGACAATAATGTAGTTGACATGTGAATATTAGAAGAATATTGACAGTTGGGATGTATCCACATTTTACATATCATAGCAGGTCTAATCTGAATTTAGTTGATAGGAATTGTGTTTTGTGTGTGTTCTTTTCGATAGAATGTATTTTTATTTTCTGTCCTTGTTTGTTGTAAATGCATTTTCTTCTTCCCTGCTGCCTGACTGCTTATCTCATGCCTTCATTTAGTATTGTGCAAATTAATATCTAACCGATTTCTTTCCATCTTGACTATTTCTCTCCTTTTCTTCCTTTACAAGCTGCTGTAGCTGCCGCAGCCAACACCAGCATATCTACTGCTGCTACCTGTGCTGGGGCTTCAGGGGGGGCCTCTGGCTCCCCTAGCCCCGGCCCTGCTTCTCATAACATCCACTCAGTCAATGAAGGTACAGACTGAACTGAAAGGCACCGCTTAGGGAAAGTCTCAAAGCCATACTCTCTTTTTTCACCAATCACTCGTCTTTGAAGACCATTTGTTTTCTAGATTCTCTTACCTTTTGTTGTTTTGTTTTCACTTTTCATTTTTATCTATCCCTCTCTGTCTTCTCTTTAGCTTTATCACAATTCTTTTCCTCCCCTCTTTTCCCTCCATCATTTATTCATCTTTCCACTTATTCCCCAATTTCTCTCCTTGAGCCTTATCATTTAATTTCTCTTCTCTTGCATCAGTCCTGTTTTCCCCTGCAGCCAGTATTAGGTTTTCATCTCAGGTGTCTTGAACCACTTTTTTTTATTTTTTTCAGTGTCTTTGTCCTTGTTTTGGTCTACAGCAATGTCTACTTCAATGTCTGTGTGTCTGCTGTAGCAGAATCAGTCCACTTTCAGTTCAGTCACTTAAAAAAAATGAATAGATTGGGGCGTTCAAATTTTTGCCAACAGTTTATACGGGTACTGGTCAAGTGTTTTCAAAAGCCTGAGCTAGTCCTTGCGATTTGCATTTTTCATATTTGCATATTAACTTGCCAATCGGCAAAATGTTATTGTTTCAGATGATAATAATCATAATAGATACTCTACAAATGAGAGACTGTTGAAAGTGTCTCATTTCCTATTGCAGCAAACATTTTGAGAGACAGCTGTATCATCTGCAGATAAAGGACTTTACTGTTTATTGCAACTGATACATTGGAAAGTGCATTGACCACATTCCTTATTCCCTAGTCTTTAGTCTCTGTTTAGTTTTTGGCAACATTATGCAGTCCTGCCATGTTTTATTTATTTTTTCTATCAGTCATAGCCCCTCTAAATGTCTGTACTGTACTGTATGTCTACATGTCCTGATGTTTTGGTGGCTGTCGCTCATTGTTTGCATGCTTGCTATTTCCACCTGATGGAATGGGGAGGGTGTCACTCCAAAAACAAATGAAATTGGCCGAATCTCAAAAAACACATTTAGCTATCAAGTTTTGACTTGCAGCACATCCATCTGACACTATACATTTTCACATGCAATACACTGTAAGAGTTGCATTTTGAAATTAAACAGAAGACCAAATAATAATTGTAAATTTTATTGAAAATGACAAAGTGCTGTATTCGTGTCCCTCTGAGAGCCTAATGCTGTTTCTTTTCCTTTTTAAACAGCTACTATAAATTATTTCTAACCGGATGTTGGCTTTTACCATGGAGGCCAATGAATTTAATCTTCAATTATTTCAGCAGTTCCGCATTTGTAGTTTGTATAGGGAATTCAAGTGCCTTTCAAAGTTGAGGTTCAGTTTTCAGAAACTTAACACAGTGGGTCAGGATGAGTTTTATGTATTCCTGTAACAGAAATAGCAAGCATGTACACAGGTGAATTTCTGTTGTGGTAAACAGCAATGTAAACATTTTCATATACGACTTTATATCCAAATCACTGTCCTGCAGAAACTCAAATATTTAAATACAGGTAAAATAACAAAACAAATTATAGTAAGGCAAATAGAGATTACATTGAATTATCTATACGTTTGTGGAGGAAAAACTAAAAGCTTTTTCTTTTTAATGATGTTAGTGCTGTAAGTGGCACCCAGGAAATATTCTTACACTACTTGTAAATCTAGTACATCCTGAACCCACATTTAAGGTATCAAAAAGATGACTCTGCGCACAATATCCTTGCAGCTGTAGCTTGCAGTTTAAACATTACTAAAATATGGTCTTCAACTTATTTTGGGATTACGAGCCATCTTTTGTTTAGTTTGTTTAGTAGTTCCTAATGTGATAGCAGAGGGGCTCCATGCATGAACAGGTGGCTTGAATTTGCTTCTATACTTAAGGTAAAAAGTTGGAAAGGGACGAAGCAGCTGTGGTTTTGCAAAAGTTTGTTGTTTTGGTTGAAGTAACAGTTTTAAATTTGATTTAATGGTTTCATTTAAAAGACTTAGTTTAGCATTTGAAGTTTCTGCAAGACAGTGTACAGTAGAATCTGTCAACTACATTTAAGATTGATGTATGCAGTGTTACATACACCTAACAGTTTCAGTTTTCCCTGTATATTTCAATGGCAGAGGTAAGTTTACATAGTTCCTCTGGCAAAGAAATTTGTATAGAATTTCTTTCCTGCGTAAAAAGCATTTGGTGTCCATCGTACAAGTGCATTTCACATACATGCATTTTATCTGGAAACCATATATTGAAATGATATATGTGAATAAGGGGCTTGGTTTACATTCATATTTAGGAAAATAAACATTTCAGTCCATCTCTTATGTCACAAGTATGTAAAAGCTGGTGTATATTTCTCTGGTGTTTGGTGTAAAATATAAATATATACCATTATCGTAGCTCAGCCTGGTACAGGTGGATGTGAGCCCTATTAAAGCGATACCAAGACATTTTGAATGTTATTCTTGTCATCAGTCACTCAGAATAATACAAAAGGAAAAGAGATGTGTTCTTCTAGCACCAATGTCATTTCCTCAATATTCAAGAAGAATCCTCCATACACAGCAGTGTCACTGACTAAAATAAAACAGACTTAAATTCATTATGACAAGGTATCGTTCTGAGGCTTTCGACAGTCCACCTGGTAGTATGGTATATCTGTTGTTTACCTGTTAAAAACCATCAAACATACTCAGACTCTGGTTAGTAGAAATAATACATTTGCTCTAACCAAGACTGCAAAAAACTTTTTCAATAATATTCCCATCCTGTGTTTAACTGTTGTTAGTGTGATATTTATATGAGGAGAAAGTACAGAGTGTCAGTATGAATGTGTAAATATGTGAGAAAATCACTGCTGTCACATGGGAACATGTTTTAAGCTCCTTGTGGTAGGTTATTTAAAAAGTATCAGACAAACATCGGGTCTGGGTAACTTAAATATTGGTTCTTCACTTCTTTATTTTCATTGAGATAATCCCCACTTAGGTTATGAAGTGTGTGTCAGGACACATTTTCCCGTGTTTACCATAATGGTGGTTTATCACTGGGGTCTGTAAGCAAGATATTTTTAAAGTAATACTGACCGAGGTCCAGTGACATTAGCTGTAGATATTCTTTGTTCTTTCCTCTGCTACTACTGTTGGTAGTAAATTGTCAGTTGAACACCAAAAATAGCAAACACAGTACTATAATGCTGACAAAAGAAAACATGTCATCATGTTTGGTATAACAAGGAAATAAGTGTTTTTATTTGACAGCAGTGAGGGTTGTGTATGAGTGTGTGAGTGACTCTATATAGAATTATCCACTGATGCTCCCTCTATGCTTTTCTTAATACTTTTCTGTGTGTGTGTGTGTGTGTGTAGGTTGGAGCCAGCTGGCAGCCATGCACTGTGTGATGCTTCCTGATCTTCTCGGGCTGGACAAGTACAGACCTCCATTGCTGGAGATGTTGGCAAGGAGGTGGCAGGACCGCTGTCTGGAGGTACAGTGCATCCGGGAACTATTCAAAGCGCCTCGCTTTCCCCACATTTTATTATGTTACAGCTTTATTTAAAAATGAATCAAATGCATTATTTTCCTCAAAATTCTACAAACAATGAATGAAAACAATCCACTATTCATCCAAGTAGATTCTTCAGTCTAAAATGAGGCAGAATTTTTAATTATATTTAAGAAATGTTGATAATGAATGTGCCTGTAAAACATTCACTTTACTTTCTTTGCTTTTCCAAGTGAAAATAATGGACAGTTAAAAACATAGCCCCACTCTTTCAGACCCTTTATAGCTTGCTGATATAGTCATCAGAAGCTCTCATCATAACTTTGCCCTGTGTGTGCTTTCAGGTGCGGGAAGCAGCACAAGCTCTTCTCCTGGCTGAGTTGAGAAGAATTGGCCAATCGGGACGTAAGGACACCATCGACGTGTGGGCCCCCTACCTGCCTCAGTACGTGGACACAGTCAGCTCCCGTAAGTACACCACAGTTTGTTTGTTTTTTATCAATAAGATGGACAGAAATCAAGAAATGTTAATTTACATTTCTTTTCACACACTCTGACGCATGTTAACTCTGAACTTACCATCCAAAATTAGCATTCCAGTTCTAGTGTAACTTAAAACAACAGTTTAGTACTCGTATAACACTGAAAGAGGTTCTGTGACCATGCTTCTTCGTCACATTGGAATTTAAAAAGGAATAAGACACTACGTTTCTTCCTGCCTATTACATCCAAAGTATTTAATAAATGCAATATTAAACCGACTTTTTCACAAAACTGTGGTATTGGCTTCCCCTAATGTCCCTTGGTATAGTTTTCATCACATATGTGTTGTGATGTTTCGGAAGGGACCAGAGTATACGGCTGAACAAAACTTTGAACTCCGAACTGATGAAACTAAAAAGCTGATCAGTGGGTGTAGCTCTTTAAGAGAAACAACACCTACTTGGCTAAGTGTGGGGCATCTAGTTTTCTGTCTTCCTCTCTATCAATTATGTTTTTTCCTCGCCATTTTTTTGTTTGTCTCACTTTATCTCCAGCACTGTGTATTGTCTACACTCTCTCTCTCTCTCTCTCTCTCCCTCTCTCTCTCTCTCTCTATCTCTCTCTCTCTCTCTGTCTATAGTTAGGCCTGCTGATGGGAAGAAAGGTGAATCTCCACCTTCTATTACTAGAAACAGCCTTCTAAAGTGGTGTGTGTGTGTGTGTGTGTGTGTGTGTGTGTGTGTGTGTGTGTGTGTGTGTGTGTGTGTGTGTGTGTGTGGATTCAGGAGTTGCCCTGTGGTTGCTGAGGATACTGGGGTTTCTCAGGGGAACTGTTGTCATGGTAACGGGCACTGGTCAGTGTTGCGTTACCACAGCAGTACTGCAGGCAGTAGAGCTGGGTGGGGGTGGAGGGAGTGATGGACTGGTGACCTCAGGGGACAATGGAGGATGAAGGGGGGACGGAACAGAGGAAGAGAGAAAGATAGAGCGAGGTTAAAAGGTCATTGAATCTGATCTGGTAGCAGCACAGCAGGACTGGAACAGACAGTAAGATGACTCCTGCTGGTCCTGGAAATCCTGGAATATCATGGGAGAGTCAGGGAATGTGTTGCATCCCCTAGAGAAATCCTCTGTAGCTGAACCTCAGCTTTCATCTGTCTATTGTTAAACAATAGACCGTGTTATATTCACACATTTAAATTCTCTCAATTCTTTTTTTTATTCTAGAAAGGAGTGAACCCGTCAATCTTCAGGTGCTGCTTTATAAGTCGAAGTATTTTTAATTGGAGCACCTGTTTGTCTACTTGAATGTTAGCAACACAACTATAGCATTTATCATAGTTCATTATAGTTCAACATTTGGAAATTATTTCCAGATTTTAAGTCAGAAAATTGAAGCAACAAACAAAAGGATACAACACACTGACAGTAACAAACTCCTTTTGTTCACAAGGGTTTGCCAGTGTTTTTTTAAACAAAGACTTTTAAGCAAAAAAAATTAGAACTGTTTTCCATTCTGTGCAACCCCTATTTCACTATTTAGGAATTTAATTCAGATAGACAGAACATAATCTATTTGATCAGAGAGCCAGCCCTGTAAACAAGCTCACTTCCATTTGTAACATACATATTTTGACAGCAGCCATATGGGAAATGGCACTGCAGACCAAAATGTTTGACATGCAAGAAATCCAATTATTTGTTTGGACCTTGCATAAACTCATTCTGTAATGTAATCACAAATTCAGCTGGGCGTGACCGGAAAAGGGCCAAACATTTAGCCCTGGCTCAAGTCCATGTCACTAACTGTAAGTAGCTCAGGTTTAAAACTGTCCTACAGCAAACTACATTTTCTGACGGTAGCTGAGCATTGACACAACTCGCTACTGTTTAGGCTTTACAGACCTGTACGTCTTCAGAGCATGACTCATTCAAAAGAAGCCCAGCTACATTACAGGGCAAAGTTGCAAGTATCCTCTGACGCATTTCGGCAGCAGCCAGACGAAAACCATCCACAGCCACCTAGATTACAGCAGAAACTGAAGCAGAGTCAGTTCACAATCCAAAATGAACTGTAAATAGAGGAAAAGCTGATTGTTGAGTCTTTGGTTTATTAATTAGTTATGACCTGTTTGTAACACATTATGTAATATAAGTTATTAGGACAGAAATAAAATAAAAAAAACTATTTTTTGAAAAACAAATAACCACCATTGCTCCGTGTCCTATAGTGATGGACATGTCAGAAAATTGTCCACTCAGAGCAAAGAATGTAAATACCCCAGAACACACCCCAGAACTGCAGATCTTGCTGAGCCCAGACATTTTGTATCTGTTTGTGTGATCACAATGTGGCAGTGGGTTTTGCATTTTCAATTCTAAGTTTTAATCCATGAATTATCATTTTTAAAACAATGCATGTTTGTGCACTTGCAAAATCTGCAGAAACCCACCTTAGGTCTCTCTCAGCTTCTCCACTCCATCAGCTGAGTGCTTGGTGTTTGAAGGAAGACACATGTATTCATCCATTAGCTTTTAGTGCTGAGGAAATGTCACAGAGTCGGTGACAAAATCCCAGTGTAGCAGCACGGGGCTGACCAGACGACACAGCGGTGGCCGTGGCTGACCTTTCTGCTCCCCTGGAAGTGTTTAAAATGCTTTAACACAAAAGAAACAGGAGTTGTTGACCTGTATTCAGAGAGTAACAGACTGTGAGAGAGTCAACCTACTGCATGTGTGTATGACTGGTTGAGGGCTTTACACACACATTTCACATTCTCATATTGACACACACTTAATTACACAAAGTCCCCAGCATTCTTCACCCTCACACATGCATGATCACACACATTATAAGGGGGAAGCAGCATGTGTGAAGCAGCTGTTTCTTTGATCACTGAACAGTAGTGCCTGCTCTGCTGTTCTTTACTCGATCATTCAATCTGTTTTTTTTTTTCACTCATCAACCTGCTGCTGTCAAAGACCTTCCTCTTCTCTGCTTTTTGCTCCTTATGTTCCTCTTCACATTTTTTTGTCTTTTCTTCTCTGCTTTTAACTTTGTTTCTTTTATCTGGACCTCGTCTGACCTTTTTTTTTTTTTTGTGACACAATTATTAGTTTGCTTTCTTTACTCATGGTGCCCTTCATGTATCTATTGTTCACTCTCCTTTTTTCATCTTCTATAAAAGTACAAAACAATTAATGAAACCTGTATTAAAAAAACAATAAATCAAAATAACAGTAACTGAACAATTAAAAAAAAAAAAAAAGAGAGAGAGAGAGAGAGAGAATAGAAACAAGTGTGTCCAAATATAAAAGAATTAGACACTGGAAAAGAAGGGAGCGAGCAACAGACAGAAGAGAGGAAGAGGTCCTGGAGGTTAACTAGGCATGCTGGGAGCTATGTGTCATGGCTGACATGACAAGCTTGACCTTGGAGCAGGGCTGAACGCCTCCTCCATCTTTACCCCTCCTCCATCTTTACCCCTCCTCCACCCTGTCATGCACCCCTCCTCCTACTTGCTCGTTTCTCATTTTTTCCCATACCTGCTCTATCTCTCTTTTTCTGATTCCCTCACTCAGGACAAATGAGTTATAAGCCCCAGTGTGCGTGTTTGCAAAAGATGAACCAGGGCAGAATAACTATGTAATTGTAGGTGTGTGTATACATTTTTTTTCTCTCTTCTTAGGGCCAATTCTTTCCACTTTTCATTTCCTGTCTAGTGGGTCTGTATTCGCATTATGTGTGCACTTCTGTTTATACTGATCAGGCATAACATTATGACCACCTGTGCAATTTAATGCAATCCAATACAGTGGCTTGGCAACGATTTCTACTATTACAAGGTTTTTAATAATTGAGGTCCAGGTGGGTAGTGAAGTAGTACTGGAATGCATTAGAAGAGGTGGTTCTAATGTTTTGCCCCCCCGACCCCCTGAAAGAAAAAACCTAACACACTGAAAAGACTAGTGTTGGATGGCTAGATACAATTAATGAAAAAGTATAGTAACACTACATTATGTGACACTCAAGCTTTCAAAGAATTTAATGCAGAACTCCATTTGAAAGTCTGGATGCTGCGCCCCCCAATTAATTATTGCATTGTACAGGCAAATAGTAACTATGTA
The DNA here is from genome assembly GCF_033026475.1 of Channa argus. Classification (NCBI taxonomy): domain Eukaryota; kingdom Metazoa; phylum Chordata; class Actinopteri; order Anabantiformes; family Channidae; genus Channa; species Channa argus. The sequence continues at coordinate 19,630,993 of NC_090214.1, read as the reverse complement.
TGGTAATACACCTGTATTAATTACTGCAGCAGAGTATTGTATATTCAGCAGTAAAATCAATGAGTGTTTTACATGGCAATGTAACCTCTAATAAAGGTGTGACCATGTTCCTTGCCAAGTACTTTCAAATACTTTCAACAATCTGAAGAGACTGCTGTTAGTTGCTCCTTACACCATTAATAGACCAGAGAAGTTGAATGAGCTCCAAATGCTTTTATTTTACATCAATAACGCTAGAAAGCAAGAGACTTTTTTCCCGTTTCCACAGAAACATTAGTAGCGTTTGTCTATATTATATTTTAATTAATTAATTTCAAAAAGAAAATAATAGAATTAATTTAATTAATTATATTTTAAGTCCAATTAAGTTTTTATCACGGTTATATTTTAGATCGATAATTAGCAGCCGTGCTGTTTGTGTGTTTGTGTATGTTTGTGTGTGGGGAGCAGGTTAATTGAAAGTGAAGCACAACAATGTTAACCAGGATTAATCAATGCAATTACACAGTGTAATTACAGTGTTTTGTTTTTTTTCTTTACTGCACTCATTCATGGACTCATGTGTAATGTTTTGTGTAATGTTTTTTGGCTTGTTGTTGTGTTGCACAGGAAAAGAATGTGCCGGGACATTGCATGTGTTTATTCAGATTCAAGTGTGCATGGGTGTTATTCATTAATTAGGCTGTTTTTTCACAGATTAGCTCTGCGTCAGCTCTGTTACCTTTAGTTGCTTCATTTATTAGAGCGGCATCATTCATTACCTCTAACCACTAATGAAAAGCCCCACTTAATTGACAATGGAGAGATAAGGGATAAATGAAAGCATTAATTGTAGGAGCAGCTTTTTTGTGTGGGTGCGTCTGCATGTGCGTGTATGTCTGTGTGCTTTCAATAATTCTCAAGATAACAACAAGGTCCTATCAACCTTTATTAGCTACTTAAGCAGGACAGTAAGCCTGATAATGAGCACCAACACAGAAAGCTGGTGTAATG